>NC_081842.1:147230016-147530171 GCF_963259705.1 Myotis daubentonii | reverse complement strand
TACTCTTCCCTACTGCAGTTTACTCTTTGACACAAAAGTGCGTTTGTTGTGGTGATTTTAATTTTTGAATGTGTGTGTACATGATTTGTATGCTTTTTATGCCTGCATAGCTTTTTTTCCCTATATATTATATTTAATTATACCCTTGTCATGGCACCATAGTTTTGGGAGAGAGAAAATTAATCTCGTATTTTCCATGCTCCCCTTTAAAACCACTCTCCTCACTTGGCTTGTAAGACACTACATTAATTTTCTCAAAATAGTTGTTCCCAGAACATTAAAAAAAAATTACAGTGTACTCTTGGAAGCCCAACAGGGGCCAATGAGCTGTAAGTGTTTCTATTACAGCAGACAGTGAAAAGGTCTTACGGTCTAATTGTCATAGGAAGGTCTCATTGTTGCAGGAAGTGATCACATTTTCATTCACTGTTTTACTTTATATCAGAACCAACAACATTTGAGAATAAATAGTCATTTTACCTTATTAAGGGACCACCTGGTATATTTTATTCTTAAGGTAAAATGGATTTAAATTCTCAAATTTTCCTGAAATTAGTGTAATTGCTATGTTTGTGTTACCATATTCAGGAACCACTAATTGGGTCATGGCCACTCTAGAAATGAGGGTTTTTAAAAGAACTTCTTTAGGATTTTTCTTTTTAAAAAAATATATTTTATTGATTTTTTACAGAGAGGAAGGTAGAGGGATAGAGAGTTAGAAACATTGATGAGAGAGAAACATGGATCAGCTGCCTCCTGCACATCTCCTACTGGGGATGTGCCCACAACCAAGGTACATGCCCTTGACTGGAATCGAACCTGGGACCTTTCGGTCTGCAGGCTGATGCTCTATCCACTGAGCCAAACCAGTCAGGGCCAAATACATTTCTATAATTAAATATACACAGCTTATTGACATTTTTCTCAAAACAAAAAATGAGGGCTCACCCAGTGACGGATAGGCATTCTGCCACCACCTCTGTCAGCAAATGGAATTAAGGTCTAAAAATTCCTGTGATCTCGAGTGTCTTGTTGAGTGTTAGAAGGCTTTTGTTTTTCTTTTAGCCACTAAATTTTTCAGGAAAAATTCACCCGCTTTATATGAAGAACGCACCAGAGGGCCACTTGCAGTATAATGAAATCCAAGTTCATTTCCTACCTTTTCCCAGTATTTGAACTTTTCAGGAGTAATGTATTCTTCAACCTTGAGGCTGCGCTTTGTTGGCTGCATATACTGTCCTAAAGTCAAACAATCCACATCGGCCTCACGGAGTAATTTCATTGTTGCATATGCTTGCTCATCATCCTCGCCGCTTTGACTGGACTGCATAAATATTTTCCAAATACTTGGGGTCTCATGGCGCGGACGACTATCCCACAGCGTAGAGACATCTCCCTCTTGTTTTCTAGCAGGGTTCCGGGATCTCAGTGTATCTCAGTTGCAGGCTCCATCCGCGCTAGGGCCAGGGCATGTGAGGGAGGCAGCTCTCATCCGTGTTTCTCTTTCTCGCAGGATTTTTCTAAAAACTCAAGTTCTTTGGAAATAGTGTAATTGCCACTGTATTTGTCATAAGATTTGGAGAAACAGAACTTGGTTTGGAATATATCATGAACAAGTGCTGAGGAGTGGAAATAACCACAATATTTTCTGAAGACAAGAAAGGAAGTTGCCTACCTTGAGCAGGGATACCCCCTGAAGGTGAAGGGGATGTGGATGTGATTAAGGGAGGACCATTATCATCTAGCTGAGGCTTTTGGGCTTGATTTAAGAAACCGCGTGACCTTGACTAGAGCAAAGTCTTGACCCCCAAGGAAAACACAAGGAAAAAATATATACTTAAAAATAATATTTATTTATTCAATAGAAATTTCTCAAGTGTCCAATATTTGTCAGGTGCTGGAAGAGGCACCACAAATTCTCAGAGACCAAAGTGAGACTTTATCCCTGTTTTCATGTAATTTATAGTTGAGTGGAGAGAGCTGCTTTTGATACTAAATTACAAGTAAATGTAAAATTATATTGTGGTTGACATTATGAAAAAAGGGTACAAATGTAATATGTCTGTAAGTGGTATGTAAAACTATAGTGGGGAATGACTCAATACTGAGACCAGCGAGAAGACTGATAGCCCTGCATGTAGATGAGTGAAAACCTGGCCTATGGTGAATGAAGGCTGTGAAGATGCATCAGAACAGGATACATGTGCCTTCATTTTGCCCTAGTTAGTAGAAAGGAGAGAAATCAGGTTTCTGGTTGGAGCATTACCCCATGCACCAGAAGGTCTCAGGTTCTATCCCTGGTTAGGACTAGTTTGGAAGGCAACCTTTCTCACATCATTGTTTCTCTCTCTCTCTTTCCCTTCCTCCCTCTCTAAAAATTAATTTAAAAACATTCTTAAAAAAAATTATTTCAATGATTATTTAAGGCTATCAAGGAAAGACAAGAATATTGTGATGACATGTACGGGAGAGTGGCAATCTTGATAACACCGATAATCTGTTCATTGCTATGCCCAGGTATTGTGCACTTGAGTTTCACCGTTAATAGCCTCAACTGTTATGATTTTCTATTACGGGGAAGAGAAGAGGTAGGATTGAGTTACTTCTACCAAGGAAAGTGAGCATATTTTTAATGAGACTGTGTGGAGTTCTTTTTCAGAAGGCAGCACTTCTCTGAGAGTCCCTCTGGTTCTCAGATAGACCTGGCTCACAGTCACAAAGCAGATCGGATCCATTCTCATAACACCAGAAGACTTGACAAAAATTCTGGGCCTCAGGCTCCTGAAATTCCAATATTTCACCCTGAGTAGGACATGGTACCCACAGACCACCCAGGTAAAATAACCATCTGCTAGACACTCCAACCATGATGTTATGTGAAAAGGAGAATAAAATGAAATTCTGGGCTTTGGAGTTATTCAAAACTTGGTTTGATTTCCAGCTCTATCTATTCTCTGGGAGCCAGACTGCTGAGAATTAAATGAGTTAGAAATCATAAATCTTTTAGAACAATGCCTGGGACATAGCAAATGTCCCACAAGTGTTATGTATGCATTTGTGTGTGTGTGTGTTTGACATAAATGTGAATATGCTGTTATTTTGTGCAATTTAATAGTTATTATTTTTCCATAATCATATATAGTACATGGATGTCTATCTCATCCATATTTCAAAAAAACCTAGTATTTTATTATATGAATATACTTTATTTGTTCTCTGTATTGGTGGCCAGGTAGTTTGTTTGCAGGTTTTTGCTAGAATAAACCATCGGCCATAAATATTTTAGTACTTGCCTCTTTGTACATGGGGGAGCATATTTTCCTAATTGATAACTAAATGTAAGTATCACTGTCTTAGTGTGCACGTTTTCTATTTTAATAGCTACCTCTGAATCAATTTACACTCAAACCTAAATTGCATTTCCTCCCATAGTCACCAACACTAGGTATTATCTGTCTTTTCAGTTTTTGCCAATCTGATGGGCAGTAAGTGGTATTTCATTATTGCTGGATTATTAATAAGATTTATTGTTTTATGATATATTGCAATCATATTCCATATAATTTTGCATCCATTTAAAATTAATATTGTACAAATGCACTTTTCTCATGTTATTAGACAAAATTATTTTCTAGTCTCTATAAACACAGACAAGAACATTGCTAATTCTTGTCATATTCTTTGGGCCTTAAAACATGTTTAATCAGGGTAGCTATCACATATCTATTGACAGCATGTAACCCCTGAAGACAAACGAGCTTTAGCAAAGTAATTTGACACATTTTACAAAATTCACAGGTGAAGTTTTTTCTCCCCTGGTTACTGTTTTAGTAGCAATGTCAATGAAACATGTTAGACAACATTGCATGAAGCACTGGAGACTGCTGTCCAATTGAGGTGTTGGTTAGCAGTGGGACACAGACCGCAGTGTCTCACAGCCATAGGAATTCCATGCTAAATTACTTAATAATGTGCTTTGTGGTGGATATCTTAAATTGGCACTCAATCCCCAAATTCATTCTAAGAGTGCCTTTCCTGTATGACGGAACCTGAAGCTAAACACTGTAACTCTCAGAATCCCTTGCAGCTCTCATTCTAGTACACATTAGATTATATCAATTCCAGTGACTAGTTTTAAACTTCAAAGGTGAGAATGCAATGAAGAGCATCTTCCTGGGTCTTCAGCTGTTGAGTTTTGTTGCAGCCATGTTCCAATGTCCTATCCCCAGCTTTGCAGGTATCAGGGAGCAGTTATGGCCACTTTCTGATCCCTGGATCACAGTGACAGCAATAAGCTCTGAAACTCAGCAGGTTCAATGGCAACCTCCTGATTGCCCACCCTTCTTCTTTTTTTTTTTTTAAATTAAATCTTTATTGTTCAGATTATTACATTTGTTCCTCTTTTTTCCCCCCCATAACTCCCCTCATCCCAGTTCCTGCCCCACCCTCCGCCCTCACTCCCCACCCACTGTCCTCATCCATAGGTGCACGATTTTTGTCCAGTCTCTTCCCGCATCTCCCACACCCCTTTCCCCCCCAAGAATAGTCAGTCCATTCCCTTTCTATGTCCCTGATTCTATTATAATCACCAGTTCATTCTGTTCATCAGATTATTTATTCACTTGATTCTTAGATTCACTTGTTGATAGATGCATATTTGTTGTTCATAATTTGTATCTTTACCTTTTTCTTCCTCTTCCTCTTCTTAAAGGATACCTTTCAGCATTTCATATAATCCTGGTTTGGTGGTGATGAACTCCTTTAGCTTTTCCTTATCTGTGAAGCTCTTTATCTGACCTTCAATTCTGAATGATAGCTTTGCTGGATAAAGTAATCTTGGTTGTAGGTTCTTGGTATTCATCACTTTGAATATTTCTTGCCATTCCCTTCTGGCCTGCAAAGTTTCTGTTGAGAAATCAGCTGACAGTCGTATGGGTATTCCCTTGTAGATAACTCGGTTTCTTTCTCTTGCTGCTTTTAAGATTCTCTCTTTGTCTTTTGCTCTTGGCATTTTAATTATGATGTGTCTTGGTGTGGTCCTCTTTGGATTCCTTTTGTTTGGGGTTCTCCGCGTTTCTTGGACCTGTAAGTCCATTTCTTTCACCAGGTGGGGGAAGTTTTCTGTCATTATTTCTTCAAATAGGTTTTCAATATCTTGGTCTCTCTCATCTTCTGGCACCCCTTTAATTCTGATGTTGGTATGCTTGAAGCTGTCCCAGAGGCTCCTTACACTATCCTCACATTTTTGGATTCTTTTTTCATTTTGCTTTTCCCGTTGGGTGTTTTTTGCTTCCTCGCATTTCAAATCATTGACTTGATTCTTGTGCTCCTCTGGTCCGCTGTCGGGAGTCTGTATAATATTCGTTATTTCAGTCTGTGTATGCTTAATTTCTAGTTGGTTCCCCAATATAACATCGAGGGTCTTATTAGTTTTCGTGTAGATCTCATTAAGTTTATCGGCGGCTTCTAAACAGTTCTTGAGAGACCTTAAAAGTGTGGTTCTGAACTCTATATCTTCCTTTGACAATTTTGTCCTGTTTCTTTGTCTCCGCATTTTGTTATGCTTCCTTGGTGCACCCCCTAGTGGTCTTTGTTCGCAGTCTTATAGTTAAACCTTGATTGTTGTAGCTAATACCAGGGAGGGTTTGACCTCCAGGCCAAGTGGCTATGAGAATCAGCTGTGTCAGCAGTGAGAGAACTTCTGTCCTCTAGGGAGGTGCTAATCTAGCCTTTGCCTGAGGCTATCCAGCAAATGCCTCTGTGCAGGGCTTGGGTAGGGCGGGTCGCACAGGATCAACAGGGTGGGCCAGAGAGAGCAGTTATGGCGGCTCTCAGTCCTGTCCCCAGGGGCTCTGCCTCTCTGAGTCCCAGCACCCGCTGCAAAGCTGGGAGAGAAAGCTGCACTCTCTCTGACCGAAGCCAGACAGTCCCGCTTCTCCCGTTTGAGTCTGGGTCCCTAAAGACTCGCCTGTATCTGGAGCTCAGAGTCTGCGACTCCCTCTCGATTGAAAACAACAGCCGCGCCCTCCGCCGCCAGCCCGCTCCGCGCACTCCGCACCTCAGAATTTGACTTCAGCACTGCGCCTCCTCTGAGTGTCCGTATGCGTTTCTCTTTCCTCCTAGTTGTAGGACTTCCACTCAGCCAGCGTTCCTGTGGTTCTGGGTGATGTCCCTTCCGTCTTTTAGTTTTACTTTTGAAGTAGTTGTTCAAAGCAGCAAACTCCGGTGTTAACCTATGCTGCCATCTTGGTTCTCTGGTTTCTAGTTTTAGCTAGTTCTGTATATTATCCTATATAATAAAAGGCTAATATGTAAAGCGACTGAATGGCAGAATGACCGGTCGCTATGATGTGCACTGACCACCAGGGGGCAGATGCTCAATGCAGGAGCTGCCCCTTGGTAGTCAGTGTGCTCCCACAGGGGGACCACCGCTCAGCCAGAAGTGAGTGCAGTGGCGGTGGCAGGAGCCTCTCTCACTTTCATGGCGGTCAGACATCCCCCGAGGGCTCCTGGATTGCAAGAGGGTGCAGGCTAGGCTGAGGGACCCCACCCTCCAGTGCACAAATTTCATGCACCGGGCCTCTAGTTTTATATAATTTATGGTATGTTGGCTGCTTTCTTCAGAGATTCATCCAAAATCCCTGAGGAAATACTCGATGATGAAAGAAATTACCTTCAAATGTATTCCGAGCTTGCTAATACTTGCTATTCTGTACAAGTTGTGTTTTAAATCTGACTAGTGTTGAGCCAACTTTGGGTTTTCATTTCATGAACTTGTTGGATGTTGTTTGGGTACTCATGGACTTTAGGACCAAGTCTAAACTTCAGTGCACAGTGGAACGTGGTAACCGAGATTCTGTCTTAACTGTCCCTGATGATGACCCCATCCCAAGATGAACACGGACTAAAGTCAGGATAGTGTGTTTGCTGTTAAATGAAGAATTACCATTAAAAAAACAGAAGGGGTTGGAAATCCCTCACCCTCACTGCTGAGAAATCAGGAGCCCGGGGCAGGGGCTCAAGTGATAAGCAATGAAGGGAACTCGGGCGAGCTGGTAACTTTCTCTCGTGTCAGAATCTCATTTGTGAAGTGAAGGAACTGAATTGGATGATGTTATTTCCCAATGACTGACCCATTTGCCCAAAAAAGATGGCTTTTCTGAATAACTGGCAACTGAGAAAGCAAAGGTTTATTATCATAAAGATGGAGATTCAGAGACAAACAAAGGAACAGCATTATAATATTTAAAGATATAATGAGAAATGTGTTCTTATTAGAAGATATTGAGTTGATGGAGGAGTGATATGTTGGTTTTCTGCCATCACTGTGAGATATACATGCCCTGGCATCCTGCTGGCTTAAAGGAAGAGAAACATGAAACAGACCTGGACCCAACTTCCAGCTGTGACAAGCCCAGCTGAGCCCAATGCCCAAAATACCTTAGTTCCTTAGGTGATCTGCATGTCATAAGTGAGCATTAATGTTGCTTTACACTATTAAATTCTGGGGCTGTTTATTATTAATCATTTGTGAAAATAGCAAACTGATATAATCCCCTAGCCACTTTTCTACTTCAGTGTTTTGTTCTTTTCCTTGCTAATTTGTAAGAACTAAAGATATAATTGCCTTTTTGTCTTTTTTATCTTTTTCAATTTCCCTCGAGGACATATGCTTTTTGTTGTTGTTTGTGGGGTTTTTTTTGTTTGTTTGTTTTTTGAGAGAGAGATCTATTGGTTACCTCCCACAAATGCCTAGACTGGGAATTGAACCTGCAACCCAGGTATGTGCCCTGATCAGGAACTAAACCTTCTGGTGTATGGGACAATGCTCAAACCAACGGAGCTACCTGTTGGTCTTACGTCACATATAACTTCTCCAGTTTAGCATTTTATTTTTGGTTACTGTGTTTATTGATTTACAGAAGCTTTTTATTTCTTTATGGACAAATCTGACACTTGTCCTCATGGCTTCAGCCTTTGGTGTTATGCTTAGAAATGCCTGTCTACCTCATGATAACATATGTCTGTTTCTTTTAGTACTTTTATTATTTCAATTTTTTCACTAAAATGACTCCATTTGGAATTTATTTTTATAAAGGATATGAAATAGGTATCTAATTTGTATGAATACTTGGGTCTGTTTCTAGTCTTTCAATTCTCTTACATTGTTCTGTCTTCTATCCAGTTGCACACTATCGTGCTGTTTTATTTCATTTATTTTAATCTCATAGTATGATTTTATTTGCATTGATAAAATGATGCTGT
Organism: Myotis daubentonii; assembly: GCF_963259705.1. Taxonomy (NCBI): domain Eukaryota; kingdom Metazoa; phylum Chordata; class Mammalia; order Chiroptera; family Vespertilionidae; genus Myotis; species Myotis daubentonii. The sequence goes on along the minus strand of NC_081842.1, from coordinate 147,521,906 downwards.
GCCATTTGAGGATGCATATGCAGGTATTAAAAATAGGAAGTAAAGGAAGAAAATGGTAGTCACAAAATTCAGGGGAGTGGTCACTCCGGAGAGTGAGGGTGGGGTTGTGAGTTGGGAGGTGCACACAGTTGGCTTCCGGGGTGCTGCCAACATTTTATTTCCTGACCTGAGGGAGGTCACACAGGGCTTCACCTTTTTAATAATTCTTTTGACAGCATCAATATGTTTTACTTACTTTCGCTATAAAGACAATTTCTCACAGTTTAAGACTGTTTTTAGAAGTTCGTACTTACTAGGAGTCTGTAAAGAGGATTTTAAAAATAGCCAGAGGGGGTGGATCCTTACACTTGGAAAGGTTCCGTGCTGTCAATATAGACGTTACACTGGAACGGTTCACAGTTCATGAAAGTGGAAGATCTCTGCGGGTGGCTGCTCACAACCTCCACACCTCCTTTTCCATTAGACTTTCAGACTTCCAAGTCAGGCCCCTTCCTTCTCGTTCCTTCTTGCCGCTGTGCTAAATGCCCACGTCCAATTTAGGTAGGCAGCGTCTGTGCCTGGCTCCTTCCCCCCCTCTGCCCAGCCTTCTCTGGTCTTTCTCAACCATCCTTACTACCTGTTTGAAACGCTGTGAAGATCACCAAGTCTTGACAGTGGAGCTATCATTGCCAAGTGTTCCTCACACACTTCTGATCTGTGAGTCCTCTTATCACCCACAGTCCCACGGCCTGTTGGGTAAAGTCCAAATTCTCTGCAGGCCAGCACTCCTGGCTCCAGTCTGCCTTTGGCCTCATGCCTTTGACTTTGTACACAACCCCTACATTCAGGGCAGCTGAACTTTGTGCCTTTCCTCTCTGAACAACCTTCCAGCCTTCCTTTGTGCTCCCACCTCAACATCCCAAACAGCCCTCTCTTCAAGGCCTCACATGCTCTCTTCACGGAGCTACCTTCGCCTCGGTTCTGTCCTGCTCCTCACATGCCCCCAATCTTTTCTCCCGTGGATATGACCAGTTAGCAGACTTGTCTGGTTATCTTCCCCACCCCTCCCTCCGCTCCCACCCCTCCAGTGCCCTGTGTCCTTTTTTGCTCAGAGCCCCTCCTGGGATTGCCCGTGACCTCCATGATGAGGCCCGGCAGGGGTGAAGGCCAGCAGACCCCCTTCAGTCCTGTTTCAGGTCACTCCCGAGTGTGAACCCTCTGCTCCAAGCAGAATCTCCTCTTCTCTGTGTCTGAAACACTCGGTGGTGCCCAGGCCACGCCTCCCGTCCATTCTCTCCCTCCACCCTACCTGCCCTCTCCTTTATTTGCATGTTGAAACCCAGCTCCTCCTTTTGCACTGTGTTTAGATGGCACCTCCTCTCCATGGAAACTTTCCTCATTACTCTGGTTAAACTTTCTGTTTCCTACCTCTGAGCTTTTGTGACATTTAATTTCTACTGACATTGGTTATAAATGTCCTTAAATTCTCCGTTTTGTATTTAGTGCTCTAGCCAATTGAATGACCAGTTCTTGGAACTGGTGTGCTGTTTCTTAGACTTCTATTTTACTATCTCCCAGGGCTTTGAGTGTTGTGTCTCAGTGCCATAGGCTACTTAGTGAAGACATGTTGATTGAATGACTACCCGTGTACCTAATTCAATTCTGAGTAAGTACGGGTTTCCCTGGCTTAGGCAACTGCTCCTTTACCTTCTTCATCTCTTACTTTTCTCGGTTGCAGGATGGTGATGATTTCATTCCATAAAAGAATGGGACAAAGCTAAATTGGACAGATGCTCTATACTTTTTAATGTTGTATATTTTTTAAAATATATATTTTATTGATGTTTTACAGAGAGGAAGGGAGAGAGAAACATTGGTCAGCCGCCTCTTGCACACACCCTACTGGGTATGTGCCTATAACCAAGGTACATGCCCTTGACAGGAATGGAACCTGGGACCCTTGAGTCCACAGGCCAAGGCTCTATCCACTGAGCCAAACCAGTTAAGGCTCAATGTCGTATATTTTTATTATCACTTAAAATAAATTTGCTTCTTAATTGAGAGGAAGCCAGTTTCTCTGGGGTGTGGCTGCATTCCCCAGCTAACTTGTGGTAAAAGTTGATAGGGTTTGGATTCTATTAGATAACTTAGGGAAAAGAAGACATCCAATGCACAATTTCAGTAAACTCTACTTATTAAAGGCCCTCAAGCTCTGTACCCACAGGGGAAACAGGCGGTGCCTTTCCCCTTAGGTAAGCTGAGGCCTGACCCAGCCCTGTGCTTGTACACCATCAGACCCCTACTCCCAGCTCCCTGCTGGACATCTGCATTTGGAGGACCCACCAGCACCTTGAACTCGTGACAACTGATACTGCCTCCTTGTTTCCCCTCCTCACATCTTCTTTATCTCACTCGGTGGCACCACCTCCAGCAGTTCCCCAGGAGCCGCGGGAGCCAGCAGAGCCCTCCTGCCCTCCTTCATGGCTTCCACTCCCCACACTGGTTTTCCTAATGAAAACCACCATTGCTTTCATCCCTACATTTAGCCCCCTCTGTTCAACCATTGTGGAATGCTCTTCCTTCTGTGGATTTTCATAGCTCCATTCCGGTGGTCTTTCTAAACTGCAAATGGGCACCTTTGCCAAGGAAACCATACTCCTCTCCTGTTTGCCTGGTGACAAACTCATCCTTGGAAACCCTGCGTGGCTGTCAGTACTGGCCTGCGAGCACCGTGGCTCACTCACTTTTGCTGGACCCAGCACGCTGCCCAGCACCGAATAGCAGATGCTCCGTTCATGTCTGTTGACTTGACTGTGCAAATCAGCCATCGCAGGCAGGTGATCCAGCAGAGAGATGAAATACACTCTCTTCTCTTTTAAGTAGGCATCTTTAAGCTCCCCAGCAGCTAGTAGCCGCCGCATGACGTTGTCCTGCCCTGTCCCTCTGTGCATTTGACAGGACGATCCTCCCCGTCTTGAGCGGCATCTGCTTCTCATCAGCCACAGTGTTCGGGTTGGTGTGACCTTTGTGGGTCACTGAGTTTGGAGTGAGTAGACCTAGGAACTCATTTACCTCTGCTACCAACTAGCTGTGTAGCCCTGGACAAGATAAGTATTTTTTTTTCCTTTTCAACCTCAGGTTTTCCTTTTGTAACATGGCAGTGGCAGTGGGTTAGGGTAAAAGGAGTGGTTTTAGAAATTCTCAGGGGTAGAGGTGCAACAGCTGTCAGTGGGGCCCGGACCTGGCCTCAGCCAGAGCAGCTCTGTCTTGGTGGTTTTGTGTACACACCTTGGTAATACTTCATTGAGCAAAGTTTCCTCAGTCAAAACCTGTTTGAAAATCCCCGGCTAGATGAATTTTAAAATCCCTCCTCCCCTTTTATTATCTCAGGAACGACAATTAACAATCTTATTAATCAGAATAGGCTTAGCTGGTCTTCTGAAAAGGATTTTTTTGCCCTTTTTAACTCCTGGGGCAATTTCTCCCTTTAGTCTTCTTAAAACTGAAATCTAATCATAGGTTCACTGGTTCTCTGGACTGACTTGTACAATCTTGGCCTGCTTGTATTTTTATTGTCTTTCCAACTTTTGCTCTTAGTTCATGCTGAGGTTTGCTGGTTGATTATAAAACAGCTCCGCAGTGAGGTCATCCTGGAGATTAGCGTGCCACTCCAAGTGCTCAGAGGCAGGCTCAGACTTGCTTTCTATAAGCTGAGTGGATAGAGAAGCAGTGGGCATTGAAGCTTTCATTTTAACACTCACCATTGAAAAAAGCATTTGTTTAAAAAAATTAAGATGCAAACTAAAATTCAGTGTATTTGAATATAAAAGGAAAAAAACAACAATACAGGCCTTTGTTGGGTACCTACCATGTGCAAGATTCTGTGCTGGGTGTGTGTGTGTGTGTGTGTGTGTGTGTGTGTGTGTGTGTGTATGTTGGGGGGCGGGGGGTAGTAAAAGCCAAGACTGCATCATGTTATGTCTTAGGGCTTCTAGAGATCAGAAATCTTCCAAGAATGATTCCATTAACCTAAAATTTGAGGTTCATAAATGTTTGTTTCCTATTGAAAGTAAAAAGAGTCCTTGTGAGCCATTTTGACTTTGTTGGTCTAACCTTTACAGATGAATTTAGTTCAGACTTGCTCTTTGCGATCTGACTCTGAATTCTTTGCAGTTTGGACATGAATGGTTCAATGGACAGAAAGCACACTACAAACTCTGTAATAACTGTTACTTAGTGACTGAGTTACTGTTTTTTAAAATAAAGCAAACTTGCCAAAGCAAGCATGGACTTTTGCCTCCATGCTTTTTCACGCGCTGTTTTGTCACCCTAGAACATTCTTCTTCCTGTCCTTACATCTTATTACTATGACTAACTGATACTGTAAGTCTCTGTTTAGAGCATGATGTCATTTGGGAAGCTCTCCTCAGTCTGGGTTATGCACCCATCTGTGTCCTCCTATAACATCTTGCGCTTATGCTTGCTATAGAGAGCACTTGTGTTTTATTGTCTGTTTCATCATAACTCATATAAAGGACTTACTGGGCACTAACAATAAACATACAACATACATATGAATTCACTTAATCTTCTCCATGCTATGAGGTAGATACTGTTATCTTCACCATTGTATACATGGGGAAACTAAGATATACAAGGTCAAGTGACTTGCCTGGGTCACATAACTAACTGAGATTCTAATCCAGGCAGTCTAGCTCCAGAGTCTATACTCTTAAGCATGATGCTTTCCACTACCAGGTCATTGTGGAACCCCAGGTGTATCTTTCTCCCAGGTGTATCTCAGGAGCCAGCAACTTGCTTGGCCGTTAGAAGGCATTAAGGCATACTTGTTGGAAGAGTGGATGAAGCCTCATCCTCACTTCCAGGAATTTCCTGCCTGGGGTCTAGTCACAGAGCTATATAATATGAGGTCAGACCCAGGGCTGAGGGCCTGAGGGCGAGGGAGAGACTCATGCTATCTGGAAGGTGGGGGCCGACGTGTGGGCTCAGCATTCTCCCACAGGAACTTGGGTCTCAGCCAGAGAATGACGGGCCTCTCTGGTTGTGTCAGGACAACCTGAAATGTGTCTTGTGAATCTTGAACTGGTTACCCAGATGACCTTAATTTTAAGAGAAATGTTATGTGTTTGCTTTGTGGAAGTCTATTGAAAACTAAAACAAAAATTTCAATGCCAAAGAGTGAAGAAATTAAACTTGCACAGAACCATCTGTACAGTGGAATTTCCAAAGCTCAAAGAAAGAGCAATTTTCTTTTTAAAAGGATTTTGAGTCTAAAGAGCTTGTGTAAAAGAAGCTGTCATGAGCCAGCCCAGCTTGCAATGCCCCAGGTATGGGCAAAGGTGGGCTGAGGACAGTCGTGAGGGAGGACACATCCTGCCTGCCCTGCAGCTCATTCATCCCGAGAGTTAGGGGCGAGGCATTTACAAGAGCTGCTAAAATTAACAGGTGTTTTTACAGCACTCATTCATGCATGGTCAGGTAGCCTTTAATTTACAGAGTTGATACATTTCAGCAGGAATGTGAGAAAAATTTTTGGTAACAAAGTCTGTGCTTGGTCTTGTCCCTGCCTATGAACATGCCAGATTCTTTCCAAGCATGTGGATTTCTTGCCCCTTCCGCTCCTCTGGGCTCCTCCAAATCCTTCTTCCCCTTTTCCACTGAGCCCTTCCAAAGAACTCCACTGCTCACTCATACCCCCATTTTGGGGAATACGACAACATTTGTAATTTGTAGGTAAAGGCAGTATAATATGATTCTCTCCCACATCAAGTTGTGGCATTTAAGACCTGCTCTTGCCAATTTCTTTGGCATGCCACTTAACCTCTCTGAGCCTTCACAATAATAACAGTTCCTGTGAGGGAATTATTATGGGGATTAACTGAGAAGATTCATGTAAAGTGGCTGGCACAGTGCCAAGCACGGACCACATCCTCATAGGCCAGTGATGGCGAACCTATGACACGCGTGTCAGAGGTGACACGCGAACTCATTTTTTTGGTTGATTTTTCTTTGTAAATGGCATTTAAATATACAAAATAAATATCAAAAATATAAGTCTTTGTTTTACTATGGTTGCAAATATCAAAAAATTTCTATATGTGACACGGCACCAGAGTTAAGTTAGGGTTTTTCAAAATGCTGACATGCCGAGCTCAAAAGGTTCGCCATCACTGTACATAGGCCAATCCCCTACAACAGGGCCCCAGGTGCCTCCTTTTGTCTCTGGGTCCTCTCTGGTGGTGTCCCAGAAGTGACTTTGGGGTTAGAGATGGTCTTGTCACACACCACATACAGTAGACACAGACACGGGGGAGTGGGACAGGGACTAAAACTACTCATCCTGCCCTGACCGGTTTGGCTCAGTGGATAGAGCGTCAGCCTACGGACTGAAGGGTCCCAGGTTCGATTCTGGTCAAGGGCATGTACCTTGGTTGCGGGCACATCCCCAGTAGGGGATGTGCAAGAGGCAGCTGATCGATGCTTCTCTCTCATCGATGTTTCTAACTCTCTATCCGTCTTCCTTCCTCTCTGTAAAAAATCAATAAAATATATTTAAAAACAAAAACAAAAAACACACACAAAAAAACCCTACTCATCCAGTGTCTGTGTCCCTTGTGATGGTAAGGAACCCTTCTCGGATACAGAATAGGATGTGTTAGAGCAGCTTAATTGCTGGCTTATTTGTTAATGCTCCCAATGTTAGCTAGGATCTTCAGCCAAACTCTCCCTGGGGACCCACCCCTCTAACGCATCCTACCAGGTCTCCAACTTCCTCGTACTTACTCCCCCACAGAGCAGGCTGCAGGGATTTTTCATGGGATTAAAGAATAACTATTCTGAAGGTCTCACTATGAGTAAGCAAAAGCTCACTGGGGCAGAGGCGCTCCAGGCTCAAAGTCAGTAACTTGAATTTGGGCGGCCTGATCTCACAGTGTGCTGCTGGGGCAGAGAGAAGCCATAGAGCTGAGTCCTGGCCACCCTGGGTTTGGGGTCTGCCACTGTGGACAGGAACAGGCCAGTCTCTGCATGGGGTTTTTCATTTTTGAAATTCTGAGTTCTCAGTTGTTTAATCCAAATTAGCTGGAACTATGGGGTGGTGAGTGGGTGGCCTGGAAAGACCTGAATTCTGGGCTGTGGGTTCAGCATTTGGCCCTGACCATGATTCACGGAGAAATTCTTTTAAAAACATAAACCCTATCACTCTGTGCCAGACATTTCCAGGCTGTTGACAGTTGCTAACATTTGCTAAGCATTACTGCTTTGCTTAGGCAGGCCCTGTGCTGTGTGTTTGACAGGTGTTGTTTCATGTCACCCTCATTAACACCCCTTCAAGGTAGGCATTATGTCCCCACTCTGCAGATTCAAAACTGAGATGCAGAGGTTGGAAAATGGCATAAAGTCAAATAATTAGAACGTGGGAGAAATGAGACTTGAACCCAAGTCTGATCGATGCCCAAGCCTGTGCATTTAGTAGAACAGAGGAAAAACATCAGCAAATTCTCTGCTTTCCCCCAAACTCAGTGAAATCAGTGGGAATAGAAGTGCTTCCCTTTCCCAGGTAACATAGTCGCCTAACTCCAACACCTTGGAAAAGGGGTGTGAATTTGCCTCCAGAGTTGCCTCAGGGAGGGAGGCTTATGCTGGTGACACAGCCAGCACCATGGGGCTGGTACTGCCTGGTGTTGGCAGAAATAAGGTCCCAGCAAAACTTGTTCTGTGGGAAATGGGGTGTGAGGACTCTCAAAGGAAAGTCTAGATTTACTTGTTTGTATAAAGCGCCAATTGCAACAGCCTTGGTGAGATTTTTGCCTTGTGACCCAGACTGTGAATGTTTGCTGCAGAGTTTGCTTTAGGCAGGAGGACTTGGGTTGGGCCTTATCCAGGTCTGAGGTCAAGGTTGGGTAGAGACCAACAGATGTGCTTTCCAGATTGGTCAGCTTCTCTCCTATCTGCCGTCCCAGGATCTTAGCCAGCACCGGACCCAGCTCTTTCCTTCACAGGCCCCAGGACAGACAGGCCTGAGAGCTGAAGGGATTTGCCCAAAGTCAGAGCTCCTCTTTGTCCCTGGTAAATGGACACATTGAGAACATTGTGGGGGAGGTCTGCCCCCAGTTACTTCTGTTAGCACTTAGCTCTCCTTTTGTGTTGAAGTTTCTCTTCCAGAAACAGACACTTCAGTAAGTGCAGTTATTTGTTGGAGTTTTGCCCCTCTTTTCTTCCCCCGGGGACTGTGATGAGCTTCCAAGTGAGTCAGTGCAGCCTGACTTGAGAATGCCTGAAGGGTCAGGCCAGGCCAACAGGTTATTTATTCAGAAAATGTTTGTGGAGCTCCACTCCCAGAGCTGGAGGCTACTGCGATCACACCACGACTCCTGCCAGCAAAAGAGCTACCACTTTGGTGGAGGCCGCCTACTGATCAGGCGACCTGAGGTACCGTTTCAGAGGATGACTGGGGTATTCCTGGAGCAGAACTGGTGTTAACTCACCCAGGGAGGACTCTGCAGGGGCAATGAACCAGCTGGGAATGGAAGAATGAGCCAAGAAGCCGGTGAGGGGCTCCAGGTTGCAGAGAAGTGACAGTTTGGGGACTACATCGAGTCCAGTGCCTGGAGCAAGAGCTGGAAGAGGGGAGAGATGAGGCTGGAGGGGAAGGCAGGGCCAGGCCCTGTAAATCTTGATGAAAACACTGGAACATTTTCATGAGAGTAACAGGGTGTGAGGCCTCAGGTCCATCTCTCTCTCTTGCTTAAATTGATCTCAGAGAGGAAAGGGAGAAGGGAAAGGAGAGAGAGAAAGAGAAAGAAACATCAGTGTCAGAGAGAGACATCGATCGGTTGCCTCCCATACATGCCTTGACCTGGAATTGAACCCGCAACCTAGGTACGTACCCTGACCAGGAAATCGAACCCGTCACCTTTTTGGTGTGCAGGATGATGCTCCAACCAACTGAGTCACACCGGCCAGGGCTCAGGTCCACACCTTGTTTGCAATCTAAGCATGTGTGACTGTCCACAAAAGTGCATTGTTCTAAGAACTCTGGAGGCAGAATAAGTCAGGGCCTCTAGGCCAGGGATCGTAACTAGCCCTGGTGCTTCACACTGGCCAACACACCAGCCTTTGCCCTTGGACATCGTTTGGTACCAGATACTGGGGCCAGGACGGCTGCTGTGCATCCCACTGCTCTGTGCTTTATTTCCTGCCACCAGTCACAGCACACACTAGATGACATTACTGTGGGCTCAGGCTCTTATCAGCACTGCGGGGAAGGGCTCAGTCCTTAAATGTCAAACATCATATATTTTGTATATATTTTTTCCTAAATGGGACTACCTTCTTGCATGTTATTATTATGAAAGTAATATGTTTCTTAGTGAAAAAATAAAAATCCCAGAAGTGTATACAATAGAAAGTGGAATTTCCCGCCTCACTCATGATCCCATTTCCCCAAGAAAACCATTATTCTCCCAGACTTTGAAAGAAGTGCATATATATGTGTGCCCAGACAGTATCCCAAGTCAAAGCAGGCTCTCAAGCCCCTCAAAATGCCCTTCAGCTCTTTCTGGAAGACCCTAAAAGGGTACCCCACCTGTGTCCGTAAGCCTGTCTGTTGGATGCGGCTCCACAGGACAACTCTATCCTGCTTCTCGAAGGCTTCTTTTGTAGCCACTGCTCACAGAAGCTTGGAGAATATCGCAGAAGCCAAACACCAAAGTCCATGCCATTGGTGCTGTCTCCAGATGTCACCAAAGTTTCCAGTTCTTGGCTGGCAGAGTTGGGACATGGGGAAAGGGCCATCTGCTCACAATGTGTCCACCACCCTGTGTCATCCGGGGCTCCAGGCCTGCCCTGCTTAGATCCCAAGCGTTGTGCAGCAAACCCAGGCGCTGCATCGGGCTCCCCACTGTGGTCTGTGGGGCTCATGCAGGCTCTCCTCTGAGCTCCCAAGGTGGTGTGCAGGGCGTTTCCAAACACTGCTGGGGCTCTATTGGATGTCGGGTGGGGCTATCCTCAGTGCTTCATTGGGCTGCCCAAGGTGTTGCGCTGGGAGGCTTCCCCGGGTGTCTAGGCACTGCTCGGGGCACCTTAGGTGTTGTGCGAAGCTTTCCCGGTGCTGCACCGGGCTCCCCGAGGTGTTTCTTTGGTGCTGGCAGGCGCTGCGCGTGCTCCCTAGGTGTGAGGTGGGCCTCCCGGGCACTTCCCACGGCTCTCCCACACGCTGCGCTGGCCTGGCCTGGCACTGCATCTGCTTCCCAAGGTGTCGCGCTGCGCTCTTCCAGCTCTGCTCAGGGCTCTCCTAGGCGTTGTGCGGGGCCTCACGTTCACTGCCCCGGGCTCCCTAACACATTGTGTTGGGCTATGGTAGGCGCTGACCTGGGCTTCACAAGGTTTTGCACGGGATTCTGGCAGGCGCGGCAGTGGGGGCTTTTCATGGTGTTGGGCTGGGCTCTTCCATGCATTGCGCGGGGCTCTCCCAGCAGCTCCACAGGCTCCCAAAATGTCGCATGGGGCCCTGGCAGTTGATGCGCGAGGCTTCCCAACATTTGGCACAGGGCTCTCCCAGGCATTGTGCCAGGCTCCCCCCAGCGCCCCCGGGCTCTCCAAGCTGTTGCGTGGGGTTCTAGCAGGCACTACATGGGTCTCCCCAAGTTGTTGTGCAGGGCTCCTCCAGGCACTCCTCGGGCTCTCCCTGGCAGTTGCGTGATGCTGTCTCCTGGCTGCGCTGGGCTCCCCAGTTGTTGTCTGGGGCGCAGGCAGGTGCTGCTCCGGGCTTATCAAGGTGCTGCGAAGCGCTCTTTCAGGCGCTGCTGGCGCTCTTTCAGGCTTGTGTGAACCTGTTTCAGGCGCTGCACTGGGCTCCCCAGGGTGATGTGCTGGGCCCTGGCCGGTGTTGCTAAGGCTTCCGAAAGTCTCACACAGGGCCAACAGGCACTGCTCTGGACTCTCCCAGATGCTGTGTGGGTCTCTTTTGGGTGCCGTACTGGGCTCCCCAAGGTTTTTGCGGGGATCCCCAGGAGCTGCTCGTTTTACTGTTGGAGAAGTAAAAAGTTGACTGAAAATAAATAATATCCGGAAAATGTGAAAAATAGTATAACCCAGAAATGGACTAATTTATAGCCATATAAATCATGTTTTTCTTTTAACAATGTTCACAAATAGTTTATAAAAAGACTTATAAAGAGTTGTGTAAATGATTATAATTTTATGTTTTAATTATACATTAAAACATTACTCATGCCCTAGCTGGTTTGGCTCAGTGGATAGAGTGTCGGCCTGCGGACTGATGAGTCTCGGGCTCAATTCCGGTCAAGGGCACATGCCTGGGTTGTGGGCTCGATCCCCCATGGGGGTGTGCAGGAGGCAGCCTATGAGTGATTCTTCTCATCATTGATGTTTCTATTCCTCTCCCTTTCCCTTCCACTCTGAAATCAATAAAAATATATTAAAAAAATTATTTATGTAATGTACAGACAAAAATACTGAAAAGGAAGACTTGAAAGACATAAAATGCCAGCAGGGGCTGCTGGTGGGTGATGCCCATTTAGTCAATGGGAAATTTTGCAGTATCCCAATTTTCTACAAGGAATATGCACTACTTAGGCAAATTGGGGAAAAAAAATTAGGTTTTTGTTTGATTTTAAGAGTGTCATTTGACCATCCTGGTGCAGTTAGGCTTTCATCATTCCTGCCAGAAAAGGATAAGAGAATAAAATGTTCCTAGATTTTTTTAAAGTGCCATAATTAGACAATACTTCAAAAACAATTTAAAAATGACTTAGAGTTTTCTAATAGTATTGCTAACAAGGTTTTTAAGGAATTAAAATTATAAAAAAAAAGTTGTGGGTTATTTGGAAGGGAACAATCTTTCCACACTAAACTATGATCCCTGATTATTACACTAAGAGAAAACCTGAAGCAATCTTCAGCCTTTGAGATATTGACTAATGGTGCACTTCTGAAGCTTCATGGAGTCTCTTTGCCAGTTGGGCTGCAGGATGGGGAGACATGAAGTCCCCCACCCTGGCTTAATAGCCCATGCCTGGGAATGCGGGAGCTACCCACGGCAGGGTCTCCACGGAGGGTGAGAGGAACTCCCAGCGCACACCTCTGAAGGGTGTGGCTGACACCGCTGGCCCCTGGATCAGCTGGGGTAGATGGACCTTCTGGGTCATTACTGTGTATAGATGTGAAGCTGTAAGGGTCCCCCCATGTAAAGGTGAAAACAGGTATATCTTGGAGATACTCTGGTTCTACTCCAAGGCATCACATTAAAGCAAACATTGCAATAAAGCGAGGCACTTTTTTTTTTTTTTGGTTTCCCAGTGCATGTAGAACTTATATTTGAAATATACTGTAGTCTGTTATGTGTACATTAACATTATGCCTAAAAAATGAAGCAGCCCTAGCCTATTTGGCTCAGTGGCTAGAGCATCAACCTATGGACTGAAGGGTCCCAGGTTTTCGATTCCGGTCAAGGGCACATGCCCCGGTTTCAGGCTCAATCCCCAGTGTGGGGCGTGCAGGAGGCAGCCAATCAATGATTCTCTCTCATCACTGATGTTTCCATCTCTCTCTCCCTCTCTCTTCTTCTCTGAAATCAATTAAAAAATGTTTAAAAATGATGCATACCCCTTAATTTAAATATACTTTATTGCTAAAAATACTAACCATCATCTGAGCCTTCAGCAAGTTATAATCTTTTTGCTGACAGAGGATCTTTCTTCGATGTTGATGGCTGCTGACTGATCAGGGTGGTGAATGCTGAAGGCTTGAGTGGCTGAGGCAATTTCTTAAAAAACCACAGTAAAGTTTTCTGCATCCACTGACTCTTCCTTTCAGGAACAATTGTTCTATAGACTGTGATTCTGTTTCATAGCATTTTACTCACAGTAGAACTTTTTTCAGTATTAGTCAATCCTTTCAAACCTGGTGCTGCTTTATTTAAAAAGTTTATGTAATATTCTAACTTCCTTGCTGTAATTTCAAAAATCTTTACAACATCTTCACCAGGAGTAGATTCCATTTAAAAAATAGAATCTCTCTGTCCTCATCTATTAAAAATACCTCCTCACCCATTAAAGTTTTATCATAAAATTACAACAATTCAGTCACATTTTCAGGCTCTGCTTCTAGTTCTACTTCGCTTGCTATTTCCACCACATCTACAGTTACTTCTACCACTGAAGTATTAAACCACTCAAAGTCATTCATGAGGGCTGGAATGAACTTCTTCCAAACACTTGTTAATGTTGATATTTTGACTGCTTCCCATGAACTATAAATGCTCTTAATGGCATCTAGAATGGTGAATCCTTTCCAGAGGTTTTCAATTTACTTTGCCTAGATCCATCAGAGGAATCTCTATGGCAGCCAGAGCTTTATAAAAAGTATTTATTAAATAAAAAGACTTTAAAATTGAAATTACTCCTTGATCCATGTGTCCAGAATGGATGTTGTGTGAGCAGGCATGAAAACAACATTAATCAGAATTCTTGGCTGACCAGGTGCATTGTCAGTGAGCAGCAATATTTTCAAAGAAATCTTTCTTCTGAGAAGTGGGCTAAAGTATTCAGTAAACCATGTTGCCAACAGATGTGCTGTGACTCAGGCTTTGTTGTCCGGGAAAAGTAGATTTAGGATATTCTTTTTTTTTTTTAATTAAATCTTTATTGTTCAGAGTATTACATTTGTTCCTCTTTTTTCCCCCCATAACTCCCCTCCTCCCAGTTCCCACCCCACCCTCTGCCCTTACCCCCACCCCCCAACTGTCCTCATCCATAGGTGTATGATTTTTGTCCAGTCTCTTCCCGCATCTCCCACACCCCTTTTCCCCCCGAGAATAGTCAGTCCATTCCCTTTCTATGTCCCTGATTCTATTATAATCACCAGTTCATTCTGTACATCAGATTATTTCTTCACTTGATTCTTAGATTCACTTGTTGATAGATGCATATTTGTTGTTCTTAATTTGTATCTTACATTTTTCTTCTTCTTCCTCTTCTTAAAGGATACCTTTCAGCATTTCATATAATACTGGGTTGGTGGTGATGAACTCCTTTAGTTTTTCCTTATCTGTTGCCGGGAGCCGGTCCATCCTTGCTGTTTCAAGGGACCTGGCATATATGGCATACTGTTCTTGGCACTATGTGTTTTAACCAAGGTCTCTGAGAAAGGTGGTTTCCCCAGGTAGGGATTTCCCCCTGAAGTTAGGGAGGGAATAAAACCCCTCAACTAAGTGCCAGGCGGGTAATTAATCCCTTTAACTACGAACAGTCATGCTTAAACTACATAATCTTTTCTCCCTGGAATGGAGATAAGAAACGCCCTAACCTTTGTAATAGAGATTGATAGGATTGAATCAACTGGTATAAATACAGTTGTAACAAGACAGAAACACACAGAACTCAGAACACAGAACTAAGGACACAGGGCTTGGAAGACAGGACCAAGAGAGACAGAGCCTAGGCACAGAACCTACACAGAACATTCTCTGGGGACAAAAGAGCTTCGCTGGAGAGAGCATGCCGGAGGATCCTGGACAGAGACTGGCCTCAGAGCCTGGAGGTGGAGCCTGGCGAGAGAGCATGGCAGGGGATCCTGGACTGAACCTGACTGCGGAGATTGACAGGAGAGCCTGACTAGAACCTGGTGACTGAACCTGACTGGAGAACCTGGACAGAACCTCTCTGGAGATCCTAAGCAGAACCTCTCTGGAGATCCTGGCTGGAGATCCTGGCTAGGCTGCTGATCAACTGAACGCTGTCTCTGTGTCATTCCTTCTTCGCCGACTCCGTCCACGCCTTTGGGGACCCCTGGACCCGCTGGGGCTGGACCCCGGCATCTGGCGCCCGAACAGGGACCCCTAGGTAAGCGCCCTGCACTCGGGACGGATCGGACTCCACCGTAAGAAGAGGGTGGATAGTCTTCGCCGACTCCGTCCACACCTTTGGGAACCCCTGGAACAGGATTCCCTTAGGTAAGCCCCCCCCGCCCCCCGCCCTTGAAAACCCCCACACTCGGGACGGATAGGACTCCACCAGGGTGCTACAGACCCCCCTATAGAGGATAAATAGGGTAAGAAGGTGGATAGTACAGAACTTAGATGGAGAAGATGTGCCATACTGAGTCCAAAGAAAGAAGACTCTGTATTGATCTTTAGATTAAGAAGATGTGCCATACTGAGTCTAAAGAAAAAAGACTCTGTATTGATCTTTTAACATATATGCTTGCTAGCAGAGGAATTAAGGTTACTCCCAGTCAGACAGAACGTTTTATACAAGAAGTATGTCCATGCTTTTCTGAGGAAGGAAAGGTAAATGTAATGGCATGGGAGGAGGTAGGCCCAAGGAGCCTTATCCTTAACCCCACTGCAGCCTTTCTACCCTGGGAAAGTGCAGGATTGGCAAGCTCTCCCTGGGGTGATAGATCAGGACTCAGGTAATAGCAGAAAGCGCCAATCCTACTCTTAAAATGGATACAAGAGAGCATTTCAGGTTTTTCTTTTTAATGCTTGCTTTTAAAAAATAAAAAAGGGGGAATTTGCCGGGAGCCGGTCCATCCTTGCTGTTTCAAGGGACCTGGCATATATGGCATACTGTTCTTGGCACTATGTGTTTTAACCAAGGTCTCTGAGAAAGGTGGTTTCCCCAGGTAGGGATTTCCCCCTGAAGTTAGGGAGGGAATAAAACCCCTCAACTAAGTGCCAGGCGGGTAATTAATCCCTTTAACTACGAACAGTCATGCTTAAACTACATAATCTTTTCGCCCTGGAATGGAGATAAGAAACGCCCTAACCTTTGTAATAGAGATTGATAGGATTGAATCAACTGGTATAAATACAGTTGTAACAAGACAGAAACACACAGAACTCAGAACACAGAACTAAGGACACAGGGCTTGGAAGACAGGACCAAGAGAGACAGAGCCTAGGCACAGAACCTACACAGAACATTCTCTAGAGACAGAAGAACTTCACTGGAGAGAGCATGCTGGAGGATCCTGGAGAGGGACTGGCCTCGGAACCTAGAGACAGAGCCTAGCGGGAGAACTTGGCAAGGGATCCTGGACTGAACCTGACTACAGAGATTGGCAGGAGAACCTGACTGGAACCTGGACACTGAACCTGACTGGAGTACCTGTACAGAACCTGGCTGGAGACCCTGACAAGCGAACCCGGCTATGATGATCAACTGAACGCTATCTCTGTATCGTTCCTTCTTCGCCGACTCCGTCCACACCTTTGGGGACCCCTGGACCCGCTGGGGTTGGACCCCGGCAATCTGTGAAGCTCTTTATCTGACCTTCAATTCTGAATGATAGCTTTGCTGGATAAAGTAATCTTGGTTGTAGGTTCTTGGTATTCATCACTTTGAATATTTCTTGCCACTCCCTTCTGGCCTGCAAAGTTTCTGTTGAGAAATCAGCTGACAGTCGTATGGGTACTCCCTTGTAGGTAACTGAGTTTCTTTCTCTTGCTGCTTTTAAGATTCTCTCTTTGTCTTTTGCTCTTGGTATTTTAATGATGCTGTGTCTTGGTGTGGTCCTCTTTGGATTCCTTTTGTTTGGGGTTCTCCGCGCTTCTTGGACCTGTAAGTCCATTTCTTTCATTAGGTAGGGGAAGTTTTCTGTCATTATTTCTTCAAATAGGTTTTCAATATCTTGGTCTCTCTCATCTTCTGGCACCCCTATAATTCTGATGTTGGTACGCTTGAAGCTGTCCCAGAGGCTCCTTACACCATCTTCATATTTTCGGATTCTTTTTTCATTTTGCTTTTCCGGTTGGGTGTTTTTTGCTTCTTTGCATTTCAAATCTTTGACTTGATTCTTGCGCTCCTCTGGTCTGCTGTTGGGTGTCTGTATAGTATTCTTTATTTCAGTCAGTGTATGCTTAATTTCTAGTTGGTTCTTTATCACAACCTCGAGGGTCTCATTAGATTTCTTGTAGATCTCATCAAGTTTATCGGCAGTTTCTAGAAACTTATTGAAGGACCTTTAAAGTGTGGTTTTGAGTTCTATATCCTCCATTTCTGTCATGTTTCTTTGTCTCCGCATTTTTTATGCTTTCTTGGTGCACCCCCTTGTGGTCTTTGTGCACAGTATTGTTGTAGTTAAGCCTTGATTGTTGTCGGCAATACTGGCGGGGATTTGACCTCCAGGACAACTGGCTATGAGAATCAGCTGTGTCTGCAGTGGGAGAACTTCTGTGCTGGATCTCTAGGGCGGCGCTAATCTAGCCTTTGCCTGAGGCTATCCGGCAATGCCTCTGTGCAGGGCTTGGGCGGGGCGGGTCCCAGGGGATCTACAGGGTGGACGGAGCGAGCAGTTATGGCTGCTCTCAGTCCTGTTCCAGAGGCTCTGCCTCTCAGAGTCCCAGCAACTGCTGCAAGCCTCGGAGAGAAAGCTGCCTTCGAGTTCTGATGTCTAGGCTTCGGTCAGAACTCGACGACGCAGCTTTCTCTGCCCGAGAGACTAGCGCCAGTTGCTGGGACTCTGAGAGGCAGAGCCCTCTGGAACAGGAGACCCCCCTCGAGACGCAGCCCATCCCACCTGCTCGCACCTCTGCACCTTAGTATTTGACTTCAGCACTGCGCCTCCTCTGAGTCTCGGTATGCTAGTCTCTTTCCTCCTAGTTGTAGAACTTCCACTCAGCCAGCCTTCCTGTGGTTCTGGGTGATGTCCGTTCAGTCTTTTAGTTGTATTTTTGAAGTGGTTGTTCGAGGCAGAAAACTCTGGCGTTAACCTTTGCCACCATCTTTGTTCCCTAGGATATTCTTAAGGGCCCTATGATTTTCAGAATAGTCAATGAGCAATGGCTTCAACTTAAACTCACTGGCTGCATTAGCACCTAAGAAGAGAGTCAACCTGTCCTTTGATGCTTTGAAGCCAGGCATTGACTTCTCCTCTCCAGCTATATTGCATTTTCTTCCAATATAGAGCCCCTTTTGCCACATTGAAAATTTGCTGTTTAGTGTAGCCACCTTCATTCATTGTCATAGCTAGATCTTCTGGATAACTTACTACAGCTTCTATCTCAGCACTTGCTGCTTCCCCTTGCCCTTTTATGGTATGGAGATGGCTTCTGTTCTTAGACCTCATGAACCAGCCTCTGCTGGCTTCTGCTTTTCTTCTGAAGCTTCCTCACCTCTCTCAGCCTTCACAGAACTGAAGTTAGGGCTTTGCTCTGGATTCAGCTTTGGCTTAAGAGAATGCTGTGGCTGCGTTGATGCTGTATCCAGACCACTAAAGCTTTCTCCATATCAGCAATAAGGCTGTTTTGCTTTCTTCTTCTTCTTCTTTTTTAAATTAAATCTTTATTGTTCAGATTATTACAGTTGTTCCTCTTTTTTCCCCCCATAGCTTCCCTCCACTCAGTTCCCACCCCACCCTCTGCCCTTACCCCCACCCCCCCCCCACTGTCCTCATCCATAGGTGTATGATTTTTGTCCAGTCTCTTCCCCCACTCCCCACACCCCTTTCCCCCCGAGAATAGTCAGTCCACTTCTTTTCTATGCCCCTGATTCTATTATATTCACCAGTTTATTCTGTTCATTAGATTATTTATTCACTTGATTTTTAGATTCGCTTGTTGATAGATGCATATTTGTTGTTCATAATTTGTATCTTTACCTTTTTCTTCTTCTTCCTCTTCTTAAAGGATACCTTTCAGCATTTCATATAATACTGGTTTGGTGGTGATGAACTCCTTTAGCTTTTTCTTATCTGTGAAGCTCTTTATCTGACCTTCAATTCTGAATGATAGCTTTGCTGGATAAAGTAATCTTGGTTGTAGGTTCTTGGCATTCATCACTTTGAATATTTCTTGCCAATCCCTTCTGGCCTGCAAAGTTTCTGTTGAGAAATCAGCTGACAGTCGTATGGGTATTCCCTTGTAGGTAACTGAGTTTCTTTCTCTTGCTGCTTTTAAGATTCTCTCTTTGTCTTTTGCTCTTGGCATTTTAATTATGATGTGTCTTGGTGTGGTCCTCTTTGGATTCCTTTTGTTTGGGGTTCTCTGCGCTTCCTGGAGTTGTAAGTCTATTTCTTTCACCAGGTAGGGGAAGTTTTCTGTCATTATTTCTTCAAATAGGTTTTCAATATCTTGCTCTCTCTCTTCTTCTGGCACCCCTATAATTCAGATATTGGTACGCTTGAAGTTGACCCAGAGGCTCCTTACACTATCTTCATATTTTCTGATTCTTTTTTCATTTTGCTTTTCCAGTTGGGTGTTTTTTGCTTCTTCATATTTCAAATCTTTGACTTGATTCTTGGGATCCTCTTGTCTGCTGTTGGATCTCTGTATATTATTCTTTATTTCAGTCAGTGTATGCTTAATTTCTAGTTAGTCCTTTTTCATATCCTCGAGGGTCTCACTAAATTTATCAGCGGTCTCTAGAAAATTCTTGAAAAACCTTATAACCATGGTTTTGCACTCTATATCCAGTAGTTTGCTTTTCTCCATTTCTGTCATTTGTGATCAGTTTCTTTGTCTCCACTTTTTGGCTGCTTCCCAGTGTTGATAAAGTGGCTTTCTGTGCTAGGTGTCCTAGGCTCAGCCTCCCCAATTACTGAGGTGGACACTCTTGGTGCACCCCTTTGTGGGTTGTGTGCAAAGTCTTGTTGTAGTTAAGCCTTGATTGTTGTAGGTATCACTGGGAGGAATTGACCTCCAGGCCAATTGTCTGTGAGAATCAGCTGTGTCTGCAGTGGGAGAACTTCTGTGCTGGAGACACCCTTCTGGGGCAAGACTTGCTTCAGTGGGGCTTTGGTGCTCACTGAGTCTGCCCCCTGAGTGTGTCCCTTATGGATCTGAGGAGTTCTAATCTGTATGGTCCCAATCTGACCACTGGGTACACAGGCTTTTGGATCTCTAAGGAGGTACTAATTTAGCCTCTGCCTGAGGCTACCCAGCAGGAGCTATGGAGAGAGCTGCAGTTTCCTCTTCCTTGTGTGGGGTTTGGAGGTGCCCAGATAAGGCCCAGCTGTGAAGCAATGCAAGCTGCTGTAGGGCCTTGAGCCTTCTTTTGGATGTTCTGGGTCTCTCTGACCCAGCTGCAGTTTGTTAGGTAATTTTAGATTTCAAAGGGCCAGACCTTTCATATGCAAAAGCCTCTACACACAGCTTGGGTGGGGTGGGGTCTCAGGGGATCAACAGGACGGAGCAAGCAGCTATGGCTGCTCCTCAGTCCTACCCTAATAGGCCTCAAGTCTCAGTGTCCCGGTAATCACTGCAAGCACCTCTGAGAGAAAGCTGCCCTCGAGTTCCACCCGCTGCCAGACAGTCCTGTTTCTCCCTGTATGAGCCTGGGTCCCCAGAGACCCACCTGGAACTGGAGTTCAGAGCAGTCGGGAGCTTGAGACTCCCTCCCGATTGAAAGAGACAACCGTGTCCTTAGTTGCCAGCCCTTTCCCACATGCGCCTCCGTACCTCTGCACTTTACTTCCGCACCTCCTCTGAGTCTCAGTGTGCTTTTCTCTTACCTTTTAGTTGTAGAATTTCCACTCAGCTAGCCTTCCTTTGGTTCTGGATGATGTCCGTTTTGTCTTTTAGTTGAATTTTTAAAAAATATATATTATATATATATATATATATATATATATATATATATATATATATATATGTATATATATATATATATATATTGCAACACAGTATGATTTTTTAATTTTTTTTATTGTTTTATTGGTTAAAGTGTTACAAAGAGTATTACATATGTCTCCCTTCCCCCCTCCTCCCCCCCGCCCTGCCCTTGACAATAAAAATATATTTTTGTTGATTTTTTACAGAGAGGAAGGGAGAGGGATAGAGAGTTAGAAACATCAATGAGAGAGAAACATGGATCAGCTGCCTCCTGCACACCCTCCACTGGGGATGTGCCTGCAACCAATGTACATGCCCTTGACCAGAATCGAACCTTGGGACTCTTCAGTCAGCAGGCCGATGCTCTATCCACTGAGACAAACCGGTTAGGGCTTAGTTGTATTTTTGAAGTGGTTGTGCGAGGCAACAATTTCAGGTGTTTACCTATGCCACCATCTTGGTTTCTCCTGATCATCTTCTTCAGATCTTTCAGTATCATGGACTTCAGGCTCTGGTGAGACAAGCTGCTCTGTAGGACCTTTTCCACGGACACATTTGTAATCAAAGTCCCTAAGTGCCCTCGATATAGCCAGAGAGCCATTCACACGCTGAGTCATTACAGAACCACCTGCACTCTGAATCTGTTCTTTTCCCAGCAGATTACTTGACTTGTGATATTGTATGAAGAAATGAACTTTCCTGTTCCTACAAAGGAAACCTCTCAAGTCTCCACAGTTAGTGAAATAAGTCTGGTGAGGAGAAATGAAGACACCCACAGCTGTTGACCCATTTCTATTTGTACCATGTTTCTTCTCTGACATAGCTCTCATGTGTTCATCAATTTCCAGAAAACCTGTTCTGATTCCATTCTTCACATTTTCAACAGAAGGTGCTCCTGTAGACCCTTTAAAATCCTGGTTATTGGTGATGTGATCTAACAAATGCTCACAGCAGTATTTGGCAACCTGAGAACCAGCATGCCCATCATACAGAGCAAAGAATGACCATGTTTCAAGTCCGCTTGGCAAACCAATCACAGCTGTATGTGCATCCTCCATTTCAACTCGCCAGCCTCGCCTGCTGCTTAGCGCATACCGCAACCCATTACCCTACCCATGGGCATTATGTTTTCCATCTTTGGCTTGTCTAACATGCTCTCATTATGTCTTGATCCTTTAGGTCCGGAGCAGCCCCAGGCCAGCAGGTCCCTGGTCGACTGGCCAAGGCGGCCACGGCCTGAGAGGGGGTGGGATGGGGGTCACCAAGGGTGCTACGGACCAGGTCAGGCAGGGGATGGGGCAGAGGAGGGGAGGAGCCAGGCTGCCTCCAGGGCCCTGGCTTTCGGCGCCCTCAAGGCTCAGATCATCCGGGCATTGGAGCAGCGGGCAGAGAGCCGGTCCTCACCCACCGGCTCAGCCACCACGGCAGAGCAGCTGGAAGGAGAGCTGTCACTGATATTTTCAAGCATGGCTCCGCTGTTGCTCCACTTGCCCTTTACCACTGTCGTTAGGTTTTTGAAGGCAACGTTTTCTTGGACCTGCTTTTTTTCTGTATATTTTTTACTGGGTTTTCATAGTATTGAGTTTGGCAAGTATTGTTGAGTGTTTTCTGCATGACAGAAGCTGGGGAAAATGAGGAAAAGAGAAAAAGACACCGACTTTTCTATTTGTGAGCTCAGGTGGAGTGGAGACAGACAGCGAACCTGAACTTTCCTCACGAAGGGTGAGGTACTACCTATGCCTGAGCCTTTCCAGTCCATGAAGCTGCTCTACTACCCTCACAACCCCCACACCAGGCAGGATAGCTCGCCCCACTCCTTGCTCTGCCTGTGTCTCTGTGATGTTGCAGTTGCTAATTTACTTCCCAAACCAGCCAGGATGCCATAGTGTGATGCTGAGTATCACAGCGCACTCCTGGGCTTTCCTAAACTCTATTCTAACCCCAGTTACATGGTTTATGGTTGTGGCCATTGGTAGATTTTGTTTTTTTTTAAAGTCAAAACCAGATTAAGCTCTGAGGCTATCAGTGTTGTAAACTCTATAATTATTTGGAAAGTGGCCAGCTGGGAGCTTGAAGGGTTAAAGTTGTGTCTGCCTCTGGAGAAACACAGAGCTCTGCGTCCTCAGGAAACTGTCAGCAGCTGGTGTTCACTGTCCTCCATGTCCCAGCATCCTTCTCGTCCACTTCCGTCTCCTACCTTCACCCTGCCCAGATTCTGGAGTGTGGCCATGGATAATGTGCTTTGAGAGGCACTGCTCCATACATGTTAGAACTAGTAGCCCCTCTGAGGGCGTGCAAAGGAGCCTGCCTTGGCAAGAAGTCCATTTGTTCTTCTTGCCCACAAGTCATTTGAAATGGTTTGGTTCAAAACTATTATTTCTGAATCTTGACCGGTTTTTACAGGAACAATTAGGTGTCCTGTGACCACTGCCTCCTATCGTCACTGCAGAAGACGCACTCGTGAGCTCTGTGGAAATGGCCGGGCACTGTGCAAATGAGGCCTTGCCATCTAAACAGCTGCAAAGACATGTGGGATCTCACATCCCACCCAACATCCACTCTCACCTGCCCTTGTCTCCTCTACTCCTGTCTGAATTGTACCTATGAGGTAGGCACTCAAATGAGCTGAGCAAATGTGAAACCGAGATTCAAATAATACCCAGGTAACAATGGGTAATGCTCACATGCATTGCCAGTGGGTGTTTCCTTCAAACCCTACAGACCAGACTTGGCATGAACATCAAGATGAGTCCGTTCACTTCCCCCCAGTTTGAGAATCCTGCCATGACTGGCACTCCTGTGGCAATGACTCTCACAGAAGCTCATGCAACGACAAGAAGCTGCTTGGCCAGAAATTATGCCTAAAACTATACCAGATGGTGCACACCAGGGCTCAGTGTACATAAAGAGTGTATGATAAATATGTTTGCATTTATTTTCTCCTTAAAAATAAAACAGATGTACATATACATACAGAAAAGCAGATCCACTTGACGTGAGAGTGATGTCGAGATCAAAGCTACTAGCAGGATGCAGTGGGCTTCTGCCTCTGTGGTCTGGTGACAAGGGTCACTTTCAGCATCAGGTGTCCCAGTTTGGCTTCCTTCTGAGAAGCCCTTTGGGGATCTGTGTGTGCCCACCTGTTTGTTTCTGCTGCCGAGGCCTTACTGATGCTGGCTGGTTGGCTCGGACGGCCACGTGGCAGAGGCTCCTGCCCTTCCTGCTGCCCAGAGCTCCTGTCCTGCCGCAGAGAATGGCCGTGTGGGAGGAGGTCAGACCTGCGGACAGAGACCAGAGGCTTTTGTCATCTCGCTTTTCTGAAGAGATGGTACGACAGCTTTTAGATTTTAAAAGTTAAATAGCCATCGATTAGTCGTTGGAGGAAGCTCAGCCAAGGGCACTGTGACTCTGACAGATGCCCAAGGTTATGGGCTATGCTGTTGTCGTGTCTGTGAACAGTGTGGGCCAGGTGACTCCTCAGGTCTGTCGGTCTCTAAGGTGCAGACGTCATGAGGCTCACACCCTCTCGGTAGTACATGCTCACATCTCAGAGGAAGCTCCACCTCTGGGTGGTTTCCAAAGGCTGCCATGGTGTCTTAAGATTTGCTTTTTAGTCCAAGAAAGTTACCAGATTCTTCCTTTCTTAAAAGCCAAGAAGGCAGGTTTGAAATGCTATAGGTCACAGACCATCAGCTCCCCTTACCTGGCCCAGAGATGGCTTGGTAGTAGCCCTTTAAGAGAGATATGCCTGGTGGGGGTTGGAAAGACATTGATAGTTGTAGGCAACACTTTTGCTACCCAATAATATATTCTGAACCATAAAATGGATTCATAACTGCAAATGGCTTTCAAAGAATAATTTTTTACAGGTGTAAACAGTAGGTTAAAGACTTTTCTATGAGAAAGAGTGGCTGGAAAATCTTAGCCAAACTTTCCCTGGACAGGTACTTTTGCTCAGACATTTCTGGGTCCTCTGGGGAGATGGAGGCAAAATCAACCTGCCAAGTAGCCATTAGGTCTCTACTAGGCAAAAGGAAGGGGAAAATTCATCCTAAGCATGGCCTTGGAAGGGAGTATGTCCTATATTAGCAGTATTTGGTTTTTCATACAATTAGAAACTGGTGGGAGGAATGAGAATTTCATGGGAAATTAGATTTTGCACATCTTTGCTGGTTGAAAAAGTACTTTGATTTTATTTGATTTACTCTCCAGATAAGTCTAGAGAGAATGACTGAGATAATTTGAACCCTTATCATCCCAGGCTTAAACTAAGGCACCTGGGTCTGGGTGCCTTCTCTCTCTCTCTCTCTCTCTCTCACTGGGAAGGGGTGGAAGTGCTCCCTACATGGGCCTGGGGTGTAATGCCCAGGGCATGAACCTGGACGCACCTATCCCATGAGTTATCACTGGCCAGAGTACATACCTTCTATTGCTTCTTCCTCTTTCAACATTTCTTAAATAATTTTATAAAGAAAAAAGAGCCCTCTTCCTAAAACAGACCATACTTGCTTTAACCAAATGTGTTTACCATTGAAATCAAGTGCCACTTAACTCTTTTCCTTTGAAATTCAAACACATGACTAGACATAGATGTCAACTATCCCAACCATCAAGACAATTTATTCCTCCTATTTTCCCTGCTTCTAATTTCCAAAAATCTAAATTCTTTTTGCTGTAAGAAAACACATGTGGGAAAATTCTTTTTAAAAATGCTGTCCCACACCATCCAAAGTGTTTCCTGACTATAAAAGGAACCCCCACCACTACCAATTGAAAGTCCTTTGGCACAGAACTGGGAGAGAGAGGTAGGGGGGACATGCAGTGTGTGTGGTTGAGTAGGAGGCATATCTGAGCCTTGGAGGCCTCAGGCCCAGTGGACCAAGCAGTGGACTGGGAAGGAGTGGCGGGTACCTTGGCTTGTCCGCTGGCTCGGGGGTATAAAGGGAGGTCATGAGTTTCAGTGTGCTGCTTAGCAAAGTTCACAAATACCTGAAAGAAAGAAAAGAGCAAGAATAGGTATATGCTTCCAGAAGAATGGCACCCTCCACTCACACCCCCCCCCCACTAGGCTTTCTCTTTTCCACAGCTCATAGACAGCCCTGCTGGAGCAGCTGTGTGCTGCGGGAGGGGAGGCTGGCCCACCTGAGGGGCCTGGCCACCAGGGCCCTGCACGAGGCTTGTTTCTTAGAATTTTGAGCTGAGCCATAGGAGTGCCTCTGGAAGGATTCAAAGGATGTGGGGTATACAAGGCAAGGCATATCCCAAGTAGCAGCAGCCTTCTAAACCTCTAAAGAAGAAACTAAAGCAAAAATACAAAACAGGATCTGATCTCATCTCTCCTCTGTCCTTTAGTCAATGTGCAGTGTGGCCGTGACTCCTACTCATGCCTTCCTCTGCTTGTGGCTGAGAAGGTGCTGGTGACTCAGCTTCTCAAAGGCTGTTGGAGACTTGCCTATGCACTGCTTTATTGCACAGTCTCTAAGGATGTCTACCTAAAATAAACACACAGCCACAACAAAATACCCCAGAAAAAACTCAAATGTCCGAATGGATAAAACATAATATAGACATACAATGGAATATTACTCAGTCTTTAAAAGAGGGATATTCTGGCACATGCTACCACACAGATGAACTTTGAGGACATTATGTCAAATGAAATAAGCTAAACAAAAGGGACAGAATACTGCATAATTCCACTTATATGAGGTACGTGGTGTAGTCTGCATTCAGTGGTTATGGTGGCTGTGGGTTGGAGGCTATTGTCTAATGAACAGAGAGTTTTAATTTGGGAAGGTGAACAATTTCTGGAGGAAGATAGTAGTGATGATTACACAACAATGTGAATGTACTTAATGCCACTGAATTGTACATTTAAGACAGGTGATAATGTTATACATATTTTACCACAGTAAAAAGTGATCACATTTAGAAACCCTGACACATGGCATAAATATGTATCAAAACTCACCAAATTGTACAGCTTAAAGGGGTGCATTTTATTGTATGTAAGTTAAGCCACAATAAAGTTGATTTGAAAAGAAAAAAAAAGCCACCACCGCAAACCAGGAAGGTTGAAATAAAGTCATAGTGTGGTGGGGAAGGATGAAGCAAACTCAATGAAATTTGCTAATGATTAAAATAGTGTTAGACAGCAATTTCTGACAGACTGAGTTTCACCCTAATGGACAGATGCTCAGGCATGTCCTGCCTCCCTGTGGTGGGGGTGCCAGCCCTGGTTGGGCTGTCCGGTCGGGACTCCCCTCGGGGGACTTGCCTGGTCCAGCGTGGTCTGTGTGACTGAGTACTCCTCGATGAGCAGGCTGTCCTTGTGGGAGATGAGCAGCCGGAAGATCCTGGCCAGGGAGGAGGAGGGGACCTGGAACTGGAGCATGTTGTGGTGCCTCTCCCTCTGCACGCTGCCCGGGAAGTTCCCCTGGAAGAACTGCTCCACGGGGCTCAGGTCGGGAAGCAGGTCGTCCTTTGGAGATTTGATCTTCATTGTGACGAGGTAGCCATCTCCGAACTATGGACGCCCACAGCGTGGAACAGGCCTGTTAGTAGCGGGTCTGAGGCATCTCAAAGTCAGGAATAGACTCATCAAAAGTCCTGGGGATTAGAGGCCCCCCATAAGCCGTTTGTGCGTGTTTAGAACTAGATGGTCATCACACCTATGTCAAGCTTCCTGTGTCCCACTCCTGGAGGCATGAATGTTCCCTGTTCCTTTCCTTCTCACATACTTGCTGAAGTCAAAGGTGTTTTAGCCCTTGCAGAGATCACGGACCTGCCCAGATGTATATTCTCCAATTTAGTTATATTTCCAGTCTGGCCCTTGCATGAGGTACAAGACTGGCTGCCTCTTCAGCCACCATTTTTTCCCTCCTTGATTTAGCATATTCTTAAGGGCCCTAGGATTTTCAGAATAGTCAATGAGCAATGGCTTCAAGTTAAAGTCACTAGTTGCATTATTATCCTATCTAATAAAAGAGAAACATGGTAATTGGCATACGACCGCTACCCTTCCCATTGGCTAATCAGGGCAATATGCAAATTAACTGCCAGCCAAGATGGCAGCCGGCAGCCAGGCAGCTTAAAACTAACATGAGGCTTGCTTGCTTCAGTGACAGAGGACTCCAACGTTTCCCGCCTGCCGCTGCAGACCTCTGAGCTGCAACTCTAAGCAACTATGTAACAAATATAGAAGCTAAACAAAACCTCAGAAACCTGCTTTAGTCCTCCGGGATTCAGACAGCAGGATCGCAACATTGTAAGCAAAGGCCAGAAACCTACTTTCAGCAGCAGAGGCCTAAGAGCTGGAGCCAAGCCTCCAAGCTAAAGCTGGCCCAGAATAAAAAAAAAGAAAAAAGAAAAAAAGGAGCAGTTGGGAGTTTCAGTCACCCACCAGCCTGAAAACAGCCATCAGCCCCTCACCCAGACTGGCCAGGCACCCCAGTGGGGACCCCCACCCTGAAGGGTGTGTGACCAGCTGCAAATAGCCATCATCCCCTCACCCAGGCTGGCCAGGCACCCCAGTGGGGACTCCCACCCTGATCCAGGCGGTGCCCCAACACCCACCCCATGGGCCCTGCTCTGTGTGTGATGGGGTAGAGCCATAACCTCCCCATCGGCCCTGCCCTGAGTGTGACAGTGGCGGCGCCCCAACCCCCTAATCGGCCCTACTCTGTGGGTGATAGAGGGCGGCACCTCAACTCCCTTATCCACCCTGCTGTGTGTGTGACAGGGGGCGGTGTCCCAACTCCCCTATTGGCCCTACTCTGTGCGTGACGGTACGGAGCCCCAACCCCCCTGATGGGCCCTGCTCTGTGCGTGACAGGGGGTGGCGGCGCAACCTCCCCATCGACCCTGTCTTGAGTGTGACAGGGGGCGGTGCCCCAACCTCCCAATCGGCCCTACCCTGAGCGTGACTGAGGGTGGCATTGCAACCTCCCAATCCGCCCTGCTCTGTGCATGACAAGGGACGGCGCCCCAACTCCCCAATCAGCCCTGCTCTGAGCCCGACCAGGGGCTGCACCTAAGGATTGGGCCTGCCCTCTGCCACCAGGAGCAGGCCTAAGCCAGCAGGTCGTTATCTCCCGAGGGGTCCCAGACTGCGAGAGGGCACAGGCTGGGTTGAGGAACCCCTCCCTTCCCCCCCGAGTGCACAAATTTTTGTGCACCGGGCCTCTAGTTCTGTTTTATAATAAGAAGAGAGTCAGCCTGTCCTTTGAAGTTTTCAAGCCAGGCATTGACTTCTCCTCTTCAGCTATATTGCATTTTCTTCCAATATAGAGCCCCTTTTGCCACATTGAAAATCTGCTGTTTAGTGTAGCCACCTTCATTCATTGTCATAACTAGATCTTCTGGATAACTTACTACAGCTTCTATCTCAGCACTTGCTGCTTCCCCTTGCCCTTTTATGGTATGGAGATGGCTTCTGTTCTTAGACCTCATGAACCAGCCTCTGCTGGCTTCTGCTTTTCTTCTGAAGCTTCCTCACCTCTCTCAGCCTTCACAGAACTGAAGTTAGGGCTTTGCTCTGGATTCAGCTTTGGCTTAAGAGAATGCTGTGGCTGTGTTGGTGCTGTATCCAGACCACTAAAGCTTTCTCCATATCAGCAATAAGGCTGTTTTGCTTTCTTATCATTTGTGTGCTCCCTGGGGGAGCACTTTGCATTTTCCTCAAGAACTTTCCTTTGCATTCACAACTTGGCTACCTGTGTGGTGGAAGAGGCTTAGCTTTCAGGCTATCTTAGCTTCTTGCTCAGCCTAATTGGTTCTAGCTTTCTATTTAAAGTGAGAGGGCTGTGGCTCTTTCACTTAAACACTTAGAAGCCACTGTCAGGGCATCAATAGGCCTACTTTCAACATTGTTGTGTCTTGGGAAATAGGGAGGCTTGAGGAGAGGGGGAAAGATGGTGAATGAATGGACAGTTGGTGGAACACTAAGAACACACAACACTTATGGATTGTGTCATCTTACACCAGTGGTGCCCTGAGCCAGATCACACATAAAAATAAAACAGTATAATAATCATGAAAACATTTGAAATGTTATGTGACTTACCAAAATGTGACACAGAGACAAAGTGAGCAAACCCTGTTGGAAAAGCAGTTGCTGATAGGCTTGTGAGATGCAAGTTTGCAAAAAAACTTCAATTTTTTTTAAAGCGCATTATCTGTGAAGCATAATAAAGTGAAGTGCAATAAAATCGGTGTGTCTGTATTTAATGTCAGTCCAGTTAAAATTCCAGGCTTCTGGAAACTGCACAAAATGATTTTAAAGTCGATGTGGAAAATAAATATGTGAAGGAATTGTCAAAGTAATAAAAAATAAAAAAATCTCAAGAGGGGATTCACCTACCAGATATTACACGGTAGCTGAATAACACGCTGCCATGGAAACAGCTGTGGGACATGGAGCCTCGAGCCAGACACAGTGTCTGGAGGCAGATCTGAGCCTGGTGCCCCCAGGAACTGGGGGGTCAGGAAAGGGGCCTTTCATTTTGATGAGGAAAGGCCACATGGTGACACAGAGTTATGTTGTGACAAAGTAAGCTTAGCTTCTATATCAGTGAATGAAACATAAACTCAAAATCACTTGGAGCTTGGCCAGCATGGCTCAGTGGTTAAGTGTTCACCTACAAGGCACAAGTTCCAGTTGCTGGCTTTATCTCCAGTATGGGATGTGTAGGAGACAGCCAATCAATGATTCTCTCTCATCATTGATGTTTCTATCTCCCTCTCCCTCTCCCTTCCTCTCTGAAATCAATAAAAATATATTAAAAAAAAAGATTACTTGGAAAATAAATATAAAGAAAGCAAATTAAAATTATCAAATTAGCCAAGAATATGGAGGGTGTTTGTTTAAACTTGCAGTAAAGAAGACTCTTTAAAGCAAGACAGTGTACAAAGGGAAAACAGCTAATTTTCAGGAAAAATCACTCTAGTAAGATTACAACTTACCTCCGTGCAGATGAACCCGGGTTGTGATCTGGTTACTGTGGAGATAAATGAAAATACATAAACTAAAAAAGTGTTGCTGACACTGAGCTTATCTTACACTAAATTCAGTCAATTTTTAGTCAATCTTGAGTACTGGCACCTCAGAGGCTCCTGGTCCAAGGAAAGGGGACAGCACGTGCGCATCCTCCCAACTCTGGTGACCTGAGTACCTGTGTTCTTCACTTTCCTTTTGTAAATAACCGGGAATGGGATTGCTGCTTCATGTGATAAATACTTATTTCAGTTTCTAAGAGAATGGCAAACGGCTTTCCAAAGTGGTGAAGCTTTCCTTTCCCACTAGCAATGTGAAGACTTCCAATTTCCCTTCAGCGCCACCAACACTTGGTACTGCTGGCCTTTTGATTTTAGCCTCATAGTCTGCAGTGGTACTTTCTGCTATTCATCTGTACCCCCTAGTGCCAAATGAGGCCAATGATCTTTTTTTTTTTTTTATCCTCACCTAAGGATACATTCTTACTGATTTTTGAGAGAGGAAGGAAGAGAGAGAGAGAGAGAGAGAGAGAGAGAGAGAGAGAGAGAGAGAGAGAGAGGGAGAGAGAGAGAAATGTGAGAAAAATGGACCCGTTACCTCCCTTACATGCCCCAACTGGAGACGAAACCCACAACCTTTCCATGCACGGGCTGATGCTCCAACCCAATGAGACACCCGGCGGGGCAAGGTTGGGCATATTCACATGTGTCCACCTTAGTAAACAGTTGTTTTCCCCATTTAAAAAACTTGGTCATTATTCTCATCATTGAGTTTTGAAAGTTCCTTATGTATTCTGGTTACAAGTATATCATTTGTAAGTATTTTGTTTGTGTCTGTGGCTTCTATTTTCATTTTCTGAATGGTGACTTTTGAGGGGCAAGTGTTTTAGTGTGTGATGAGCAGCAGCTCAAGACATGGACCTACCAGAGTCAGCCCTGCTGGCGGGATCCCATGCAGAGTGAGTATAGAAATGATGTAACACAAACATGTTACCACACACACTCACACTCACATGCACATCACACACACATCACACACACTTACACACACATAGGACAATGCCCACACAGAAGCCAAGAACTGTGACTAAGTGGTGCTAGCCACAGGGTGATCTTGGACCTTGTCCCAGCCCTGACTAAACAGGAATGATGAAACAAGGGCACATCCATACCTCTGGCAAGATTTGTTTACGAAATGATGGAATTTTGTTCCTTGATGAGGCACCTGAGCTATGTCTGCGGCTTTGATTCAAATAATTGTAAGTGCTCATCCCATTTGACACTAAAAAGGAGAAAAGAGGAAAAGGTCAGTTAGGAACCATCATCCACAGTAGGCACCTGCCCAGCTCCCCTGAGCTGCACCCTGGGGTGTCAGGTCCTCATCCAGTTACTGGGGAGCTGCTGGACAGACGGCTACTGCACAGCCCGCCTGGCCTTAAGGCAGCAGCCAGCAGCTCCTCACACTCTCCTGAGCCGCTGTCCCCCTCCCCTGGTCCCTGGAGGGGCTGCCCTGCCTGCCTCACAGCCCATAAAGTAAATATGGCCCTGTGAGTAGTGCCTGCCCAGCACACTAGTTATTAAGCCGATGCTCTGGCTCCAGCTGTGGCAGGAGCAGGCCCCCCTTGGGGTGCTCGCCCAGGTGCAGGGAGCTCCACGGAGCAGAGCCTCATGCCCTGCCCTGAGCAGTCTCAACAAGTGCTGTTGCTTTTGTTGTGTTTGGACCTGACTTATCTGTCCTGATCCACTCCACCTGGCTCCTCCCGCATTCTTCCTCCTTCCCTCCCAACCTGGGAAACAGCCGGAGGATAGAAACTTGCACTTGGGTATATTCTGGTGGGTTTGCACAAATACCATCAAAATCAGCGTGTGCGCATGTCCTCTGTGTCTCCCAGAGCTCACACTTATTCTGAGTACATTTTATGTAAAACATTGAACCCTGACAGGACAATGAAGTAGGGGAGGCACAGCACAGAACTTGAAACCTCACAGGCGAGGAACTTTGAGGCCTGAGTGCAAAGTACATGCTTTAAAAGGACGTCCACCAGTTTCTCCTCCAACATCAGCTCGGGGCGATTTCTAGAATCCTGCTCTTCCTTAATTTCACCCAGGATGCTCTCTGATCCATGTCCCACGACTGTGGCTTTTCTCCTCCGTCCTCAGTGGGCACTTTCCACGTCCTGCGTCTTCCCAGCAGATCTCACCCTCAGTGTCTCTCCCACTCCCGTTCTGAGGACTCATCAGGATGCCCCTGTCCCAAGCCTCCCGTGTCGTGTGGCCGCCTGCAGTGCCCCCTGCGGCGTGTTGGTGCCTGGTGGACTCCCTCCTCTGGAGTGCGGAGTGCTTCCAGTGACTTGCAGAAAGGCAGTGGGACCACCTGACG
This sequence comes from Myotis daubentonii, assembly GCF_963259705.1. NCBI lineage: Eukaryota > Metazoa > Chordata > Mammalia > Chiroptera > Vespertilionidae > Myotis > Myotis daubentonii. The sequence goes on along the minus strand of NC_081842.1, from coordinate 147,488,958 downwards.
CCTGGGCGAGGGAGGCTGGCTTCCGCCTTGCTGCCCCCTCTCGTCCTCTCATTTGCTCAGCAGCTGAGTTATGATTTGCTGGTCATGTTGAAGATGCATGTGGCAAGGAATGGGAGGGGCCACCTGCCCAAGACTCCTGAGGACTGACCCTCCAACAGCCTGGTGATGCGCCCGGAGTGGGCCTCCCCGGCGAGGTGAGACCACAGGCCCAGCCAGGGCCTGGACTGAAGCCTCAGGAAAGACCCCGGCCAGAGGGCCAGCTGAGCTGTGCTGGACCCGACCCACAGGCACTGTGAGGCAATACACGTGTGCTTTGAAGAGGCTGCATTTCAGGCTAGTTTTCCTAGAAGGAATATCCCAACGTTACCTGGAAACTTATTCTTTGGTGTCCAAATGCCCCAAAGTAGACATGTTCAATCCTGAACTCACTATGCGTCTCCCCTCTCAGGGTGTCTTCCTGTCCACCCCCTCCTGACTTCCAAAGAAAGGCTGCACAGGCAGGGGCAGCCCCGCCCTCCCCTATTCAAGGACATTGATGCAGCTGCCAGGGGCCCTGTGCCGCCACCTTGTGGACAGGAGGAAACCACCAGTCCTCCTGCAGCTTGTCTGGCTAGTGGACACCCTGTCTGTCACTGAGTGGGGTGTTTTCCTTGTTAGGATTTTAATGAGCGCTTTCCTCAGGCCCCCGTTCTATTTCCATGGGGTCCTGGTCCTGACTTAGACCCTACTTATCTCTCTGAACACGTTAATCTATACTTTTTAATCTTTCGTGTTTTCTGCAGTTCTTGGAACAGGATTGGCCCTGCTGCCTCTCAGTTCAGGGTTTGCCTTTTGGACACGGAGCTTGTTTCTGGCCAGTGGAGCGGCCACCTGCCTCAGGTCACATATGAACATGAGGGGAAAGGACTGGCCAACCTGGACCGGGGCTGGGGGGAGGGGGCGTACTTAGGTAAAGATGGAAGATGAACAGTTGCCCGATCATCAGGAGGCTGATGAGGTCCAACACCACCACCAACACCGCGATTGTCACAAACACTGGGGTCTTTGCCTTTAGGTGGAAATATGGCAGGAACAGAAGCCAAGTGTTCTGACTGTTGATGTCTATGGAGAGAAGACAGACACAGGCATTCAGCGCCTACTGACATGGTAGCACCTCTCCTCAGGGGAGCACCAGGGACAGAGCTTGGCATGGGGTAGGGAGGGTGGGGGAGGGAATACCAGCCTAAAGCAGGTGACCACCTTCCTGTCCAGGTGAGTATCTCCCAGCCCAGGAGAACTCTTCCTCCCCAATTAGTGAGCACCTGCCTAGCCAGGTGAGCCCTTGCTCCTTACTCAGGTGTGTGTCCTGCCTTTACCTAAGTGCCCTTGTAGCCCCCGCTGTCTGCAGTGGCTGTTATGATTCCTCCTGATGGGTCCAGAAGGTGAGGCTGAGGGAGGGTAACTATGTCTAGGTCACAGAGCCTGACCCCTGTGCCTGACCCCCATACCCACCCTGTCCTGCAGGCCTGCAGCCTGGCCAGGCCCTGGCCATTCTGCACCAGCCACTCTCACACAGCCCTGGCAGGCTGCAGCCGCCACGGGGTGGGGGCATTTCTAGGGCATGGTCCCCAGAGCCGCTCACAGCCACACTGCTCCCAAACATGAAGTGCGAGAAAAGTCTTGAAGGCTTGCGTGGGCGGAGCAGCGAAGACTGATTCCAGGCTGAAGGGTTGACTAAGATAGAGGAGAAACCTGAGGGGAAGCTACCAGAGCAGCAGCACGTACTTTGGTAGTGGGGATCCGTGCGGAGCACACGTGGGTCGACATGATGCTGGATAACAATATATAACAAGATGGAAACAACACAAAGCAGCCAGGCCAATGCGGATGCTAAGGAGCTGAAGAACCACCTGTGGGAAAAGCAGACACGGCTCAGAGCTGGGACAGCTGCCCCGAAGCACAGTGACCAGCATCAGCCCATCCCCATGTGTGGGGGACTTAGGTGCCCAGGCAGCATAGGGCATGTTCCGTACAATGCCTGACCTTGGCACGAGCAACCCTGACCCTGAATGCTGCTCTGATTGCCTGGTAGAGCTCAACCCTTCGTTCTCATGCTGTCTTGAGCATTTACAGTGCTAGGTGACGTCAGTGATTCGTGAACACTGATCACACTTACAGTTTTATGTTGCTTCACAACATACAGATGATGTTCTCATTTAATTTCCATCAGAGATTGCAAAACGTGGGACCACCCTCAGCTCACAAAGGTAAACTGACTCACCGAAATGGGGTGTTACCTTCCCAAGCTGCCTGGCCCACCTAGAACTTCCGGGCAAGATTCCATGGTGTCCCCAGCCTCCAGCCCAAGGGCCAGTCTGCTTTTCCCTGCTCCCCCTTATTCAGGACAGGGCTTCCTCCCAGCCAGGACGCCTTGCATACAACCTCTCTGCTTGGGGCCTGACAGCTCAGTGGACAGAAAGCGAAGGGACGCAGACCAGCAGGTTAAAACTCTCCAGCCTAGTCCGTGCCCTGTGGAAGGGGCTGCTCCTCTCCAATGCTAACAAGGGTCTCCAGCGATATATGCTGTGAGGATGGACTCCACATGGCATGTTCAGGGTCGGCTCCATCCAAACACGTTTCAGAACCAGACAGGGAGACAGGAGGGACCCTGAGCTCCATTGTACTGAACAATGGCACACAGCCCCCTCTGCCCATGACCCCCACTCTAACCATGAGGCCCCCAGCCCGCAAACCCTACTTCAGGGCCCCCCATGACCCTCCCCTACCTGCCAGCTCCCTCACCAGTAATTTCTGCTCCCAATACAGTTGTTGAGCCATTTGCAGTGATGGTCAAAGCCAGCGATGCATTTGTTGCAGGCCCGGCAATGTTTGGCTTTCTCGCTCCTGAAAGGAAACGTTTGGAAGAAGCAGCTTGTCAGCAACCTGTGCAGGTGAAGAATGGGGTCAGAGGCCCCTCAGCCAATAGGGGGAGGGATCAGGCAGCAGCAGCCCCAGTCAGCGTGAACCTGTGTCCAAGTGGTGGGGCGGCTCCCCTCGGCCACGCCTGCCACGTGGTGCCAGGGTTTGAGGCCTGGGGCCCGGGCTAGGCTCTGCCCTGAGCCGTGGGCCCCACTACCAGGCTGGCCACTTAAGTTCCCAGGCCACGGGAGACCCAGGTACCTGACCAGCCCTGTGAACCACTGGGGCGGGGGCTCATCTGAGAAAGCCCAAGAAAGACAGTGCTCTCTGGCTTTTAGATCTGCAAGGGGCCGGGGAGGCGGTGTGTGTCAGAGGTCACAGCACCAGCCTGCTGCATGTAAACAGCCCCTGCTTCTTCAGGGAAGCAGCATGGCACTGCCCTTCATGAGGGGCTACAGCGTTAAACCTGGCAGTCCACCCAGTGGGTGCCGGCCATGGTGCAGCCTGGCCTTACGCCCCAGCACTCACACGGTGACCCCACATAGGCAGCAATACAGATCTTCTATAACATGGAGGTGTTTGGATCTGTCGAACGTGGGCACTGGTTCACTGTAAATCTTCTTCCTTCTCACATTATCCTCTCCCGGGTCGATGGAGACACACACGAGGTACACTATGACATGGAACAACAACATCCCGCCGCTCACCTGTGGGAAGTGTGTCAAGGAGTAACTGAGCCCAGGCCCCACACAGCACAGCACAAGGTGTCCAGGCCCTGGCGCCTGACCAGAGCTGTGGGCACAGCTAGTGGCAGGGACCGAGGACAGCCTCTCCCACCCCTCATTTCTCCCTCCAGGAAGGACAAAGCAGACGTGCTGGAAGGAGGCTTTCAAATTGGGCCACGGTCCTGCAAGGGGCGAACAGGTACATTTCTAAGGGTGTGGGTCCCATGAGCTTCACCAAGGGAAAGGCCTGTGTGCCCAGGTGGGCACCAAGCTGCACTCTGAAGGTCGTGGGAGAGGGCAGCCAGCCTTATTGGGGAACGGACAGGAGGTTGGCCAGGTGGCTGCGGGGCATCTTCTCTGGGAGCAGGTGAGGCTGGGACTGAGCTGTGTGGCCCAAGGCCTTTGGTCCTATGACTATGCTCCGCTCACACACCAGACCACTGCCAGGGAGTGTGAGGGCAGCATTCCCTCCACTCGGACCCTCAGCCTGAAAGTGGAGGTGCCAGGGGCACCGGTCCTGGGCTGCCCAGTCAGCTTTGCAGTGCTGCCAGCGGCCAACTTCCCAAGCCTTTTTCAAACTGCTATGTCCCTTGGGTACAAAGAGGTGAGTCCTCCAGGGGAAAGGGCCTGTGATTTCTAACCCCTCCCCACTCTACACAACAGGCAGGTGATGCCCAGTAAAAGGATACTCCATAGGCAATGTACTTCCACATGCCAGGCAGCATGGGAATAAAAATGCCAAACATGGCTAAGGCCAAGGTCACAAACATGGCCCAGGATACTGCCTGGTATCCGTGGAGGGGCTTCGACCAGCCGTTCACTCTGGACAGGCGAGGCGGCAATGTCTGCTGCGCCCTGCTTGCGGGTTCTGGGAGGACCCTTCTCTGGCTCCTGCCACAGCAGTCCATCTGCAAGAGGGAAAAGGGGAGCCTGGCAGGCCACGGGCTTCCTTCCCACAGCCAGGCATGGCCAGGGACACCCCAGGGGCTGGAACCCCCATCCCTGCCTCCCCTGGGACCACTGGTGGTAGCAGGGGTGGGGGGGGGCAGGGCTGGAGCTGGGCTGGAGCTGGCAGAGGACCCTGGACAGGGGAATCCAAGGCGGAGCCATCCAGGCAGCCACGACGCAGCTGTGGCCAACAGCTCTTAGAGGGAATGTGGCCCACTGGGCTCAGAAAACGAAGGGGCACCCACTCACCAGCACCCCGGTGTGGGCCCTCCCAGGCCCTCGTGGCCAGGGAACAGCCTACAGTGATGCAGATAGCTTGGGTCAGGTCAGGAGCATGGCCCAGGCCATCATATAGGAGTGGCTTTATAAACAAGTCCGGGTCTTGTTCATAGAGGTGCCTGGACTCATCAGGAGACCCATCAGTGTGAGATGAAAACAGGCTCAACACCAGGCCCTCATCCCCGGGGGCAATGAGGCAATGGGGGAATAGATAACTGCTGGTGTGATGAGGTGATCTTTTATTCTATAGATTTCCTCCCTCAGAATTCTTCCTGCAAGTTCCCCTCTAAAACAGAACCAGACACCGGTTTTGCAGAGAGTTGTGTTATTTTTTGTGCAGGGACAGGGAAGGCCTGTGACCTCTGGGCATCCAGGTATCGCCCAGGTAGAGGGGGGGGGGGGCGGGCAGGAGCACTGGGAAAGGAAAGGACTGGGAGTCAGAGGGACCGCGGAGCATTTGAGATGTGGGGCGGAGGTAAGTGTTATTTCACAGCTGCTGCAAGTGGACTTTCAGAAAACTCTGCCACATTATGCCCTGTGCAGACATCATTGTCTGTTCTGAATAATATGTATAGAATATATAGTTGATATTAAGAAATATTCTCAGCGTTTTTCTTATTACTTATGAATTCCCTTGGGAATTTTCCCCAGAACACATTTTGGCTGCTGTCCACTGCTTTTGGTCATCCACTGTGGTTCTCTGAGTGTGACAGCAGGTGGACATGGGGTCGAAGTGGCCACAAGCTTACTTGGGTTTCATGACAATCTCAGGGTGACCTGAGAGGAAATCACTTATAAAACCAGAGCAAGGTACCTATGAGGGGGTGGAGGGTTGGGGAGAACGCAGAAGGTAATATTAGTATAAAAACACCATGCTGATATAAGAACCAACTAACAGGAAAAAAAAAAAACCCACAAAAAACCCAACATAGCCAAAAATCAAAGTCCAGAGAGGAATAAGAAAAGAAATAAGATTACCTACAATAGATGGATACCTCAAAGTTGTAACTGGATTCAGATTTTGTACAATTTAATACAGAGCGAGTCTACAAGTTCTGAGAATCTCTGGAACTTAAAATAGATGCAGCCAAAGCATCACAAAAGTGTGAGAGCAAACTGGAAGCTCCTAACGTGTGAGAGTGAAAGCACACGGAAAAGGTTCTCACCATGAAATCGGAAAATTACCCACAGTGGTGAGCAAATGAATCTGCAATTACATCTGAATCAAATCTACAAGGGAATCCAGTTGGAACAAAGCCTGATGGCAGAGTTATCCGTCTTTGCAACTGTCACAGGCACCCTTGGTCAGACGGCAGAGGAGAGCAAGATGGCATCTGCCGAAACTATGAGCACCAGGCATACACTTACCCCCAGCTTCTTAGGACACAAAAATGAAAGCAGTGACTGAAGCCCAGAGCGCTCCCAGGCGGTGCTTGGGGCTTTCTCAGGAGCTCCAGGCTCCCCAAGGTGTTGGGCGGAGCTCTGGCTGGCACTGATGGTGGTTTCCCAGGATGTGGTGTGGGACCCCTGCAGGCTCTGCTTGGAGATGTCCCGGGCAATGCTTGGGGCTCCCCCAGTCCCTCTACCAAGCTCTTGAAGGTGTTGGGCGGAGCTCTGGCTGGCACTGATGGTGGTTTCCCACAATGTGGTGTGGGACCCCTGCAGGCTCTGCTTGGGGGTCTTCCAGGCAATGCTTGGGGCTGTCTCAAGTGCCCCAGCAGACTCCCCATGGTGTTGGGTGCTTCTCTGAGCTCCACAGGGTGTTGTCTGGGGCTTCTGCAGGCACAGCTGGGTCTTCTCACAGGTGCTGTGTGGGACTCTTCCCGGTGCCGTGCTTGGCTTCCCAGCCTGTTGGGTTGGTCTCTCCTGGGCACTACGTGGGTCACTCACAGGCTGCATGGAGCTCTCCCAGGGCTTCGCTGGGCTTCTGCAGCTCTGCACAGCGCTAAGGGATGTAAATGGATTCTGTAGGTGTAAAGGGTACGGATTGCCATTCCCCACCTTATGGTGCTATCACTGATCCCTTCTCAGCAGGATCTGCACTCATCCCATTAATAAAAGCCACGTGTAATTTTCACCCAGTTTGAAATATGTGCAAAAGGGAAAATGTGTATTTAGTTCAAATTCTTATCTCTTGGGAGATCAGTTAAAAAAAACTGAGACCAAATATCTGGCTTCCTGCTTATTTCTGGGTTGAAATTGGCACAAGTAAAGTGGGCTCCCCTTGAGTGCTCCCACAGCCTCCCTGTGTGGACAAAGTGCCAAGTCTGGAACAGCCCCTTCCCCCACCCAAGGGAGTAACTCCAGGGTAATCAGCCACCCATCCATCCAACCACCCACCCATCCAACTTCTGCTGTCCATCTCTTTGGGGCCAGACCTTGTGGGAAATACCACTTCCTACAGCAGATTCAGCTCTACCCCACCTGCTCCACACGTAGAGAAATGAAACAATAGTGCTGTCCCATCTCCAATGGCACAGACCCATTTCTCTATACTTCTTAAGGGGAGGTGTGCTGGTGAGGACCCCAGGACTGGGAGAGCAACAAAGACGACAATGGCCAGAGCAGGCTCATTCTCTCTCATGAAGCCCACTTCCCACCACCGCCATGCAGCCAAACTGCTCACGCCCTAGTGCTGAGAGCCAGGGAAACGCTCTTCCTCCCTGTCCCGCCTAACACACAGCTTTCATATTGCCGCTGGATATGAACACACGCTCCACCACACACACACCACCACTACCACCACTACCACCACCACCACCACCACCACCACCACCACGTACCATGTACCACACACACACCACCCCAGCCCACACACACCACACAAAACACAACACATACACAAATACACGTGCACACACACTACACACACATACACACCACATATGCCACTCACTGGCATCTTTATGACACTATGACCTCTGTGTAAACATGTCTAAACCCCGTCACTGGACACAGACCCCAACATTTATGAATAGTTTGCTGTGTCTTGCTGGGTCTTGGACTATCTTTCTGGACGTCCAGTGGCCAAACCTGCTAGTCCCCTGGTGAGAACAGAGTAAGAAGTGAAGCACGCACCTCCCTTGCAGCCACACACACTCTCCTTGCTCAATTCTCAAAGTCGTCCTGACTGAACCAAACAGTGTGCACGATCTTACTCAGGCCAGGCCAGAATGAGGACACGGAACCAGTCCCCAGGACCTCCCTGGTTGACATGGCAACAACATAGACCAAGGGACCTCATAAAGCCCAACCCATGACCATGCCCATTGCCAGTTGTGGGGGAGTGGAGGGAGGGTGGGGACACCCTCTGAACATACCCATTGCCAGTTGTGGGGGAGTGGAAGGGGAACTGGAGCAGACCCTGTGGAGACCCCAAAGATGCGACGCAGGGGGCCTCAGACAAGCTGGGCTGGTGGGCAGCACCACCCTTCATCACCTTCACTTGAGTTGATTTTACAAGGTCCTCAGTTCTACCTAGAATGCTTCCCGTCACAGCCCCTCAGTGGCAAAGCATCCAGCTCATGGCCCGCCCTGACCTCCTGCTTACCGTGGCCCAGGAGTCAATCCCCACTTTCCTCATCACACTTGACAAATCAGCTGTTTTGCTCCAGAAGCTGAGACTCGCATACTCTGTCCAGGGTGTTGGTGCCTCTGGGTCAGATCTCGGGACCGTGGCACCAACACAGCCGCCTGGGCCTGATGGCCCTGCCAGATGCCCTCTTAGTGGCCACAAAAGTGCCACAGCAGAAGGAGAGGAGTCAGGAAATGAGGGACATGTGAACACCGTGTGCCGAGTGGGTGTCATGTGCCAGAGAGGGCTTTTAATGGAAACCAATCGGTCACTGGGAACCAGCTCACCCAGGGACCACATCTTCCTTTGGCTAGCTTCATTGCCTCTACATGAATGGCAAGATCCCAGCGATGGGACCACAAACATTGCTGAGCGCCTCCTGTTGTTCCTGTTTCTCCTGGTTCCCCATATTCCCTTGCAGGCCCAGGTTGCCACCTTGATACCAGACATGCAAGGGTCTGGCTGCCCACTGCTACCAGAGTCAAATAAGTAGAGACAAGGTTGAATCTTTATGGTGCGTTTTATTAATCAGATAGCCAGCATCTGAGCAGCAGGTGTAACACCCTGAAAAGACTGCTCTGACATTTCATTTCAAACCAGGTTTTATACAGGGATAGTGGGTGGGGAAAAATCTAAAATCGGTGAGTTTCCAGGGTCTGCCTTTCTTCACTGTCCTTGCAGAGACTAGCCCCGGAGAAGATTAGCCGGGAAGGCTGTCTCCATTCAGAGAGGCCCTGTCCTTGATCTGGACTCCAGGCCGCCTCCTCTCCAGGGCCTGTTCTTCCCTGCAACACACGCTCCAGTTCCCCAGGGTCTGTAAGAATAGTTCTTCTTTAGAGGGCATAGCTATTGAACAACCGTGATTCTATCAACCTGACTGGTTCCAGTTGATCTGGCCCATATCCAGAGCCCTTTTCAATAGGAGCCAGGAGTCTATGAAGAAACTGTTTTTCTTAGATGAACCAAAATCGTTTCAAGTAGAAATAAAAATTCAAATACACATAAAAGAAGGAAAGTCATTGAACTACAAATTAAAAATTCCCCATTTAGAAAATATCAGGCTCTGAGGGCTTTATTGGTGAATTCTATCTAATGTTTGTGTTTGTCTGTTTACTGTAAATCCTCTCCTGAGGATATTTTTCCATTGATTTTTAGAGAGAGTGGAAGGGAGAAGGAGAGACACACAGAGAGAAATGTCTGTGTGAGAGAAATACATCGATTGGTTGCTTCCTGTATGAGCCCTGACCAGGGCTAGGGATTGATACTGCAACCAAGGTATGTGTCTTTGATCAGAATTGAACCCAAGACCCTTCAGTCCATGGGCTAAAGCTCTATCCACTGAGCCAAACCAGTAAGGCTCTACCTAATGTTTTTAGAACAAATAATTCCAACCATACACAAACTCTTTCAGAAAACAGAGAAGGAAGTAATACTTGCCAATTCATTTCATGAGGCCAATATATGATACCAAAACCAGACAATGAATGTCAACATAAAAGAATATCATAAGCTAATATCATTCATGAATGTGGAGGCAAATATCATTAACAAAAGATTAGCAAAGAAATTCAGTCATACACACACACACACACACACACACAGGATTATACACTGACTAAGTGAGGGTTAATCCAAGAATACAAGACTGTTTTAACATCTGCAAATAAATTAATATAAGAATATTAATGAATTAAAGTACATTAAACATATGAGCGCACCATACAGAAAGAGCTCTTGACATAACACATCTGTTGATAAAAAATTTCACAACCTAGGGAAAAAAAAACCCTCATTCTGATAGAGAGCACTGATGAACCTTAGAACTAATCCACACTTTATTATACCAAATGCTTTCCCCTTAAGATTGGGGCCAAGGCAAAATGTTCACCTCTAATGTGCACTCCACATGTTACTAAATTTCCAGCCAGTGCAATAAAGCAAGAAATAGAAAGTAAAGGCATATGAATTTGAAAGTAAAACTGTTAATTTGCAGGAAACATGATCCTATCAAATCTGCGATAAAGCTAACAGAAATGATAAGATAGCAAGCTGGTAAAATAAAACCAATATAAAACAGTCAATTATGTTTTTATGTACTAGTAATAAAGAACCTGAAAACAGTACTAAGAAATCTATACTATTCACAATAGCATCAAAAATAATAAAATGATAAAACAAGTGCACAGTCTATCTACTTAAAGCTGTAAACTATTGCTGAGAGAAATGAAACACAGTCCAAGTAAACGGAAATGTTTACAATATTTATGGATTGAAACACTCAGAATTGTCTTGATAGAAAATTTGCCCCAAATTGATCTATAGATGTTCCATGATCTCTACTGAATCCTCACCAAGTTTTTATTTTTAATTTTTAAAAGAAATAACAAGCTTATCCTAAGGTGTTTATGAAAATTCAGAGGACTTAGAGTGGCCAACATAATTTAGAAAATAAGAACCAAATTGGTGGACTTAGAGTACCTGACTTCAAGTTTCCCTAAAAAGCTAGAGTAATAAGACTGTGGGACTGGAGTAAAGATAGACATAGAGATCAATGGAACAGAATAGAAACTCCAAAAAGGAAACTTTATGTTTCTGGACAATGGATTTTAAATAAAGGTGCTAAGGTAACCCAAAGGGGAGAAATGAGAGTGCTTCAGCCAATGGTGCTAGAACATTACTTAATCATAGGAGCCCCCACCCAAAGAATTAACTTTCTGCCCAACTTCACAACCTACATACAAAATAACTCAAAATTTGTCACAGACCTAAATTTCAGATCTAACCTATAACACTTCAGATGAAAAACAATAGAATAATCTTTGTGATGTTGAGTTAGGAAAACTATACTTCTTCAAAATTAAAATCATTTGCTCTTCAAAAGTCACCATTGCAAACATAAAAACATAGGTCACAGACTGGATTAACATATTAGAAAAAAACATTCTTGTATGCATAATGTTTATAGAACTTCCAAGATTCATTAATAAGGAAAAACAACCTAAGTGTTGAAATAGGGAAAGATTTGAACAAACTGTTCACCAAAAACAGCACATAAATATATGTTCACATCATTGGACATGAGGCAAATATGAATTAAAACTGCAGTAGTTTACCACTGCATGTCCACTGGAAGAGCTACTATCAAAACAATGACCAACACAAAGTGTTTAAAATATGGAATAATTGGAAGTTTCACATAATCTTAGTGAAAATATAAATTATTCCACATTGGAACAAAGATTGGCAGTTTTTCCAAAATGGAAATATATATTTATCAATGAACCAGCAAGTACAAAAAGTGAAAACACAGGTATACATGGCATGTGAGTTGGGAGGACAGATCTTGTCACCAGAATGAGGTCCACACTAGATTGTACGGATTTAATTGATATTTACAGAACATTTTATCCCCAAACAGCAGAATTTACATTCTGCTGAAGTGAACATGGAACATTCCAAAAGATGTTCACATATTAGGATGCAAAATAAGTCTTAACAAATTCAAGATGATTGAAATCATATGAAGCATCTTATTGTATCACAATGGCATGAAACTAGAAATCAACTATAATAAAAAAAACTCAAAACATTCAAACACATGGAGGCTAAATAGCATGTCATTAAACCATAAATAGGTTAACAATGAGATCAAGGAAGAAACAAATATTACCTGGAAACAATGAAAATAAATACACAACAACTTGAAATCTATGGGACAGAGTGAAAGCAGTCCTGGGAGGGGAGACTCATAGCATTACTGGTCTACCTCAAGAAGCAAGAACAATCTCAAATAAACTATCAAACCCTTTGTCTAAAAGAACTAGAAAAAGAACAACAAACAAAGCCTAGAGTAAGTAGAAGGAAATAATAAAGATCAGAGGAGAAATAAATGACATAGAAACTAAAATAGCCACAATACAAATAAGCAATGAAACCAAGAGCGTGTTCTTTGAAAAGATAAACAAGATTAATGAACTTTCAACTACCCTCATTAAGAAAAAAAAAAAGAGAGGACTCAAGTAAATAAAATCAGAAATGAAAGAGGTGAAGCAACAATTGACATCACAGAAATACAAACGATTGTAAGGAAATATTATGGACAATTATATGCCAACAAATTGGACAACTGGGGTGAAATGAATAAATTTTTAGAAATATACAATCTTTCAAAACTGAATCAGAAAACCTGAATAGATCAATTACAACTAACAAAATTGAAGCAGCAATAAATAAAAACCCCCATTACACAAAAGTTCTGGATCGAATGATTTCACAGGTGAATTTTACCAAACATTCAAAGAAGAACTAAAACCTAGCCTTCTGAAACTATTTCAAAAAATTCAAGAGGAGGGAAGACTTCCACTCTCTTTTTACCAGACCAGCATTATTCTAATACCAAAATCAGATAAAGACACTACAAAGAAAGTAATTATACGTCAATATCTCTGATGAACATAGATGCTAAAATCAACAAAATATTAGCAATATGATTTTCTTAATGTATCTAGCAATACATTAAGAAGATCATACACCATAATAACGTGTGATTTATTCCTGTGATGCAAGGTTGGTACAAAGTTGGTACAAATAAAAAATTGTAAGGAAAATGAAAGATAAAAATCACATGATCATATCAATAGATACAGAAAAAGCATTCAATAAAATCCAGCACCCATTTATTATTATTGTTATTTAATACAGTTTTATTGATTTCAGAGAGGAAGGGAGAGAGATAGAAACATCAATGATGACAGAGAAGGCCTCCTGCCTGCCCCCTACTGGGAATCGAGCCCACCACCCAGGCATGGGCCCTTGACCAGCATCCAACCCAAGACCCTTCAGTTTGCAGGCCGATGCTCTATCCACTGAGCCAAACCCATTTATGATAAAAACTTTCACCAAAGTGGGAATACAGGAATCATACCTCAACATAATAAACACCACATATGATAAATCTAAGCCAACATCATACTCAATGGGCAAAAACTAAAAATGTTTCCTGTAAGATCAGGATCAAGACAGGAATGTAGGCTTTCACCACTCTTATTTAACACTAGTGGCCCGGTGCATGAAATTTGTGCGGGGGTGGGGGGGTGGGAGGTGGGTAGCCTGGCCTGCACCCTCTCCAATCTGGGACCCCTTGGGGGATATCTGACTGCTGGTTTAGGCTTCGTCCCCAACTGCCCCCGCTTACTGGCCTGTTTGCCCTCAACTACCCTCCCTCCCCACTGGCCTAATCATCCCCAACTGCCTCCCCACCAGCCTGCTTGGCCCCAACTGCCCCCCCCTGCTGGCCTGCTTGCCCCCAACTGGCCTCCCCTGCCAGCCTGCTCACCCCCCTCTGCCCCCAGTCCCTGCTGGCCTGATCACCCCCAACTGCCCTCCCCTCCTGGCCTGATTGCCCCTAACCACCCCTGCCTCGGCCCTGCCACCATGGCTTTGTCCAAAAGGACGTCCAGAAGGTCTTCCGGTCTAATTAGCATATTACCCTTTTATTAGTATAGATAGTACTGGAAGTCTTAGCTATAGTGATCAGAAAAGATGAAGAAATAAAAGGCATCTAAATTGGAAAGGAGGAAGTAAAACAGTCATTATTAGCAGATGACATGATATTGTACATAGAAAACCCTAAAGATGCCACCAAAAAACACTAGATCTAATAAAGGAATTCAGCAAAGCAGCAGGACACAAAATTAATATTAAAAAATCAGTAGCATTTTTATATACCAACTAGTAGCCTGGTTCACGAAATTCATGCGGGGAGGGGGGGGGCGTGTCCCTCAGCCCGGCCTGCACCCTCTCCAAACTGGGACCCCTTGGGGGATGTCCGACTGCCGGTTTAGGCCTGATTTCACAGGGATCGGGCCTAAACCGGCAGTTGGATATCCCTCTTGAAATCCAGGACTGCTGGCTCCTAACTGCTCACCTGCCTGCCTGCCTGATTGCCCCTAACCACTCTGCCTGCTGGCCTGCTCTCCCCCAACTGCTCCCCTTTGCCAGCTTGCTCACCCCCAACTACTCCCCGCCAGCCTGATCACCCCCAACTGCCCCTCCTGCTGGCCTGCTTGCTCCCAACTGCCCGCCCCCCCCCCACTGGCCTACTCTCCCGACCTGCCCTCCCTGCCAGCCTGCTTGTCCCCCCAACTGCCCCCCTGCCAGCCTGCTCACCCCAACGGTCCCCCCCACCAGCCTGATCACCCACAACTGCTGTCCCTTCCTGGCCTGATCACCCATAACTGCCCTCCCCTCTTGGCTCCTAACTACTCTACCTTGGTCCCGCCACCATGGCTTTGTCCAGAAGAACATCTGGAAGGTCTCCTGGAAGGTCTCCCAATTTAATTAACATATTACCCTTTTATTAGTATAGATAAAGGCCTGGTGCATGGGGGGGGGGGGGGGCTAGCTGGTTTGCCCTGAAGGGTGTCCTGGATCAGGGTGGGAGTTCCCTTGGGGGGTAGGGCAGCCTGAGTGAGGGGCTGAGGGCTGTTTTCAGGCTGGCCACACCCCCTTCAGGGTGGGGGCCCTACTGGGGTGTTTTCAGGCTGGCCACACCCCCAGCGGGGACGCTCACCCCATGGGGCCATGGCCAGCCTGGGTAAGGGGCTGATGCCGTTTTCAGGCTGGCCACACCCCCTTCAAGGTGGGGGTCCCCACTGGGGTGCCTGGCCAGCCTGGGTGAGGGGCTGAGGGCCGTTTGCAAGCCCCTTCCTAGGTGGCCAGCCCGGGGGGCCCAAGCTTCCCATGTGCTCAGGCCAGCCATGGCCGCTGCCCACAGGCCCTTCCTTCAACAGCAGGCCAGGGCAGGTGGGAAACTTGGCTTTCTCCATTGCCAGGGTGACCCATGCCTCCCGCCCGGCTCCCATACACCATCTTTGTCCTGCTAATTTGCATATTCCCTCCTGATTGGCTGTGGGGCATTGCAGAGGTACAATCAATTTACATATTTGTCTATTATTAGTGTAGATGATGAACTATAAGAAAGAGAAACTAAGAAAGCAATCCCATATACTATTGCAACAAAAAAATAAGGTAGTACCTAGGAATATATTTAACCAAGGGGGTAAAAGTCCTGTGCTGGAAAAACTATAGGAAATTGAGGAAGATATCAATAAGTGAAAGCACATACTGAGTTCAAGGATTGGAATACTTAACATCATTAAAATGTCCATATTAACCAAAGCAAACATTAGATTCAATGCAATTCCTATTAAAATACCAATGACATATTTCATAGATCTAGAACAAATATTCCAAAAATTTATTAGATCAAAAAAGACCCCCTGAATAGCCTCAGCAATCTTGATAAAGAAGAACAAACTTGGAAGTATCACAATACCAGATACCAAACTATACTAAAGGCCATTGTAATAAAAACAGCCTGGCACTGGAATAAGAATTGGCATATATATGGAACAGAAGTATACCAATGCCTTTATGGTCGACTAATATTTGACCAAGGTGGCAATAGCATACAATGGAGTAAAGATAGTCTCTTCAATGAATGGTGGTGAGAAAGTTGAACTCGTACATGCAGAAAGTGAAACTAGACCACCAACTTACACCATACACAAGAATAAACTAAAAATGGGAAAAGGACTTAAATGTAAGTCACAAAAACATAAAATTCCTAGAAGAAAACATGTACAGTAAAACCTCAGACATCTCTTGTAGCAATAATTTTGCTGATATATTTCCTAGGGCAAGGGAAACGCTGAGGAAAAAATAAACAAATGGGACTACATCAAATTAAAAGGCTTCTGCACAGCAAAAGAAACCATCAACAAAATGAAAAGGGAACCCACTGTATGGGAGAACACGTTTGCCAGTGATACATCTGATAAGAGGATAATTTCCAAAACATATAAATAACTTATACAACTTAACACCAGGAAGACAAACAATCCAATAAAAAAATGGGCAAACGACCTGAATAGATACTTCTCCAAAGAGGACATACAGATCGCCAATGGACATGAAAAATGTTCAATGTCACTAATCATCAGAAAGATGCAAATTAAAACCAGAATGAGATAACACCTCACAGCAGCCAGAAGGGTTGCCATTAATAAATCAACAAACAACAAGTGCTGGTGAGGATGTGGAGAAATAGAAACTCTTGTGCACTGCTGGTGGGAATGCAGACTGGTGCAGCCACTGTGGAAAACAGCATGGAGTTTCCTCAAGAAATTAAAAATGGAACTGCCTTTTGACCTAGTGATCCCATGTCTGGGAGTAAATCCTAAGAATTTCCAAACACGAATTAGAAAGACTATATGCACCCTATGTTCATTGCAGTGTTATTTATAATAGCCAAGATCTGGAACAGCCAAGTGCCCATCAGCAGATGAGTGGATAAAAAAGCTGTGGTACATTTACACCATAGAATACTATGCAGCTGTAAAAAAGAAGGAAATCTTACCTTTTACAACAGCATGGATGAACCTGGAGATTATTATGCCAAGTGAAATGAGCCAGTCAGAGAAAGACAAATATATATATATATATATATATATATATATATATATATATATATATATATATATATATATATTCTCACTTATATGTGTAATCTAATGAAAAAAAAGAAACTGATGAATAAAATATAAGCCGAGGCATAGATACATGGAACAGACTGACAGCTGTCAGAGGGGAGGGGGGAGGAGGGGACTGGATGAAACAAGGTGAAGGGATGAGCCAAAGAACATTTATGCACAGACACAGACAACAGTGTGGTGATGGCCAGAGGGAGGGTTGGGTGGGGTTGGGTGGAGGGAGCTGGGCAAAGTGTGTGTGTGTGGGGGGGGGGGAGGGGGGGGAATGGGGATCTGTAACAGTGTCAACAATGAAAATGAAGTAAAAAAACTACATGTGTAACACAAGAGGACTATTCAATAAATTTGGATACATATATTCAACGGTATGCTATATTGCTATTAAATATAACACTGTAAAAGACTAATTAATGAAAAGAAAAATGTACAAAGCTATATGTATTATTTGCAAAGGATATATACCACATTAACAGCAAATGTCTCTATAGAAGGATTACAGTTTATTTGCAGTGTTATTTTTGTGATATTTTCTGAATTTTACATAATGAAAATAAATAATTGTATAAAGGGGGGAAGTGTGAGAATAAAAACAAATTTTACCCTTTATTACTTGACTGATAAGCTTTTCATGGTTCTCTAATACAAAAATATCTACTTTATTGTTTTATTTGAAGTCACTTTAGAGCTCCTTTTTAATGGCTATTGAAGGCAACAGTAAGGCCCATAATTTAAGAATAAAAAAAAAAAGAGAGATGGGGTGAGGAGGAGGAGAGAAAGAAAGGAAAGGGGGAAGGGGGACAGAGAGGGGAAGGGAGAGAGGAGGGAGGGAGGGGAAAGCCCAGCCCCTCTAATTCAGCATTCCACAGATGCATTTGACAAGGGACCCTTTTAGCTAACAGTATGACTAATACCTGCAGGATACGAGCATTCCTCAGAACAGAAATTTGTAAATCCCGAAAAGGTGGGAGACCAGGCAGCGCTGGGCTGCAGGTTGGGGGTGGGAGTGCTGGGCCCAGCCCCAGGGGAAGGGCTGTGGGGAGCTGGTGGCCCCAACCCCCGTCTGCAGCCCTGGCTGTGGCAGCCTCACCTCCATGGCTGCCGGTCCACCATGGCCACGCTGTGCGCAGCCAGGCAGCCCAGGGGACCCCAGCAACCCCCAGACCCCGGGCTTGGCCACAGCATCCTCAGCTCCTCAGACTGCACAGGCCTCTGATGTAGCCTAGATTGCAGGTCAAAGTTCGCACTTTACTGGGCGGCCCCGCCCACGCGTCTCCATGGCTACAGCCCTGAGGCGCTTCCCCATTTGCTCCAGTATCTGCAGGTGGTCCGCCCACACGCGCCTCAATTGGCTGCAACCAGGGTCCCCAACCGACCCCAACAGTCCCCCAAGGTCCCCAACGGTCCCCCAAGGCCCCCAACGGTCCCCAACCGTCACCAACCGTCCCGATGGTCCCCAACAGTTGCCAGACGCCCTTCCCTCCTGGGCAGGCATCGCTGTGGACAGGAGGGGGGAGGAGAGCCCAGTCTGAGGACAGTGAAGCTGGGATCCTGATCAGGTCCTGGTGAGCCAGCGAGTCCCTCTAGTAAGTGAGCCCGTTGCCTTAGGATTTGCCTGTTTTTTGTTTGTTTGTTTGTTTTTTTTGTTGTTTTTTCCTGTTTGAAGCAGTTTTACTCTACCTTCTTCTAGATCATTCTCTTTTAAAAGAATAGAGAACAGAGAGGAAGTCTATGTTTAACTTTTTATAAATTAACATTAATAAAAAATAGAAACAGAGTAGGTCAGCTTTGTAACAGGATTTCCTTAAGCATAGGAAAAGTATAGGGATAACTGAAATACACTTAATTTGAATTAATTAATTCAAGTTGAATTCTGTTGTTAGTGGTGACATTCATTGTACATAGGAAAAAAGCAGCTGTTTGAACATGGGAAAATATGTAAATGTGGCCTTAAGGTCTATCCTTAGGGAGAATAACATAATTAATTCTGCCTTTTTTCTCTTAGAATATCCTCCTTTTAGCCTTTTCCTTGTCCCTGGCCCAAGAATAAGCCTGCCTTCTTGTGTGTCCTGTGTGTTGTAAGGGTTGTCTGTATGGAGGGCGCCATCTGCCGGCCGTGGGAAGAACCGCTGTGGGAAGACCACCCTTTACAGTTCAGGGGACTCTTCAGAAAATGTTGTTTTCCTTCTAATTCCACCTCAAACCTGGAGTAAAATTCCAGGAGGGAAAACAGCTTTTAATAAATATGGCCAGGTTGGGATTCTAGTAATGGTTTGACTTGTTTCTGTGACTCTGAGCTTGGTGTCACATACTGAATATTTAAAAAAATATCATCATGGAAAGTGCAGATCCCTGTCTATTTCCACCCAGATCAGTTAGAAATATGATTATTGTTCCTGTTTGTGCCCTTGATCTTTAATCCAGGCAATGCTTTGTTCTTTTCTATCCAGGAAAAGTATTTTAAATATTTTTATTGCTGTCTCTTGCTTAGTTTCATCTTAAGAACATATATTTACATCTGATAATACCAGAGTGAAGAATGATTTCTCCATTTTTTTCTTCCGACAGATATTCATATGATTTTTAAAAAATCAAATTTTCCTTTAGTGACCATGTTACTTGAATTTATGCAAAGGTTGTATAAGCTTTATTATTATTATTAAGTTTTACATATGTTTCCGTTTAGCCCAATTACCCCCCCCCCAGTCATTCCCACCCCAGGCAGGCCGCACCACCCCAGTGTCTGTATCCATATGTTATGCTAATATGCATGCATACAGGTCCTTTGGTTGCTCTCTAAACACCCCCCCCCCCCCCACACACACACAAACACCTACCTGGCCATTTGTCTCTGGATCTATGTTTTTAAAATCTTTATTGTTCAGATTATTACAGTTGTTCCTCTCCCCCCACCCCCCATAACTCTGCTCTACCCGGTTCCCACTCCACCCTCTGCCTGTACCCCCCCACCCCACTGTCCTCATCCATAGGTGTACGATTTTTGTCCAGTCTCTTCCCACACCCCCCACGCCCCTTTCCCCCCAAGAATTGTCAGTCCACTCCCTTTCTATGCCCCTGACTCTATTATATTCACCAGTTTTTTCTGTTCATTAGATTTTTTCTTCATATGATTTTTAGATTCACTTGTTGATACATATGTGTTTGTTGTTCATAATTTTTATCTTTACCTTTTCCTTCTTCTTCCTCTTCTAAAAGAATACCTTTCAGCATTTCATATAATACTGGTTTGGTGGTGATGCACTCCTTTAGCTTTTTCTTATCAGTGAAGCTTTTTATCTGACCTTCAATTCTGAATGATAGCTTTGCTGGGTAAAGTAATCTTGGTTGTAGGTTCTTGCTATTCATCACTTTGAATATTTCTTGCCACTCCCTTCTGGCCTGCAAAGTTTCTGTTGAGAAATCAGCTGACAGTTGTATGGGTACTTCCTTGTAGGTAACTGACTGTTTTTCTCGTGCTGCTTTTAAGATTCTCTCTGTTTTTTGCTCTTGGCATTTTAATTATGATGTGTCTTGGTGTGGTCCTCTTTGGATTCCTTTTGTTTGGGGTTCTCTGTGCTTTCTGGACTTGTAAATCTATTTCTTTCACCAGGTAGGGGAAGTTTTCTGTCATTATTTCTTCAAATAAGTTTTCAATATCTTGCTCTCTCTCTTCTTCTGTCATCCCCATAATTCAGATGTTCTTATGCTTGAAGTTGTCCAGAGGCTCCTTACACTATCTTGATATTTTTGGATTCTTTTTTCTTTTTGCTTTTCCAGTTGGGTGTTTTTTTCTTCTTCATATTTCAAATCTTTGACTTGATTCTTGGGATCCTCTAGTCTGCTGTTGGACCTCTGTATAGTATTCTTTATTTTAGTCAGTGTATGCTTAATTTCTAGTTGGCCTTATTCATATCCTCGAGGGTCTCACTAGATTTATTGAGGGTCTTACTAAATTTATCAGCGGTTTCTAGAAAATTCTTGAAAAACCTTATAAATGTGGTTTTGAACTCTATATCCAGTAGTTTGCTTTCCTCCATTCCTTTCATTTGTGACCTGTTTCTTTGTCTCCACATTTTTTATGCTTCCCTGTGTTGATAGAGTGGCTTTGTGTGCTAGGTGTCCTATAGGGCCCAGTGGCTCAGCCTCCCCAATTACTGAGGTGGACACTCTGGATGCACCCCTCTGTGGGCTATGTGCACAGTCTTGTTGTAGTTAAGCCTTAATTGTAGTTGGTATCACTGGGAGGAATTGACCTCCGGCCCATTGTCTGTGAGAATCAGCTGTGTCTACAGTGGGAGAACTTCGTTGCTGAAGACACCTTCTAGGGCAAGACTTGCTTCAGTGGGGCTTTGGTGCTCACTGAGTCTGCCCCCTGAGTGTGTCCCTTATGGATCTGAGGAGTTGTAATCTGGATGGTCCTACTCTGACCACTGGATACACTGGCACTTGGATCTCTAAGGAGGTGCTAATTTAGCCTCTGCCTGAGGCTACCCAGCAGGAGCTACAGAGAGATGTGCAGATTCCTCTTCTTTGTTTGGGATTTGGAGGTGCCCAGATGAGGCCCAGCTGTGAAGCAATGCAAGCTGCTGTGGGACCTTGCGTCTTCTTTTGGTTGTCCTGGGTCTCTCTGACCCAGCTGCAGTTTGTTAGGTAATTTTCAGACTGCAAAGGGCCAGGCCTTTCATATGCAAAAGTCTCTGTGCACAGCTTGGGTGGGGCAGTGTCTCAGGGAATCAACAGGGCAGAGCAAATAGCTATGGCTGATCTTCAGTCCTGCCCTAAGAGGTCCCGGGTCTCAGTGTTCTGCGGTAATCGCTGCAAGCACCTCTGAGAGAAAGCCGCCCTCGAGTTCCACCCGCTGCCAGACAGTCCAGTTTCTCCCCCTATGAGTGGGTCCTCAGAGACTCGTCCGGAACTGGAGTTCAGAGCAATTGGGAGCTTGAGACTCCCTCCCGATTGACAGACAACCATGTCCTCAGTTGCCAGCCCTTTCTATGTGCGCCTCTGTACCTCTGCACTTTACTTCCGCACCTCCTCTGAGTCTCAGTGTGCTTTTCTCTTTCCTTCTAGTTGTAGAATTTCCACTCAGCCAGCCTTCCTGTGTTTCTGGATGATGTCCGTTTTGTCTTTTAGTTGTATTTTTAAAGTGGTTGTGTGAGGCAGCAATTTCAGGTGTTTACCTATGCCGCCATCTTGGTTTTCCCCCTGGATCTATCTTTTTTTTTATTGCTTAAAGTATTACAAAGAGTAGTACATTTGTCTCCTCCCCCCCCCTTGACCTTCCCCCAGCCTCCCCTACCCCCCAGTGTCTTGTGTCCATTGGTTATGCTTATATGCATGCATACAAGTCCTTTGGTTGACCTCTTATCACCACCCCTCAACCCTCCCCGGCCTTCCCGCTGTAGTTTGACAGTCTGTTTGATGCTGCTCTGCCTCTTTATCTATTTTTGTTCATCATTTTATAGTGGCCTTTATTATCCATAAATGAGTGAGATCATGTGGTATTTTTCTTTCATTGACTGGCTTATTTCACTTTAGCATAATGCTCTCCAGTTCCATCTATGTTGTTGCAAATGGTAAAAATTCCTTCTTTTTTACTGCAGCATAGTATTCCATCGTGTAGATGTACCACTGTTTTCTAATCCATTCATCTGTTGATGGCACTTAGGCTGTTTCCAAATCTTAGCTATGGTAAATTGTGCTGCTATGCACTTAGGGATGCATATATCCTTTCTGATTGGTGTTTCTGGTTTCTTGGGATAGCTTCCTAGAAGTGGGATCACTGGGTCAAATGGGAGTTCCATTTTTAACTTTTTGAGGAAACTTCATACTGTTCTCCATAGTGGCTGCACCAGTCTGCATTCCCACCAGCAGTGCAAGAGGGGTCCTTTTTCTCTGCATCCTCTCCAACACTTGTCGTTTGTTGATTTGTTGATGATAGCCATTCTGACAGGTGTGAGATGGTACTTCATTGTTGCTTTGATTTGCATCTCTCGAATGATTAGTGACTTTGAGCATGTTTTCATATGTCCCTTGGCTTTCTGAAAAGTGTCCTCTTTTGAAAAGTGTCTATTTAGGTCCTTTGCCCATTTTTTGATTGGATTGTTTATCTTCCTTTTGTTAAGTTGTATGAGTTCCCTATAAATGTTGGAGATTAAACCCTTATCGGTGATAACATTGGCTATTATGGTCTCCCATGCAGTGGGCTTTCTTGTTGTTTTGTTGATGGTTTCTTTTGCTGTGCAAAAGCTTTTTATTTTTATGTAGTTCCATTTGTTTATTTTCTTTTTAGTTTCCAATGCCCTAGGAGCTGTATTGTTGAAGAAATTGCTTCGGCATATGTCTGAGATTTCGCTGCCTGTGGATTCCTCTAGTATTTTTATGGTTTCCTGTCTTACATTTATGTTCTTTATCCATTTTGAGTTTATTTTTGTGTATGGTGTAAGTTGGTGGTCTAGTTTCATTTTTTTGCATGTATCTGTCCAATTTTCCCAACACCATTTATTGAAGAGACTGTCTTGACTCCATCGTGTGTTCTTGTCTCCTTTGTCTAATATTAATTGAGCATATTGGTTCGGGTCGATTTCTGGGTTCTCTATTCTATTCCATTGATCTATATGTCTGTTCTTGTGCCAGTACCAGGCAGTTTTGAGAACAGTGGCTTTGTAATACAGCTTGATATCTGGTATTGAGATACCACCTACTTTATTCTTTCTCAGGATCACTGCAGCTATTCAGGGTCTTTTTTTATTCCAGATAAATTTTTGGAGAGTTTGTTTTAGGTCTGTGAAATATGCCGTTGGTATTTTAATGGGGAGTGTGTTGAATTTATAGATTGCTTTGGGTAGTATGGACATTTTAATGATGTTGATTCTACCAGCCCATGAACATGGTATGTTCTTCCATCTTTTTACATCTTCCTCTATCTCCTTTTTCAACGTCCTGTAGTTTTCTGAGTAGAGGTCTTATACCTCTTTAGTTAAGTTTATTCCTAGGTATCTTAATTTTTTTGGTGTGGTGGTGAATGGGATTGATTTTTTAGTCTCTCTTTCTGTAAGTTCACTATTGGTGTATAGAGATGCCATAGATTTCTTGGTGTTAATTTTGTATCCTCCTACGTTGCCGAATTCATTTATTAAGTCTAATAGTTTTTTGATGGAGTCTTTAGGGTTTTTGATGTACAATATCATGTCATCAACGAATAAGGACAGTTTACTTCTTTTCCAATTTTTTTTTATTAAATCTTTATTGTTCAGATTATTACATTTGTTCCTCTTTTTTCCCCCCCATAACTCCCCTCCTTCCAGTTCCCACCCAACCCTCTGCCCTCACTCCCCACCCACTGTCCTCATCCATAGGTGCACGATTTTTGTCCAGTCTCTTCCCGCATCTCCCACACCCCTTTCCCCCCCAAGAATAGTCAGTCCACTCCCTTTCTATGTCCCTGATTCTATTATAATCACCAGTTCATTCTGTTCATCAGATTATTCACTTGATTCTTAGATTCACTTGTCGATAGATGCATATTTGTTGTTCATAATTTGTATCTTTACCTTTTTCTTCCTCTTCCTCTTCTTAAAGGATACCTTTCAGCATTTCATATAATACTGGTTTGGTGGTGATGAACTCCTTTAGCTTTTCCTTATCTGTGAAGCTCTTTATCTGACCTTCAATTCTGAATGATAGCTTTGCTGGATAAAGTAATCTTGGTTGTAGGTTCTTGGTATTCATCACTTTGAATATTTCTTGCCACTCCCTTCTGGCCTGCAAAGTTTCTGTTGATAAATCAGCTGACAGTCGTATGGGTACTCCCTTGTAGGTAACTGAGTTTCTTTCTCTTGCTGCTTTTAAGATTCTCTCTTTATCTTTTGCTCTTGGCATTTTAATGATGCTGTGTCTTGGTGTGGTCCTCTTTGGATTCCTTTTGTTTGGGGTTCTCTGCACTTCCTGGAGTTGTAAGTCTATTTCTTTCACCAGGTAGGGGAAGTTTTCTGTCATGATTTCTTCAAATAGGTTTTCAATATCTTGCTCTCTCTCATCTTCTGGCACCCCTATAATTCTGATGTTGGTACGCTTGAAGCTGTCCCAGAGGCTCCTTACACTATCCTCGCATTTTTGGATTCTTTTTTCATTTTGCTTTTCCGGTTGGATGTTTTTTGCTTCCTCGCATTTCAAATCTTTGACTTGATTGTTGCGCTCCTCTGGTCTGCTGTTGGGAGTCTTTATAGTATTCTTTATTTCAGTCAGTGTATGCTTAATTTCTAGTTGGTTCTTTATCATAACCTCGAGGGTCTCATTAGATTTCTTGTAGATCTCATTAAGTTTATCAGCAGCTTCTAGACAGTTCTTGAGATACCTTAAAAGTGTGGTTCCAAACTCTATATATTCCATTGACAATTTTGTCCTGTTTCTTTGTCTCCGCATTTTTTTTTATGCCTTCTTGGTCCACCCCCTAATGATCTTTGTGCGCAGTCTTGTTGCAGTTAAGCCTTGATTGTTGTAGTTAATACTAGGGGGATTTGACCTCTGGGCAAACTGGCTGTGAGAATCAGCTGTGTCTGCAGTGGGAAAACTTCTGTCCTCAGGGGAGGTGCTAATCTAGCCTTTGCCTGAGGCTATCTGGCAAATGGCTCTGTGCAGGGCTTGGGCGGGGCGGGTCACACGGGATCTACAGGGCGGGCGGAGCGAGCAGTTATGGCTGCTCTCAGTCCCGTCCACAGAGGCTCTGCTTCTCAGAGTCCCAGCAACCACTGCAAACCTTGGAGAGAAAGCTGCCCTCACGCTCTGACCGATGCCAGACAGTCCCGCTTCTCCTGTTTGAGTCTGGGTCCCCAGAGACTCGCCTGGAACTGGAGCTCAGAGCCTGAGCCTCCCTCCGATTGAAAACGACAACCGCGCCCTCAGCCACCAGCCCGCTCCGCACGCACCTCCGCACCTTTGTATTTTCCGCACTGCGCCTCCTCTGAGTCTCGGTATGTTGTTCTCTTTCCTTCTAGTAGAAGAATTTCCCCTCAGCCAGCTTTCCTGTGGTTCTGGGTGATGTCCATTCCGTCTTTTAGTTGTATTTTTGAAGTGGTTGTGCGAGGCAGCATTCTCCGGTGTTTACCTATGCCGCCATCTTCTTCTTTTCCAATTTGGATGCCTTTTATTTCTTCTTCTTGTCTAATTGCTATGGCTAATACTTACAGTACTATGTTGAATAGGAGTGGTGAGAGTGGGCATCCCTGTCTTGTTCCTGTTCTTAGGGGAAATGGATTTAGTTTTTGCCCATTGAGTATGATGTTGGCTGTGGGTTTGTCATATATGGCTTTTATTATGTTGAGGTATGGTCCTTCTATTCCTTGCTGAGAGTTTTTATCAAAAATGGGTGTTGGATTTTGTCAAATGCTTTTTCTGCATCAATGGATATGACTATGTGGTTTTTATTTCTCAATTTGTTTATGTGATGTATCACGTTTATTGATTTGCGTATATTGTACCATCCTTGCATCCCTGGGATAAATCCTACTTGGTCATGGTGTATGATCTTTCTGATGTACTGCTGGATCCGATTTGCTAGGATTTTGTTGAGGATTTTGGCATCTATATTCATGAGGGATATTGGTCTGTAATTCTCTTTCATTGTGTTGTCTTTATCTGGTTTTGGTATTAGGGTGATGCTGGCTTTGTAGAATGAGCTTGGAAGTGTTCCTTACTCTTGAATTTTTTGGAATAGCCTGAGGAGGATAGGTTTCAGTTCTTCCTTGAGTGTTTGGTAAAACTCCCCTGTGAAGCCGTCTGGCTCCGGGCTTTTGTTTGCTGGAAGCTTTTTGATGACTGCTTCAATTTCTTCCATAGTTATCAGCCTATTGAGATTTTTAGATTCTTCCTGATTGAGTTTTGGAAGGTTGTATTTTTCTAGGAATATGTCCATTTCCTCCAGGTTGTCCAGTTTGTTGGACTAGAGTTGTTCATAGTATATTTTAACAATCCTTTGTATTTCTGTGGGGTCTGTTGTTATTTCTCCTCTTTCATTCCTGATTTTGTTTATTTGGATCCTCTCTCTTGCTTCTTGGTGAGCTTGGCTAGCAGTTCATCAATCTTGTTTATCCTTTCAAAGAACCAGCTCTTGGTTTTGTTGATCTTTTATATTGTTTTGTTTTGTTTTTGTCTCTATGTCATTTATCTCCGCTCTGATGTTTATTATTTCCTTCCTTCTGCTTACACTGGGCTTTTCGTTTTGCTCTCTTTCTAACTCTTTGAGTTGGAGGGCTAGGTAATTTATTACCATTGTTTCTTGTATTTTGCAGTAGGCTTGTAGAACTATGAACTTCCCTCTCAAGACTGCTTTTGCTGTGTCCCATAGGTTTTTGATTGTTGTCTTTTTCTTTTTTTTTAATATATTTTATTGATTTTTTACAGAGAGGAAGGGAGAGGGATAGAGAGTTAGAAACATCAATGAGAGAGAAACATTGATCAGCTGCCTTCTGCACGCCTCCTACTGGGGATGTGCCTGCAACCAAGTTACATACCCTTGACCGGAATTGAACCTGGGACCATTCAGTCCCCAGGCTGATGCTCTATCCACTGAGCCAAACTGGTTAGGGTGGATTGTTGTGTTTTCATTGTTGTTTGTTGCCTTGATGTTTTTTATTTCTTCTTTGATCTCTCTGGTAACCCAGTCATTGTTTAATAGCATGCTATTTAGTCTCCATGTGTTTGATTTTTTTTGATTGTTTTTATTGTAGTTGATTTCCAGTTTTATGCTGTTGTAATCTTAGAAGATGCTTGATATGATTTCTATCCTTGAATTTGAAGAGACTTTGTCTGTCACACAATATATGGTCTATCTTTGAAAATGACCCATGTGCACTTGAGAAGAATGTATATTCTTTGGCTTTGGGGTGAAATGTTCTGAAGATGTCAATTAATTCCATCTGATCTAGTGAGTCATTTAAGATTGATGTTTCTTTGCTGATTTTTTGTTCAGAGGATTTGTCCAATGGTGATAGTGGGCTATTAAAGTTCCCTACTATGATTGTATTACTGTCAATCTCTCCCTTGATCTCCTCCAGAAGTTTTTTTATATATATATCTATCTATCTAGGTGTTCCTGTATTGGGTGCATGTATGTTTACCATAGTTATTTCTTCTTGTTGGATTGCTCCCTTTAGTATTATGAAGTGGCCTTCATTATCTCTTTTTATGTCCTTCACTTTGAGATCTAATTTGTCAGATATAAGTATTGCTACCCCAACTTTTTTTTCACTTCCATTCGCCTGAAAAACCTTTTTTCAATCCCTTCACCATCAGTCTGTGTGAGTCTTTTTTCTGATGTGGGTTTCCTGTAGACAGCAGATATATGGGTCATGTTTTCTTATCCACTCAGTTACCCTATGTCTTTTGATTGGGGCATTTAATCCATTTACATTTAAAGTTATTATTGATAGAGGAGAAACCAAGATGGCGGCATAGGTAAACACCTGAAACTGCTGCCTCACACAACCACTTCAAAAATACAACTAAAAGACAAAACAGATATCATCCAGAACCACAGGAAGGCTGGCTGAGTGGAAATTCTACAACTAGAAGGAAAGAGAAAAGCACACTGAGACTCAGAGGAGGTGCGGAAGTAAAGTGCAGAGTTAGGGAGGCTCGAGCGTGCGGAAAGGGGCTGACAACGGAGGATGCCAGCCAGTGTCTTTTGCAATCGGGAGAGAGGCACAAGATCCTGATGGCCCTGACTCCAGTTCCGGGCCAGTCTCTGGGCCCCAGACTCATATGGAGAGAATCTGGACTGTCTGGCAGTGGGTGGAACTCAAGGGCGGCTTTCTCTCAGAGGTGCTTGCAGTGATTACCACAGGACACTGAGACCTGGGGCCTCTTAGGGCAGGACTGAGGAGCAGCGATAGCTGTTTGCTTTGACCTGTTGATTCCCTGAGACCCCACCCACCCAAGCTGTGTACAGAGGCTTTTGCATATGAAAGGCCTGGCCCTTTGAGATCTAAAATTACCTAACAAACTGCAGCTGGGACAGAAAGACTCAGAACATCCAGAGGAAGGCCCAAGGCCCCACAGAAGCTTTTATTTCTTCAGAGCTGGGCCTCATCAGGGCAACTCCAAAACCCAAACAAGGAAGAGGAACCTGCAGATCTCTCCATAGCTCCTGCTGGGTAGCCTCAGGCAGAGGCTAAATTAGCACCTCCTTAGTGATCCAAGAGCCTGTGTACCCAGTGGTCAGAGTGGGACCATCCTGATTACAACTCCTCAGATCCATAAAGGACACACTCAGGGGGCAGACTCAGTGAGCACCAAAGCCCCACTGAAGCAAGTCTTGCCCCAGAAGGGTGTCTTCAGCACCGAAGTTCTCCCACTGTAGACACAGCTGATTCTCACAGCCAATTGGCCTAGAGGTCAATTCCTCCCAGTGATACCTACAACAATCAAGGCTTAACTACAACAAGACTGTGCGCACAGCCCACAAAGGGGGTGCAACCAAGAGTGTCCACCCCAGGTAATTGGGGAGGCTGAGCCACTGGGCCCTATAGGACACCTAGCACACAAAGCCACTCTGCCAACACGGGAAGCATAAAAAATGCGGAGACAAAGAAACAGATCACAAATGACAGAAATGGAAGAAAGCGAACTACTGGATATAGAGTTCAAAACCACAGTTATAAGGTTTTTCAAGAATTTTCTAGAAACCGCCAATAAATTTAGTGAGACCCTTGAGGATATGAAAAAGGCCAACTAGAAATTAAGCATACACTGACTGAAATAAAGAATAATATACAGAGATCCAACAGCCGACAAGAGGATCCCAAGAATCAAGTCAAAGACTTGAAATACGAAGAAGTAAAAAACACCTAACCGGGAAAACAAAAAGAAAAAAGAATCCAAAAATATCAAGATAGTGTAAGGAGCCTCTGGGACATCTTCAAGCGTACCAACATCAGAATTATAGGGGTGCCAGAAGAAGAGAGAGAGCAAGATATTGAAAACCTATTTGAAGAAATCATGACAGAAAACTTCCCCTATCTGGTGAAAGAAATAGACTTACAAGTCCAGGAAACACAGAGAACCCCAAACAAAAGGAATCCAAAGAGGACCACACCAAGACACATCATAATTCAAATGCCAAGGGCAAAAGACAAAGAGAAAATCTTAAAAGCAGCAAGAGAAAAAAAGTCAGTTACCTACAAGGGAGTACCCATACGACTGTCAGCTGATTTATCAACAGAAACTTTGCAGGCCAGAAGGGAGTGGCAAGAAATATTCAAAGTGATGAATAGCAAGAACCTACAACCAAGATTACTTTACCCAGCAAAGCTATCATTCAGAATTGAAGGTCAGATAAAAAGCTTCACAGATAAGAAAAAGCTAAAGGAGTTCACCACCACCAAACCAGTATTATATGAAATGCTGAAAGGTATTCTTTTAGAAGAGGAAGAAGAAGGAAAAGGTAAAGATAAAAATTATGAACAACAAACACATATGTATCAAAAAGTGAATCTAAAAATCAAGTGAATAAAAAATCTGATGAACAGAATAAACTGGTGAGTATAATCGAATCAGGGGCATAGAAAGGGAGTGGACTGACAATTCTCGGGTCGAAAGGGGTGTGGGGGGTGTGGGAAGAGACTGAACAAAAATTGTACACGTTATGGATGAGGACAGTCGGGGGGGGGGTAAGGGCAGAGGGTGGGGTGGGAACTGGGTGGAGGGGAGCAATGGGGGGGGGAAGAGGAACAACTGTAATAATCTGAACAATAAAGATTTATTTAAAAAATAAATAGTATTTGAAAAAATAAAGTTATTATTGATATGTACTTGTTTGTTGCCATTTTTATTCTTTACCCCTGTGTTCCTTCTTCGTTTCCTATTTTTTTCTTTTTACAGCAGACCCTTTAGCATTTCTTGCATTGCTGGTTTGGTGGTGATAAACCTTAGTCCTTTCTTGTCTGTGAAGCTCCTGATTTCACCCTCAATTTTGATTGATAGCCTTCTGTGTACAGTATTCTTGGATTCAGACCCTTGGTTTGCATGACTTTGTATATTTCATTCCATTCCCTTGTTGCCTGATGTGTTTCTGTTGAGAAATCAGTCACTAGTTTGATGGGGGATCCTTTGTAGGTCACTTTCTGCCTCTCTCTGGCCGCTTTTTTTTTAAAAATAATTTTATTGATTTTTTACAGAGAGGAAGGGAGAGGGATAGAGAGTTAGAAACATCGATGAGAGAGAAGCATCGATCAGCTGCCTCCTGCACACCCCCTACTGGAGATGTGCCTGCAACCAAGGTACATGCCCTTGACCAGAATCGAACCTGGGACCTTTCAGTCCCCAGGCCGACTCTCTATCCAGTGAGCCAAACCAGCTAGGGCTCTCTGCCGCTTTTAAACACCAACTTTGTTGTTGGTGTTTGCCAATTTAATTATAATGTGCCTTGGCATCGGTCTTTTACGGTTCATTTTGTTTGGGACTCTGTGAGCTTCTTGGATTTGTGTGACTATTTTTGTTCATCAAATTATGTTGATTATTATATCACACATATGAGTGAGGTCATGTGATATTTATCTTTCTCTGACTGGCTTATTTTGCTTTAGCATAGTGCTCTCCAGTTCCATCCATGCTGTTGCAAATGGGAAGAACTTCTTTTTTACAGCAGCGTAGTATTCCATTGTGTAGATGTACCACTGTTTTCTAATCCACTCATCTGCTGATGGGCACTTAGGCTGTTTCCAAATCTTAGCTATTGTAAATTGTGCTTCTATGAAAATAGGGGTGCATATATCCTTTCTGATTGGTGTTTCTAGTTTCTTGGCATATATTTCTAGAAGTGGGATCACGGGGTCAAATGGGAGTTCCATTTTTAGTTTTTTAAGGAAACTCCGTACTGTCTTCCATAGTGCCTGCACCAGTCTGCATTCCCACCAGCAGTGCAAGAGGGGTCCTTTTTCTCCGCATCCTCTCCAGCACTTGTCATTTGTTGATTTGTTGATGATATCCATTCTGACCGGCGTGAAATGGTACCTCATTGTTGTTTTGATTTGCATCTCTCGGATGATTAGTGACTTTGAGCATGTTTTCATATGTCTCCTGGCCTTCTTATTGTCCTCTTTTGAAAAGTGTCTATTTAGGTCCTTTGCCACCGGATCAGGGCTAAATTGTGTATTTTTTAAATGGAAAAAGAAATTGATTGGCATGCTGTTCTATAATATATACAGTCTGTAAAATGGATTCTATCAAACCTTATTTTTATATAAGTTTTTTCTTAAGTACAGTTAGTTTCTCATTTTCATTGTATATGTCCTACCTTAAACGTGAGTAATTGAATTGCACAGAGGAAATTAGGTTAATTTCTTTGACAGTTGTTTAACCTGAGGAGCAGCTATATATCAGTATCTTTCCTCCGTTGATTTCCAATAACAATTGAAGATCCTATTTCTTTCTCCTGCTCCTCCTTTCTCTCTTGCATTGCTCCTTCCTTCTTTCCACCTTTTTCTCTTGCCTTGTAATTTGGTGTTCATGTCTATTCTCTGGAAACTTCTTTCAAGATAACCTTTCCAAGTCCAAGAGATATTTGCTGAGGTCATTTTGTATGTTTCAGGGATATGTGTTTATGAAGTAACTAGAGGCCCGGTGCACAAAAATTTGTGCACTCGGGGTTGGGAGAGGAGGTCCCTCAGCCTGGCCTGTGCCCTCTCACAGTCTGGGACCCATCAGGAGATAAGGACCTGCTGGTTTAGGCCTGCTCCCGGGTGGCAGAGGGCAGGCCTAATCCTAGGTGTAACCCCTGGTCGGGCTCAGAGCAGGGCCCATTGGGGAGTTGGGGCCCCGCCTCCTGTCATGCACAGAGCAGGGCGGATTGGGAGGTTGCCATGCCACCCTCAGTCATGCTCAGGGTAGGGCCGATTGGGGGGTTGGGGCACCACCCCCTGTCACACTCAAGGCAGGGTCCATAGGGAGGTTGCAGCGCCACTCCTGTCATGCACAGAGCAGGGCCGATCAGAGGGTTGGGGCTCCGCACCCTGTCACACTGATCCCGGTGCTGGGAAGCCTCGCTGCTCCGCTGATCCCAGGGCCAGGACGCCTCTCGGCTCCCCTGATCCCTGGCCCGGAGGCCTCTCGGCTCCGCTGATCACCGGGGCGGGAGGCCTCTCTGCTCCGCTGATCGCGGGGCCTCCGACTCCGCTGATCACGGGGCCGGGAGGCCTCTGGACTCCGCTGATCACCGGGGCTGGGAGGCCTCTCGGCTGATCACCGGGCCGGGAGGCCTCTGGACTCCGCTGATCACCGGGGCTGGGAGGCCTATGGACTCCGCTGATCACCGGGCCGGGAGGCCTCTGGACTCCGCTGATCACCGGGGCTGGGAGGCGTCTCGGCTGATCACCGGGCCGGGAGGCCTCTGGACTCCGCTGATCACCGGGGCTGGAAGGCCTCTGGACTCCGCTGATCACCGGGCCGGGAGGCCTCTGGACTCCGCTGATCACCGGGGCTGGGAGGCGTCTCGGCTGATCACCGGGCCGGGAGGCCTCTCGACTCCGCTGATCACCTGGGCTGGGAGGCCTCTCGGATCCGCTGATCACTGGGGCCGGGAGGCCTGTCGACTCCGCTGATCACCGGGGCTGGGAGGCCTCTCGACTCCGCTGATCACCGGGGCTGGGAGGCCTCTCGACTCCGCTGATCACGGGGGCTGGGAGGCCTCTGGGCTCCGCTGATCCCAGGCCCTGAGGCCTCTCTGCCCTGCTGCTTCAGGGCTGTTTGGCTTCGCTCTGCTTGGAGCCTGAGTATGCAAATTAACCGCCATCTTTTAGCTTCTATAATTGAAACATTGTATCTTTTGGAGTTGTTGCTTCAGGAGCTCAGAGCCCCGCAGCTGCGGGGATCCTTGACTTTCTCCATCGCTGGGGCAACCAAGCCTCCTATTCTCAGCTGCCTGGCTGCCAGCCGCCATCTTGGCTGACAGTTAATTTGCATATCTTGCTGATTAGCCAATGAAAAAGGTATCAGTTGTACGCCAATTACCATTTTTCTCTTTTATTAGTATAGGATTAGCACTATGTACCATCCCTCCATCTTTAAACATTTTTTTTAATTTTTAAAAAATATTTTATTCTTATTGTTTTAACCTTTCTTGACTCTGTTCTGTTTTCCTTTCTGATTTCCCCCACCTCCATAGCCATATAGATATTTACTCAAGGTTCAGTCTTGGCATCCCAGCTCACCCTACACAGTTTCTTATTGATCTTAAAAACCCACAAAGCATAAACTGTAGGTGGCCCTAAAATATTTCTTGGCTTTGACTTTATTCTAGAATTTCAGAACATCTTCAGTTGCCTTCTAGACCAAAGTTAATTTTCCCCCAAATTTTATATCTCCCTGATTTTCCCCTGTCTCTATTGCTGAGGGCCTGGGATGGGGTGGGAACTGGGTAGAGGGAAGCTATGGTGGGGAAAAGCGGGACATCTGTAATAATCTGAACAAATTAACATTTATAGAACATTTCACTCCAAAGCTGCAGAATATACAATCTTCTCAAGTGTATATGGATCATTCATAAAGATGGGCCACATGTTATGACACAAAACAAGCCTCAAGAAGACTGAAATCATATCAAGCATCTTCTCAGATCAGTAAAAACTGTGTTTTTACTACAGTAAAACACACCAAAACATTCAAACACATGGAGGCTAAATAGTGTGTTACTAAACAATGAATGGGTTACCAATGAAAT
Source organism: Myotis daubentonii (assembly GCF_963259705.1). Classification (NCBI taxonomy): domain Eukaryota; kingdom Metazoa; phylum Chordata; class Mammalia; order Chiroptera; family Vespertilionidae; genus Myotis; species Myotis daubentonii. The sequence goes on along the minus strand of NC_081842.1, from coordinate 147,454,272 downwards.
CAAGAAAGAAATCAAAAGCTTCCTAGAAACAAACAAAAATGAACTCTGTGTCAGATAAATTTCTTATCTCTTCTTCTGGAGAATTCTCTTGTTCTTTCATTTAGGGGTTGTTTCTTTGTCCCCTTATTTTGGCTACCAGTTTGGATTTGTGATTATGTATTAGGTAGATCTGCTACACCTCTCAATCTCTAGTGCAGCACAGTGTCAAACACCTTCTCTGACTAATTAGATCAGGCAAAGATTCAAAGCCTCCAGAGACCACCTCTGTCTTATAGGATTTTGTCTTGAATTGCCCTCAGGAAATTGTCCACAGGTGTAGCAAGAGTTTTTTTCAACAGGGTGAGGTAATTGCTTATGCCTGGAGGCTCACTGTTATTCTCAGCTTCATAATCGATCTGAGCAACTCTGCACCCTGGGTCAAGGTGTTTTCCAATAGGGTGGATCAACTGTCATCCCCCCAGGCAAGGTCACCTGTATAGCAAATGTCTGCATGAGAATGATGACCTCAGCAGCTTGAGGGAATGACTCAACACAGGAAACCGGGGTGTCTGCCTTCTGAGCTCTAACCCCAGAGCCCCTGATCCTGGCTTCTGCTCACACAGCTCCAATACACTCTGCACTCCCTCTGCTGAAGCACAAGGTGGGTGACTCAACAGGGCATTTTTTGCATTGGCCCTTTAAGAGTGTGCCTGAATTTCCAGCAGTCTCTCCCTGGTAGACAGCAACCTGCTGCTTTCCACAGCCAGAGGTTCTGTGGGAACCCTTCTCAGTTCTGGTGCTCTCTGCTGGGGAGCCCAGTTTTGGGATTAGACCCCAGATTTCTCAGTGGCAACCCCCCGCTCCCCAGCTAGGATATCTCTCTGGAACTTCAGTTGCTATCTGTGGGAGCCCGGCTATCCTTTTTGTGCCTCTGCCCCTCCTACCAATCTCTGTGCAGTCTCCGCTTTTTTCAGGGTTATCAGGGTTCCCTCCAGCAAGTCTTCTGTTGATTATTCAGGAAGTTTTTCTGTATTTTAGTTGTAATTCCAGTTTGGTCCTGGAAGCATGCCTGTGCAGCATCTACTTAATATGCTGCAATATTTAATCTCTGCCAGCTTAGCTGCTTTTTGTTCAGATGGTGGCTTATCTTTGGCTAACTGAAATGTGTTGAATTTCACCCACTTTTTTTTTTTAATCCCCATTGGATAAAGCAAGGTGTTCACTTTTAATCTTTGGGTGACGTTCAGAGAAAAACAGGAAAAAAGCAGATGGAGGCATTTTTGGAGCATTGGGATCTTTTTTCTGTCCTTAACTTTGGGAGAAGTGTAATTTTTTATCTCCCTATAATAGTGAGCTTTGTCACTCTCTGTCATATCTTTGAACTTTGACTTTTCTTTTGCAGATATTGTCTTCCATCTCTTTGAACATTTCTTGGAGAATTTGGCGAAATTGAGGGAAAGACTCTGATTGGGTGTTGTTTCTTCTTGTGCTCTTCCTGCCAGGTTTGCATGTCTAAGGAATATCCCATTGGCCATTTCTTTTTTTCCCCTCTCTCCCTTTTATTTCAGCACATGGGGGAAAGTATTTATTTCCCAGAGGGTGCCTGAAAATATCTACTTTTATTTTTGTCAGCTTTATTGAAGTATAACTAATATACAAAACTAGACATATTTAATATACATAATTTGTGTATATGTATACAGCCAAGGTTATAAACACAGCCATTACTTCTAGAAGTTTCCTTGTATCCCTTTGCTTTTCCTTTTGTAAGAATACTTAACCTGTGATCTTCCCTCTTAACAAATGTTTACGTGCACAACATTTTATTTTTATGTATAGGTGTTATGTTGTCCAGCAGATCTCTAGAAGTTACTCATCTTGTAACTAACTTCATACCCATTGAATAACAACTCCCCATTTTTTCCTGCTTCTGTTCCCTGGCAACCACTGTTTTATTTTCTGCTTCTGTAAGTTTGACTAATTAGATACCTGTAAATGGATTCATGCAATATTTGTCCTTCTATGACTGATTTTGCTCAGCATGTATTCCAGGTTCATCCATGTCATTGCAAATGTTAGGAATTTCTTCCTTTTTCAGGCAGAATGATATTTTATTGTGTGGGTATGCAACTTTTTATTTATCCATTCATCTACTGATGAACAATTGGGATGTTTCCATATCTTGGCTATTGTGAATAATGCTGCAACTCACCTGGGTGTGCAGCTATCTTTTCAGATCCTGATTTTGATTCTTTTGCATAAAATATCCAGCATTAGGATTGCTGGACTATATGGTAGAATTATTTTTAATTTTTTAAATATATTTTTATTAATTTAAGAGAGGAAGAGAGAGGGAGAGAGATAGAAACATCAGTGTTGAGAGAGAATCATTGATTGGCTGCTTCCTGCATGCCACCTACTGGGGATCAAGCCCACAGCCTGGGCATGTGCCCTTGACCAGAATCAAACATGGGACCCTTCAGTCCGAAGGCTGATGCTCTATCCACTGAGCCAAACCAGCTAGGGCTATTTTTAATTTTTTAAAGAATCTCCATACTATTTTCCATAGAAGCTACATCATTTTACATTCCCACAAGACTGAACAAGGGTTCCAATTTCTCCCCATCCATGCCAACTCTTAATATTATTACTGTTTTATAATTACCATCCTAATGAGTGTGAATACCTCACTGTAGTTTTGATTTGTGTTTACCAATGGTGAAAAATAAAAAGCTTTCCCTCTAAGACCAGAATTCCCACCCTTGGCACTTCTATTCAACATAGTACTGTAAGTCCTTGCCCAATCAATTAGGCAAGAAAAAGAAAAAAAGATATTTAAATAAGAAAGGAAGAAGTAAAATGATCTATTGCAGATGACATGTTATTTGTAGACAGCCCTGAAGACCTTGACAAAAATATCCACACCTCTTCAAACTAATAAATTCTCTGAAGTTACAGCTTATAAAATCAACATGCAAAAATGAGTTATATATTTATATACTAACAATGACCTACCTGAAAAGGAAATTTTTAAAACAATGCCTTCAGAATAGCATAAAAAAGTAACTTAGGAATAAACATTATCAAGGAGGTGGAAGACTTGTATACTGAAAACTACATTGATGAAAAAAATAAAAAAATACACACATAAATGGAAAGATATCTAGTGTTCATGGATTGAAAGATTTACTATTGTTAAAATATTAAATGATATTCAGAATTTTTAATTTGTTCTCCCTGTCCTTTTCTTACTGATGTGCCCTGCTACTGTTTTCATAAAGTTTCATATATCATGTTGTGTGTGTGTTTCTGGGATGTCTAATATTTCCCATTGATCTGTCTTTTGCTAAACCAGTACCACACCATCTAAATTACTTTAGCTTTATAATGGTTCTGAGTATCAGGTAGGACACTTTTGTTCCTTATGTTTAGCTTTGTCTAGCTATTTTTGACCTTTGATATTTACATATAATTTTACAAAAATTGTCATATTTCTTTAAAATTCAAAACCTAGAATTGTATTAACTCCATAATCAGTGTGGTAAGATTTGCTATGTGTACATTGAGGACTCTAAATGTTTATTAATATGGTATCTCTTCATTTTTGTAGGTTTTCTTATTTCTGTCAAAGTTTTATGATTTTCTCTGATAAAGTACATCTTTGGTTAATTTGTTGGTAGTCTATGCTTTTCAATATAAAATGTATTTTTAAACTTCTTAGTTGCTATTCAGATGAGTATAATAGATCATTTGCTTTTTAAAACACTTTTTTGGAAATAATTATAGACACAAAGTTACAAAAATAGTACATAGAGTTCTGTGAGCCCTTCACTCATCTTCAACCAATGGTGACATCTTATGTAACTGTAGTACAATGTCAAATCAGGAAATTGATACTGCAATTATATTGTCAATTAGATTACAGGCCTTATTCAGTTTTCTCATTTTTGAATGACATATTCTCTCTCCCATCCCCACTCTCTAGGGCTTGAGCCCAGGTCCCTTATGTGGCACTCAAGGCGATGGCCACGAACGGTATGTTGCAGGGCTTGAGCAGCATCCCGGACAGAGTCTAAGCAGAAAGCTGTGCTGATACTACGGACACTGCAGTCACACATCACCCCAGGCCCTGCCCACAGAGAGCGCTGGCCTCCTGCCCCATCCTGCTCCCATCCATGACCAGATGTGGAGAATGGAGTGTGGACCTCCCTCTCTGATTCCTCATGCCTCAGACCCAAACCTGCCCCCTTGGTGCTTGGACGCTGCTGGGCTGAAGCGTGGACCCTGGGCCCTGGGCTCTGGGCCCTGGGAGGAGTGCCACGGCCACGCCAGCTCCAGCACCTCAGCACCAGCACCCCACTTCCCACATCCAGCCTAGGGAGATCTGGGCGACCATCCTGAAATGAAGACTTTGATCCAAAAGATGACTGGAGGGTGAGACGCAGACACAGGAGAAACCCGAGGGGGAGCCACCAGAAAGCAGCAGCAGGGACTTTCATAGTGGGTATCTGTGCAGACACACACGGGCTGACATGGTGCTGGATGAAATTATATGATAGGATTGACACCATTCATGGCAGCCAGGCTGACGCAGAGGCCACATTGCTGAAGAACCACCCATGGGGAAAGCAGACATGGCTCAGAGCTGGGACAGCTGCCCTGAGAGCACAGTGACCAGCACCAGCCCGGCCCCCATGTAGGGGGCTCAGGCGGCCCAGCAGCCCAGGTCAACATGGGCAGCGCTGAACCCTGAATTCTGCTCTGGACGCCGCGTAGAGCGCAGCCCTTCGTTCTTATGCTGTTTGAGCATTTACAGAGCTCTAGGAGACGTCGCCAATCGGTGACCACTGATCACATCTAGCGTTTTATGTTGCCTCACAACATACAGACGGTGACCTCATTTAATCCCTACAAGAGGCTGCAAGAAGGGGGACACCCCCAGATCACAATGGTAAACTGACTCTTCATGGAAGGGGTGCTACCTGCCCAGCGGCCTGGCCCACCTAGAACTTGGTGCAAGTTTCCATGGGGTCCCCAGGCTGCAGCCCATGGGCCAGCCTGCTTTTCCTTGCTCCCCCTTATCCAGGCCAGGGCTCCCTCCCAGCCAGGACTCCCTTGGACCCCCTGCTGCCTTAAGCTCTGCAATCGTGAAAAATGAGCCTTCTGGGCTCAGCCTGGAGTCAGGAAATGACTGCTGTCCTTGAACAGAATCCCTGAGAGAATAGGGGATGGGGTCCTCAGGGCCATGCTATCATCAAGGGCCCCGGGTGGGCCTCAGAGGCCAGGGTGTGCCATGCAGGACACCCCGACAATGTGCAGCCCTTTGAGGAAGTCTCAGTACCCATAGGCAGGCCTAGAAAAGCTTGGCCTCTCTGTGCTTGCAGAAGGCACTCCCTTCTGAGGCCCATGTGCACAGCTGGGCCTGTGACCTGCTGGGGCCAGGGGCATGGGCTCATGTGGGAAGCCTGAGAGCCAGTGCACTCCTGCTTCTCAGTCAGCAGTGCACAGTGCGGGTGCTGGGAGTGTGTGTGAGGGCACAGCACAGGGCTGCTGCCTGGAAACAGCCCTTGTTGTAGGGGAAGCAGCACCGCAGTGTCCCTTCCACGTGGCTGTAGAGTTAGACTTGGCATCCCCCCAGTGGGTGCAGGGTCACGGGTGTCTCCCCGCCTTGTGCCCCAGCACTCGCAGGTGACCCCACACAGAGAGCAATAGAGGTCTCCATCACGTGATGGTGTTTTCATCTGTGGGCAGTGGTTCACTGTAGATATTCTTCTACCTTCCATGCTCTTCCCCGGGATGGTTGGAAACACGTATGCCCGTTGCAGCATGGGGCCTGGCAGGTGCCCTCGGGCCTTACCAAGATGGTGCTCAGGGCTCTCCCAGGTGCTGACTGGGCTCAGCAAGGTGTTCTGTGGGGCTCAGGCAGGCTCTGCACAGGGCTCCCCAGGTGGTGTGTAGGGCTTTTCCCAGAACTGCTGGGGCTCTATCAGGCGAGTGCGAAGCTTTCCCAGGCTCTGCCCTGGGCTCCTCGAGATGGTGCATGGGGTCTGGCAGGCGTCTCCCAGGCTTTATGAGAGTCTCTTCCAAGTGCTGCACTGGCCTCTCAGCTGCAGCAGGGGGCGCTGCGCCAGGCTCCCAAGGTGTTGCTCAGGGCTCTTCCAGGCCCCGCTGGGGATTCTGAGGCGCTGCATCAGGCTGCCCTAAATTCTCATCGGATTCTGGCAGGCAGGGCGTAGTAGGGCTGTCATGGTGCTGCGCTGGGCTCTTCCAGGCGCTGTTAGGGGCTCGCCCAGGCGCTGCACTCAACACGGGGGTGTTGTGTGGGGGTCAGGCAGGCGTTGCATGGGGCTTCCCAAGATGTTGCTCAGGGCTCTCCCAAGTGCTGCGCTGGGCTCTGTCAGCCGCGCATGGGGCGCTGCAGGCGCTGCGCGTGCTCCCTCGGTGTGAGGTGGGCCCCTCGGGACCTTCTGACGGCTCTCCCACACCTTGTGCTGGGCTGGCCAGGCACTGCATCTGCTTCCCAAGGTGTTGGGACGGGCTCTCCCAGGATGTCGGGGCTCTCCTGGGCTTTGTGCGGGGCTCTCCCAAGTGCTGCCCCCGGCTCCCTAACACATGGTGTGGGGCTGTGGTAGGCGCTGCATTGGCTTCCCAAGGTTTTGCATGGGGTTCTGGCAGCGCAGGTGCAGGGCTTTTCATGGTGTTGCGAAAGGCTCTTCCAGGCACTGCCCGGGGCTCTCCTAAGCGTGTGTGCGGGGCTCTCGAAGGCGCGGCCTTGGGCTCCCGAGGTGTTTCTTTGCTTTCTTCCCTCTGGGCTGACACTGGTGGGGTGGGGCGCCTCGCTGTGGGAACTGGACTGGCAAATGTGTTCAGAGGCAGCCTGAGCCCTGACCTCCTGTGTCCACCACTTAGGACAGGCGGGACGTGCAGCACAGGTGGGCGCTGAGCTACCCAGGGCCGCGGACAGCCAGGGCAGGTGTGCAGGGGATGTTGATGAGCCTGAACTCCTTGCTGCAACGTGAAGCAGATTGTATCCTCAGCGGGACCACTGGACAAAGAACACAGAGTTAAAACTGGGCTGCACTTGCGGCCAAAGAGAATGAAGATAATGGGCTATAATCCAGCACATAAGCAAAACCCACAGCGGGGGCTCAACCGTGTCCCCCCAAATGTGTGGCAGTCCTGACCCTTGGCGCCTGTGAGTGTAATCTTACTTGGAAGTAGGGCCTTTGTGGGTGATGAAGTTTAGATGAGGTCCTTGGGCCAGGTCCTTATCCATATGGCGGCGTCCTTTTGAGAAGAACGTAGAGCAGAGGACAGGCCGTGTGAGGACACAGAGAAGGAAGCATCGCAAACAGGAGACACCTGAGGCCACCAGCGCTGGGCGAGAGGCTGGGCCAGGTGCCCCTGGAGCCTTCAGAGGAGCTCGGCACTGCCCACACCTTCATCTCAGCCTTCTGGCCCCAGAACTGAGAATAAATTTGTTTAAGCCACCCAGTCTGTGGTGCTGGTTATAGCAGCGACCAGGGCAAACCCATACGGGGCCATTGTGCTGCCAAGAAGCGGGGTGGGGGTGGGGGTGGGGGGTTGCCAGCACACACAGGCCTGGCCTGTAAAAGAGCTGATGTTACAAGAGCATCAAACAGACACAAATCCTCAGGTTCCTCTCATGCTCACCACTGAGGTATAAAGGCAGCTGTCTTCCTGGGCCCAACCTAGAGCACAGCCGCCCCTGAGCATCTCAGACCTGAAACCCCATTGGCGAGCCATGTGAGGGCCGACCTGGAAAGCTCTGCCATGGGGACAGGGTCCCCAGCAAGCACCTGACACAGGCTTGCAGTGAGGGACCTTGAGTTGTGCATTCTGAAGGCTTCAGAACTTTTTAAAAGTCCTCATTCACTCCTTTTCATTGGACAACATAGATCAACCCCGGTGCATCCTTGTGATCCAGCTCTCACCTCCTTCTTGCCTCTGTGGCTCTCTGCCCCCGACCCTGGGGCCCCCTCACCACCCACTTGAAGCAGGTGCCCTCTCCCTGCACCAACCCCACCTGAGGGGCAGACGCTTCCGTGTGAGCACCTGCACGTTTAGCCAGGACAGGAAGAAAGTGAGCCTCACAGGGGCAGGGAAGAGATGGTGTGAATGGGGAGTGGGCATGGGATTCTGACACCTGGAGAATGGGAGGTACATGAGTGAGGAGTTGGGATCAGGAGACAACCCCTGAGGCTCACTCAGTTTAGAGGACAGAGCTCAGAGGGAGTGTCCCTGGCAGTGCCTGGACCCGCTCTGGTGGAGGATGCCTCCTGACGCCCCTCCCCCTCTAGACAACAGGCAGGTGCTCCCAGTAAAAGGTACTCCGTAGATGATGTGCTTCCAAACCAGGGGTGGGCAAACTTTTTGACTCGAGGGCCACAATGGGTTCTTAAACTGGACCGGAGGGCCTGAACAAAAGCATGGATGGAGTGTTTGTGTGAACTAATATAAATTCAAAGTAAACATCATTACATAAAAGGGTACGGTTTTTTTTTTTTTTTTTTAAGTTTTATTCATTTCAAACTACGGCCCGCGGGTTGTAGTTTGCCCACGGCTGTTCCAAACAGTAGGCAGTGTGGGAATAAGAATGCCAACATGGCTAAGGCCAAGGTCACAAACACGGCCCAGGATACTGCCTGGTATCCGTGGAGGGGCTTCGACCAGCCGTTCACTCTGGACAGGCGAGGCAGCAATGTCTGCTGCGCCCTGCTTGCGGGTTCTGGGAGGATCCTTCTCTGGCTCCTGCCACAGCCGTCCATCTGCAAGAGGAAAAAGGGGAGCCTGGCAGGCCACGGGCTTCCTTCCCACAGCCAGGCGTGGCCAGGGACACCCCAGGGGCGGGAACCCCCCTCCCTGCCTCCCCTGGGACCACTGGTGGTAGCAGAGGGGGCAGGGCTGGAGCTGGGCTGGAGCTGGCAGAGGACCCTGGACAGGGGAATCCAAGGCGGAGCCATCCAGGCAGCCACGACGCAGCTGTGGCCAACAGCTCTTAGAGGGAATGTGGCCCACAGGGCTCAGAAAACGAAGGGGCACCCACCCACCAGCACCCCGGTGTGGGCTCTCCCAGGCCCTCGTGGCCAGGGAACAGCCTACAGCAATGCAGATAGCTTGGGTCAGGTCAGGAGCATGGCCCAGGCCATCATATAGGAGTGGCTTTATAAACAAGTCCGGGTCTTGTTCATAGAGGTGCCTGGACTCATCAGGAGACCCATCAGTGTGAGATGAAAACAGGCTCAACACCAGGTCCTCATCTCTGGGCGCAATGAGGCAATGCAGGAACAGATAACTGCTGGTGTGAAGAGGTGATCTTTTATTCTATAGAAATCCTCCCTCAGAATTCTTCCTGCAAGTTCCCCTCTAAAACAGAACCAGAGGCCACAATTCCTGAGAGTTCTGTGTTATTTCTTGTGCAGGGACAGGGAGGGCCTGTGACCTCTGGGCATCCAGGTATCGCCCAGGTAGAGAGGGTGGGAGGGAACCGGGGCCCCTTTTATCCAGTCATGGGGGCAGGAGCCGGTGGAAAAGGAATGGACAAGGAGTCAGGGAGATTGGGGAGTGTTTGGAGAGGGGCGAGTGATATTTCACAGCTGCTACAAGTTGACTTTTACAAAATTTTGCCACATTATGCCTCGTACTGAGAACTTCATTGTCTGTTCCGAATAAAATGCACAGAAAATATAGTTGATATTTAAATATAGTCTCAAACTCTGTGTTGTTAGTTGTGAATTCTCTTGGGAATTTTCTTAAAAGCATACTTTGGCTGCTGTCCACTGCATTTCATCATCCTCTGTGGTTCTCTGGGAGAGAATATCACTTATAAAACAAGAGCAAGATACCTGAGGGTAGAGGTCGGGAAGAACAGATATTAGTATAAAAACATGATTCCAAAATGAAAATATCATGCTGATAAAGAGCCAAATAACAGAAAAAAAAAGCCAAAAATTTAAGTGCCTTAATATGGAAAGTGAAATCAAAGAATTATTGTAGATCTTGGAAGCAAAACGTGAAGTGATAATTATAAGGAAAAATTTAAGTGACATGGAGAACAGAACTGGTGACACAAATTATGTGTTAGGGTTTCCAGAAGAGGCAATGGAGAGGATGTAAGAGAAGAAAGTGATGGAAAGGTGTATTTAATATCTCTAGGACATAAAAGAGGTTGAATCTGCATTGATCGAATTGGGAAGCAGAATGCTCGCGCCTTTCTCTTGAGCGCCACCTTGTGTCCTTTTTGGTTGCCTACATTCTTCTTTTTTTTTTTTTAATGTCCTGTTTTTCCACAAAGTCTAATTTGCTTATAAGCTTTTTGCACGTTAAGTTAGCTGATTCTGCACATCACTACTTATTATTTGATTTGGGAAATGTGGGTCAGCCACATGTATAATAGGAAAAGCAAGTCTCTCCTCCACCATCATGTCCTTTAATCCTTCTCGGATAGCTCTTTGCATAGGTGATTCTATTAGCGGCAAATTAAATGTTTCAGGATTAGGACATGGAGGTGGAGGGGGCCATGAAGGCCATTCCTCCAATTTTTCTTTTTGCTCCTCTTTAGAAGCAGAGAGTGCAAGGCTCTAGCAAATGCAATACTGTGTTCCATAAGCAGAAACAATTTGGAGGCAAATTTTTCCCCTGTCACTGAGCATTTTTCAGGTTCTGACCCACTCTTTCCCAACATTCCACATCTAATGTACCTTCCTCAGGAAACCAAGGATTATGTTTTATAATAACATGCAAAACTGTAAGAGAATACCTTCTGACACTTTAATTCCTTTATCCTTGAGCATGCAAGCCAAAGTCTACAATAAAGTTTTCCCTTTTTAACTGAATTCTGCCCCATTAGCCTGGCTAAAAAAGACGTTCCCACCCTACTTACAGATCGCAACTTCTGCAGCTGGCCATGGGCTTTGCACATGGTGAATTTCCCCACCTATCCGGGGAATTTTTTTCCCCCACCTTGCCGGTGAAAGTTCATTTATCTGCTCTAGGTGAATCTTCTCCAGATGTCCCTCGTTGAGGCGCAAGATGTGACTTGGGGTTCGCCCTGCGTGGTTTAGGGTTCGGGATCTGGAGAAGGGCCGTGGGCAAATGATGAGATGAGACAAAAAATAATAATTTGGAAATTGGGGGCCAGGCGGAGAGTCCAACTCTAGGGCAAGGACTTTGCTGGTGCCCAGGCCCTGCCCACCTTTTATTCAATTTTGGATACACATATTGTCCTTAGGCAGGCAATTCCGGTAACAGACAGACTATCTTAAAGGTCAGTAAATATTAGTAAAGATTTACTTTGAGAATATTTGGTCAGAAAATTGCTTGAGCCACCATTGTCTCAACTAAACAATTGGTGCATAGCTTTGGCCCTTGCCAGAGCTCAGCATTCTGGGCTCCTTGTTGACACTTTTCTGATAGTGAAGACAATGAGTAGCTTCCAGCACTCTGGGTCAGGTGAGGTGCTGACAGCCAGACACACCTGGAGGGTGTGTGTGTGTGTGTGTGTGTGTGTGTGTGTGTGTGTGTGTGTGTGTATGGGGCGGGGGGAGGGGGGAACTCTTCGGCCAGGCGGGGAGGACAGAGCCTGAAATTATATTTGTGGGGAAAGGAGTCTGTGGCTGGGAGAGTGAGAACCGAACCTGTTGGGGAAGGATGGGTTGGTGCGTGGGTGGTATTAGCTGCCCAGATGGGCCCAGGACCGAGCATGGATGGGTGTGCGGGGGGAGCCCGTTAGCCAGGATGGTGAAGGCAGAGCCTGAGTGGGGGTTCCATGGCCAGCTGCAAAGGAACCTCAGCAGTAAAGCTGGAAGTGCCCGCAGGCCACCCTCCCCGATGGAGGCTGAGCTTCTCTACAGCCTGGGGAGACCTCCTCCACGGGAGGGTTCCTGGAGGGCGACAGACCCATGTACCCAAGTCCCAGCACTCTGGCCCAGACCTTCTGATGAACAACCTTTGGCCGAAGGCTGACACAGCACCTCCCCACTACAGAGCAGACCAGGTGGGGAGAAGCAGCAGGTGTCCCCAAGGAAAGAAAAGGAAAGAGGAGAACTAGGACAAGGCTTTCAGGATGGCAGTTTTCACACAGGCACCTGGGAGGCCGACTTCATCCAGAGGAAGGAGGGCCTGGAGCTGGAGTGGAGGTTGAGGGGGTTGTGCACCGCTAGTCCCAGGGAAGGCGGCCCAGCTGTGCATGGACCTGCTTCCCTGCCTGAGCTCTCTACACACATGCTTGCTGGATTCCCGCCACTGTCCTCAAACTCTCAGGCCATGGCCCCACTCCTAGCTCCCCTCTCAGCAAACCTACTGTGGGATTCAAGTACCCTGCCACTCTGATTTCCCTCCTGACTTAAGCATCTCCTTAGAGAGGCCTGTTTTCCTGGCTGCCCCGCCTGGAAAGGCACCTGTGTGTGCCAGTTCATCCTCCCTCCACTGTCCCCCTTGTCTGTCTTCATGTGGGGGAAGTGATAATAGTGGACTAGCCCAGGTACCAGTCCAGAGGGCCATCTGCAGCTGCAGACACTGTCCCATGGAATTTCCAAGGCCCTGAGCATAGAGTCATGGTCTTGGGGTTTGTGCCTAGACTGCCTTGTGAGGCAGCAGGGATCAGACCAGCCTTCATGAACCCTGCCTGCTCCCTTAGCAGGAAATAGCTAGGGGCTAGGTCCGAGGACCAAAGGCCAGCACTGGCCAGCAGGGGCAGGGCCGGGACAACTGGGAAACTAAACTTGTTAGAAAGTGTTAGTCTTGCTTTTAGACGTGTCTTTAACATCCTCTCAAGTAACTTTAAACACAGGTATTTGACTATACATCCCTAATGAGATATACCCTAAATAACAGGTTTTAGGAATAACATTGGTGGTGCTACTATTCTGAGACTCTTACATATTTATTATGGGATAATTCAAATAAGTTTGTAATAGAGTTTTATCATCCTGTGTTATCTTAGTGGTGGGTAAAAGATACAAATGTGTAAGAGGTTCAATTAAAAACCCTGTAATTATACATTTACCTGAAATAATAAATATAAATACATAGTTCATTTTATCTTCCAAAAAATTTTCTGTAGCTGTATCAACTAAACCATCCTACAAAAGTGAGGCAGCCATTAGCAGTCAGTACCCCACAAGACTCACACTCTGATTTCTTAATGCCATTCCCATGAAAAGGAACCAGGGCTCCTTGGGTGAATGTCTGAGTCCAGGTCTGGAGCAGAACATGTCCAAGATGGCCCTAGAACCTGTGGTACTAGATGCAAAGAAATTACCAATATTTGTTCCCAAATACATAGGGAACAGACTGAGTAGAATTCTAAATATAACTAAATTGTCCATAAGTTACCCATATATAAGCTCACACACAAGTTGTTCAAAAGAACTAGAGGTCAACGTGAATGGGCTCTCGATACAGGTGGGAAAATCGGAGCATCAAAGACTGTGATCCCTACAATTGATTGAAACACAAATACATGTTAATACATGAATTTACGATATTTTTTAAAGACAACAGTTAATTCATCACACTTAGAAGATGCTATTAAAATCATACTTATTTTGAACACTGTTTAAGAGCATTAAAGATTCAAGCATGTGTTCTGCCTTACCAAAATAAATGTAACCTCAGGAGACCAAAGAATAGGTGAGAAAGTCCTCTTTATAAAAGTATTCAGGCAACAAGTGATGAAGGGATGACAGAATAGCATATTACCACTGAATAGTAAGTATCATCAACTGCTAACATCACAAAAAGGAAAATAACCAGATATTGTATGTCTCCTGACAGAAGAGCATACTACCCCCTATACAGTGGTCCTATTACAACCAGAAAGTGAACTTGGAATCCAATCAGGCATCTAGACTCCACTTTACAGAAAGTATAAAGAACTCTTTACGTATGTCAAAGACATATACCTCCCAAAGTCATTCCCTGTGAAACTCTGCAAGTGAATCTACCTGGTTTCTTTATCAAACATAAACAGAGAAAGAGAACTGGAGCGGGGAGCCTACAAGAGACAAGGCACTTAGGAGACATATCAAGCAATATCAATGTGGAAATCTCACTTGGATTCTGAGTCAAAAAAACAAACCACTAACAATTGTTACATTTTTGAGAAAATTAATAAGATATTATTAACATTAAGCAACTACTGCTATGTTTGTAATAAAGGTATTGTGATTAATTTTTACGAGTTCTTATCTTTAGAGATACTTAGATGTATAGGTGAAATGACATAGTGAGTCTAGAATTGGCTTCCAAATATATAGGGAACAGACTGAGTAGAATTCTAAATATAACTAAACTAGAGGCCCGGTGCATAAAAATTTGTGCACTTGGGGGGAAGGGGGGTCCCTCAGCCCGGCCTGTGCCCTCTCGCAGTCTGGGACCCCTCGGGAGATAACGACCTGCTGGCTTAGGCCTGCTCCCGGGTGGCAGAGGGCAGGCCCAATCCCTAGGTGCAGCCCCTGGTCGGGCTCAGAGCAGGGCTGATTGGGGAGTTGGGACGCCGCCCCCTGTCATGCACAGAGCAGGGCGGATAGGGAAGTTGCGATGCCACCCTCAGTCATACTCAGGGTAGGGCCAATTGGGGGGTTGGGGTACCTCCCCCTGTCGCACTTAAGGCAGGGTCAATGGGGAGGTTGCGGCACCACCCCCTGTCACTCACAGAGCAGGTCCCATCAGGGGGGTTGGGGCTCCGTACCCTGTCACGCACAGAGCAGGGTCGATCAGGGGGTTGGGGAGCTCCCCCCTGTCACACACAGAGCAGGGTCGATCAGGGGGTTGGGGAGCTTCCCCCTGTCACTCACAGAGTAGGGCCGATAGGGGAGTTGGGGCACTGCCCCTGTCACACACAGAGCAGGGCGGATGAGGGGGTTGGGGTGCCGCACCCTGTCACACTCAGGGCAGGGCCGATGGGGAGGTTATGGCTCCACCCTGTCACACACAGAGCAGGGCCTATCAGGGGGTTGGGGCGCCGGACCCTGTCACACACAGAGCGGCAGGGCAATCAGGGGTTTGGGGAGCTCCCCCCTATCAGGCACAGAGCAGGGCTGATCAGGGGGTTGGGACGCCTTCCCCTGTCATGAACAGAGCAGGGCCAATAGGGAGGTTGTGGCCCCGCCCCCTGTCACACACAGAGCCGCAGGGCGATCAGGGGGTTTGGGTGCTGCCCCCTGTCACGCTGATCCCGGTGCCGGGAGGCCTTGCGGCTCCGCTAATCCTGGTGCTGGGAGGCATATTACCCTTTTACTATATAGGATAGAGGCCTGGTGCACAGGTGGGGGCCGGCTGGTTTGCCCTGAAGGGTGTCCTGGATCAGGGTGGGGGTCCCCACTGAGGTGCCTGGCCAGCCTGGGTAAGGGGATGATGGCTGTTTGCAGCTGGTCACACACCCTTCAGGGTGGGGGTCCCCACTGGGGTGCCTGGCCAGTTTGGGTGAGGGGCTGAGGGCTGCTTTCAGGCTGGCAGGTGACTGAAGCTCCTTTTCTTCTTTTTTTTTATTCTGGGCCAGCTTTAGCTTGGAGGCTTGGCTCCAGCTCTTAGGCCTCTGCTGCTGAAAGCAGGTTTCTGGCCTTTGTTTACCTTCTGTATTTGAAACAATGTTGCGATCCTGCTGGCTGAAGCCCGACGGACTAAAGCAGGTTTCTGGGGTTTTGTTTAGCTTCTATATTTGTAACATAGTTGCTTAGAGTTGCAGCTCAGAGGCCTGCAGCGGCAGGCGGGGAACGTTGGAGTCCTCCGTCACTGAAGCAAGCAAGCCTCATGTTAGCTTCCAGCTGCCTGGCTGTTGGCCGCCATCTTGGCTGGCAGTTAATTTGCATATTGCCCTGATTAGCCAATGGGAAGGGTAGCGGTCGTATGCTAATTACCATGTTTCTCTTTTATTAGGATTGTCCATAAGTTATCCATATATAAGCTCACACACAAGTAAGAAACAACTCTGGTTGGGATTATTTAAGATAGTATTTGATAAGGAACTCGTACAATTCCCAAACAAAAGGAATCCAAAGAGGACCACACCAACACACATCATAATTAAAATGCCAAGAGCAAAAGACAAAGAGAGAATCTTAAAAGCAGCAAGAGGAAGAAACTCAGTTACCTACAAGGGAGTACCCATACGACTGTCAGCTGATTTCTCAACAGAAACTTTGCAGGCCAGAAGGGAGTGGCAAGAAATATTCAAAGTGATGAATGCCAAGAACCTACAACCAAGATTACTTTACCCAGCAAAGCTATCATTCAGAATTGAAGGTCAGATAAAGAGCTTCACAGATAAGGAAAAGCTAAAGGAGTTCATCACCACCAAACCAATATTATATGAAATGCTGAAAGGTATCCTTTAAGAAGAGGAAGAAGAAGGAAAAGGTAAAGATACAAATTATGAACAACAAATACACATCTATCAACAAGTGAATCTAAGAATCAAGTGAATAAATAATCTGATGAACAGAATGAACTGGTGATTATAATAGAATCAGGGGCATAGAAAGGGAGTGGATTGACTATTCTTGGGGGGGAAAGGGGTGTGGGGGATGAGGGAAGAGACTGAACAAAAATCGTGCACCTATGGATGAGGACAGTGGGTGGGGAGTGAGGGCGGAGGGTGGGGTGGGAACTGGGTGGAGGGGAGCTATGAGGGGAAAAAGAGGAACAAATGTAATAATCTGAACAATAAAGATTTAATTAAAAAAAATAAACTGTATGATTAAAACATGGGCAGAGGATGTAAAGACATTTTTTCAGAGGACATACAGATGGACATCAGGTAGATGAAAAGATGCTCAACATCACTCACAATCAAGGAAATGCAAATCAAACTCACAATGAGTGGCTGAGCATCTACCTATGAGCTTGGATTTCAGGCTGGATCCCCAGTAGGGGGCATGCAGGAAGCAGGGGATTGATGATTCTTTCTCATCATTGATGTTTTTTGTTCTCTCTCCCTCTTCCTTGCTCTCTGAAATCCATAAAACCTCCACACAATGAGAAACTACTTCACATAATTAAAAAATTCAGCAAATAACAAGTGCTGTTGGGGATGTACAGAAAAGGGAAACTTTATGCATTGTTGATGGATTGCAAATGGGTGCAGCTTCTATGGAAAACAGTATGGAGATTCCTCCAAAAACTGAAAATAGATCTACCATATGACTCACCAATTCTATTGTGTGCATTTATACAAAGAATACAAGGACACCGTTTCCAATAGCTATGTGCCAGCCTGGGTTCATTGCAGCATTACCGACAATAGCCAAGGTATGGCAGCAGCTTGGGTCCATCAATAGAAAAATGAATAAAGATGATGTGGTATACACATACACACTGGACTATTACTTAGCAATAAAAAGAATGTAATTCTATTGTTTGTGACAACAAGGAGAGACCTAGAGGGTATTGTGCTAAATGAAATAAGTCAGACAGAGAAAGAGAAATGCTGTGTGAATTCAGTTATATGCTGAAATTTATAAAAATCAAACAAAACGCACGAACTCATAGAAACAAAGAACAAACTGATGGTTGCAAGAGGAGAGTGGAGTTGTTAGTTGCAGAGAAAACAGGTTTTGGTGACTAGTTAGGTGCAGAGCGCGTTGTCTCCTGGTCACCCCTCTTCTCGTCCCTCCTGTAGTTTTCCAGGGGCCTCACGTGCTAAGGGTAGATGTGAGCCTGCGTGCTCAAGGTCCACCTTTACCCATGAAGGAGGCCCACAGAGGCCAGAAGGCAGGCTTTACCCAGTTTGGGTGGGGAATCCCAGAGTTCTGGTTCTGGTGGGCGTTTCCCTTTGGTCTTGGGAGTGAAGTAATTGGAGGAGGACCAGCCTGGGGCCTGCAGGGAAGGCTGGATGGCCAGCTAAGTAAGTTAATCTTCCTGAGATTCCGTTTCCTTTTCATTAAAACAATGCAAAACAAATGTATACGGGCTTAGTTTTTAAAAATTGAGAAGTTTTCTCGCTCTACAAGCCTGTGGTTCCGTGAACCTGAAAATTCTAGTAGCTAAGCTTTCCCGAACTTGAAAACCACCTGAAACAAAATGTGGTAGCAATTCTGCTCTGTGAACATAGGTAGACAAGCAGTTCATCTCGGGCAACCTACTGAGGCATTGAATTCCCACACTGAGGGAGGCAGCCTGAGTACCCGGGGCCCAGTGAGCTGAGGCCCTCAGGGGCCTGAAGCAGCTATCCCTCGAGGGGAAAACCTTCTTTTCTCCATTAGCCCCGAAGGCCTGCTACTGCAGAACTTCCTCCTCACTGGGGTCCCGGGGCAAGTACCCAGGGTGTCACCGAGACCCTTTCTTCCAAGCCCAGCGCTTTGCTGCCCTGTTGTCTGGCCCACCTTCCCCTTCCCCTGTTCCCTAAGCCATCGCAGCAGCACAACTGAAGCGCTCCATGAGCTTTCGCTCGCAGAGCAGAGATTCTCTTTGGGTCCCAGCTATTCCAAAACCTTGAGCTCCCAGAGCAGAGGGAGCAGCTGAGCAAACCTGGCAGCAAGCCATGCTCCTGGAGCAGCCCCTGAGTGGTCTTACTTCCTGAATGACTCTCTCCATTTTCTCCTCTTCTTTGTGAATCTCCCTTACTAAACCCTAGAGGGAGGCCTTTCAATAGACCAGCATGTTCTCAGGAGATTTGGGTCAAGCTCCAACTTGAAACTCCTCAGACCCAAGCCAACCGTGGGCCTGCCTCCTCCTCCTCCTCTGATTCCCCTGCTTATGGTTTCCCACGATAAGGTGACATGCAATAAAACGAGGTGTGCCTGTATTTAATGTCAGTCCAGTTAAAATTCCAGGTTTCTGGGAACTGCACAAAATGATTTTATTTTTTTAATTTTAAAAATTATTTTATTATTAATATTTTTTAAACAAATGGCCCCAGGGATGGGGACCAGGGGAGCAGGGAGGAGGGGAAGCGAGGCCCCAGCCCCACAACCCCTTCCACCCATCCCTTTTCCCCTTATGTATTGATAATTTACATAAAAGGCCGGGGGTGCGGGGGTACAGGCAAGGGGAACTCCTTCAGCAGGGTGGAGGCAACCTAGGCTCCTTGTCCCCTGGGGACCCAGGCTCTTCTGCCGGTCGGTCGGAAGACCCTTCTCAGGAAGGTGGCCCTGTCTGCTCCCAAGGTTTCGGCATCCAGTGTAGGGAGTCAGGTGGGGAGGCCTGCTGGTGAAGGTCGATGTGCTGGGCACAGAAGGCATCGCTAGAGTGGAGGGTGGGGCTTTGGGATGGGAACTGAGGCCAGAGGAAGACCTTCCAGCTGGGGGAGTACATGATGCCCCGGCTCCCCTGAGGTTGCTGCTCAGTTTTCGATCATCCTGGAACGACTTTAGTTCTACTGGGTGAAGCTCGGCTTGCCCCAAGCTAGCGGAGAAGGGCCTGGCAGGTAAAGGCAGCACCCCAGAAGTCGGTGGAGGCTGCACAGCCAAACCGGGGGGCTGCAGAGCAGGACCCACAGGTAACAGAGAAAGGGGAGGTGGTGGCAGGGAGCCAAAGTTCACCACAGGCAGCTGGGAGTCCACCATGGGTGGAAGCATCTGCTGGCAGCCCCTGAGGGGAGGAGGCCACTCTGGCCACCAGGCTGCAGAGCAGCAGCATAAAAATCTGCGTGGGCTGGCAGATCCTGGCGCGCCTGAAGCGAGGGGCAGGCAGGGGGCTGCGGCAGGAGGCTGGAGAATAGAAGAAGGAAGGTGGAGGGGAGAGAACTCCAGCCGGCAACATCTCCAGCTCCGCTGCTTGCAGTGCTGAGAAGTCCAGAAACTGGCCCTTGACAGCTACACCCGAGAGCAGTGCTGAGAGGGGCGCCAGGACCGGGACCGGGTCTAGGAGCTCCGGGGGTGGGATGGCGATGGGACTGGTGGGGCGAATGGCGTCTCCCGTTTCCCTGCAGGGCTCGGATTAAGGACCCATCCAGGCAACTGCACAAAAAGGATTTTAAAGTTGTTGTGGAAAAATAAGCATGTGAATGAATTGTCAAAGTAATAAAAAAACCAAAAAGACAAAATCTCAAGAGGGGATTCACCTACCAGATGTTACAAGGTAGCTGAAGAAAGCGCTGCCATGGAAACAGCATGTGCTGCTGTGGGACATGGAGTCCTTCAGCTTCTGGAGGAAGATCTGAGCCCGGTGTCCCTGGGAACTGGGGTGGGGGGGGGGATGGGGGGTCAGGAAAGAGGCCATTCACTTTGAGAGGGAAGGCCACGAGATGACCCAGAGTTATGTTGTGACAAAGTAACCTTAGCTCCTATATCAGTGAATGAAACATAAATTCAAAATGGCTTGGAAATCAAAATATAAGGAAAGCAAATGAAAACTATAAAATTGGCCAAGAATATGGAGGGTGTTTGTTTAACCTTGCAGTAGGGAAGACTCTTTAAAGCAAGACAGTGTACAAAGGGAAAACAGCTAATTTTCAGGAAAAATCACTCTAGTAAGATTATAACTTACCTCCGTGCAGATGAACCCGGGTTGTGATCTGGTTACTGTGGAGATAAATGAAAATACATAAACTAAAAAAGTGTTGCTGACACTGAGCTTATCTTACACTAAATTCAGTCAATTTTTAGTCAATCTTGAGTACTGGCACCTCAGAGGCTCCTGGTCCACGGAAAGGGGACAGCACGTGCGCATCCTCCCAACTCTGGTGACCTGAGTACCTGTGTTTTTCACTTTCCTTTTGTAAATAACCGGGAATGGGATTGCTGCTTCATGTGATAAATACTTATTTCAGTTTCTAAGAGAATGGCAAACGGCTTTCCAAAGTGGTGAAGCTTTCCTTTCCCACTAGCAATGTGGAGACTTCCAATTTCCCTTCAGCGCCACCAACACTTGGTACTGCTGGCCTTTTGATTTTAGCCTCATAGTCCGCAGTGGTACTTTCTGCTATTCATCTGTACCCCCTAGTGCCAAATGAGGCCAATGATCTTTTTTTTTTTATCCTCACCTAAGGATACATTCTTACTGATTTTTGAGAGAGGAAGGAAGAGAGAGAGAGAGAGAGAGAGAGAGAGAGAGAGAGAGAGAGAGAGAGAGAGAAATGTGAGAAAAATGGACCTGTTACCTCCCTTACATGGCCCAACTGGAGACGAAACCCACAACCTTTCCATGCACGGGCTGATGCTCCAACCCAATGAGACACCCGGCGGGGCAAGGTTGGGCATGTTCACATGTGTCCACCTTAGTAAACAGTTGTTTTCCCCATTTAAAAAACTTGGTCATTATTCTCATCATTGAGTTTTGAAAGTTCCTTATGTATTCTGGTTACAAGTATATCATTTGTAAGTATTTTGTTTGTGTCTGTGGCTTCTATTTTCATTTTCTGAATGGTGACTTTTGAGGGGCAAGTGTTTTAGTGTGTGATGAGCAGCAGCTCAAGACATGGACCTACCAGAGTCAGCCCTGCTGGCGGGATCCCATGCAGAGTGAGTATAGAAATGATGTAACACAAACATGTTACCACACACACTCACACTCAGATGCACATCACACACACATCACACACACATCACACACACTTACACACACATAGGACAATGCCCACACAGAAGCCAAGAACTGTGACTAAGTGGTACTAGCCACAGGGTGATCTTGGGCCTTGTCCCAGACCTGACTAAACAGGAATGATGAAACAAGGGCACATCCATACCTCTGGCCATATTTGTATACGAAGTGATGGAATTTTGTTCCTTGATGAGGCACCTGAGCTACGTCTGTGGCTTCCATTCCAAAAATTGTAAGTGCTCATCCCATTTGATACTAAAAAGGAGAAAAGAGGAAAAGGTCAGTTAGGAACCATCATCATCCACTGTAGGCACCTACCCAGCTCCCCTGAGCTGCACCCTGGGGTGTCAAGTCCTCATCAAGTTAGGGGGGAGCTGCTGGACAGACGGCTACTGCACAGCCCACCTGGCCTTAAGGCAGCAGCCAGCAGCTCCTCACACTCTCCTGAGCCGCTGTCCCCCTCCCCTGGTCCCTGGAGGGGCTGCCCTGCCTGCCTCACAGCCCATAAAGTAAATATGGCCCTGTGAGTAGTGCCTGCCCAGCACACTAGTTATTAAGCCGATGCTCTGGCTCCAGCTGTGGCAGGAGCAGGCCCCCTTGGGGTGCTCGCCCAGGTGCAGGGAGCTCCACGGAGCAGAGCCTCATGCCCTGCCCTGAGCAGTCTCAACAAGTGCTGTTGCTTTTGTTGTGTTTGGACCTGACTTATCTGTCCTGATCCACTCCACCTGGCTCCTCCCGCATTCTTCCTCCTTCCCTCCCAACCTGGGAAACAGCCGGAGGATAGAAACTTGCACTTGGGTATATTCTGGTGGGTTTGCACAAATACCAACAAAATCAGCTTGTGTGCATGTCCTCTGTGTCTCCCAGAGCTCACACTTATTCTGAGTACATTTTATGTAAAACATTGAACCCTGACAGGATGATGAAGTAGGGGAGGCACAGCACAGAACTTGAAACCTCACAGGCGAGGAACTTTGAGGCCTGAGTGCAAAGTACATGCTTTAAAAGGACGTCCACCAGTTTCTCCTCCAACATCAGCTCGGGGCGATTTCTAGAATCCTGCTCTTCCTTAATTTCACCCAGGATGCTCTCTGATCCATGTCCCACGACTGTGGCTTTTCTCCTCCGTCCTCAGTGGGCACTTTCCACGTCCTGCGTCTTCCCAGCAGATCTCACCCTCAGTGTCTCTCCCACTGCCGTTCTGAGGACTCATCAGGATGCCCCTGTCCCAAGCCTCCCGTGTCGTGTGGCCGCCTGCAGTGCCCCCTGCGGCGTGTTGGTGCCTGGTGGACTCCCTCCTCTGGAGTGCGGAGTGCTTCCAGTGACTTGCAGAAAGGCAGTGGGACCACCTGACGCCTGGGCGAGGGAGGCTGGCTTCCGCCTTGCTGCCCCCTCTTGTCCTCTCATTTGCTCAGCAGCTGAGTTATGATTTGCTGGTCATGTTGAAGATGCATGTGGCAAGGAATGGGAGGGGCCACCTGCCCAAGACTCCTGAGGACTGACCCTCCAACAGCCTGGTGATGCGCCCGGAGTGGGCCTCCCCGGCGAGGTGAGACCACAGGCCCAGCCAGGGCCTGGACTGAAGCCTCAGGAAAGACCCCGGCCAGAGGGCCAGCTGAGCTGTGCTGGACCCGACCCACAGGCACTGTGAGGCAATACACGTGTGCTTTGAAGAGGCTGCATTTCAGGCTAGTTTTCCTAGAAGGAATATCCCAACGTTACCTGGAAACTTATTCTTTGGTGTCCAAATGCCCCAAAGTAGACATGTTCAATCCTGAACTCACTATGCGTCTCCCCTCTCAGGGTGTCTTCCTGTCCACCCCCTCCTGACTTCCAAAGAAAGGCTGCACAGGCAGGGGCAGCCCCGCCCTCGCCTATTCAAGGACATTGATGCAGCTGCCAGGGGCCCTGTGCCGCCACCTTGTGGACAGGAGGAAACCACCAGTTCTCCTGCAGCTTGTCTGGCTAGTGGACACCATGTCTGTCACTGAGTGGGGTGTTTTCCTTGTTAGGATTTTAATGAGCACTTTCCTCAGGCCCCCGTTCTATTTCCATGGGGTCCTGGTCCTGACTTAGACCCTACTTATCTCTCTGAACACGTTAATCTATACTTTTTAATCTTTCGTGTTTTCTGCAGTTCTTGGAACAGGATTGGCCCTGCTGCCTCTCAGTTCATGGTTTGCCTTTTGGACACGGAGCTTGTTTCTGGCCAGTGGAGCGGCCACCTGCCTCAGGTCACATATGAACATGAGGGGAAAGGACTGGCCAACCTGGACCGGGGCTGGGGGGAGGAGGGGGGGCGTACTTAGGTAAAGATGGAAGATGAACAGTTGCCCGATCATCAGGAGGCTGATGAGGTTCAACACCAGCACCAACATCGCAATTATCACAACCACTGGGGTCTTTGCCTTTAGGTGGAAATATGGCAGGAACAGAAGCCAAGTGTTCTGACTGTTGATGTCTATGGAGAGAAGACAGACACAGGCATTCAGCGCCTACTGACATGGTAGCACCTCTCCTCAGGGGAGCACCACGGACAGAGCTTGGCGTGGGGTAGGGAGGGTGGGGGAGGGAATACCAGCCTAAAGCAGGTGACCACCTTCCTGTCCAGGTGAGTATCTCCCAGCCCAGGAGAACTCTTCCTCCCCAACCAAGTGAGCACCTGCCTAGCCAGGTGAGCCCTTGCTCCTTACTCAGGTGTGTGTCCTGCCTTTACCTAAGTGCCCTTGTAGCCCCCGCTGTCTGCAGTGGCTGTTATGATTCCTCCTGATGGGTCCAGAAGGTGAGGCTGAGGGAGGGTAACTATGTCTAGGTCACAGAGCCTGACCCCTGTGCCTGACCCCCACACCCACCCTGTCCTGCAGGCCTGCAGCCTGGCCAGGCCCTGGCCATTCTGCACCAGCCACTCTCACACAGCCCTGGCAGGCTGCAGCCGCCACGGGGTGGGGGCATTTCTAGGGCATGGTCCCCAGAGCCGCTCACAGCCACACTGCTCCCAAACATGAAGTGCGAGAAAAGTCTTGAAGGCTTGCGTGGGCGGAGCAGCGAAGATGGGACTCATTCCAGACGGGAGGGTGGGCTAAGACAGAGGAAACCTGAGGGGAAGCTACCAGAGCAGCAGCACGTACTTTGGTAGTGGGGATCCGTGCGGAGCACACCTGGGTCGACCTGATGCTGGATAGCAATATATAACAAGATGGAAAGAAAGCACAGCAGCCAGGCCGATGCGGATGCTAAGGAGCTGAAGAACCACCTGTGGGAAAAGCAGACATGGCTCAGAGCTGGGACAGCTGCCCTGAAGCACAGTGACCAGCACTAGCCCATTGCCCAGGCAGCATAGGGCACGTGCCTGACCTTGAATGCTGCTCTGATTGCCTGGTAGAGCGCAGCTCTTCTGTCTCTAGCTCTGTTTTTTGAGCATCTCTCCAGCTCTCTAGATGATACCACTAATTCACTACCACTGATCACACCTACAGTGTTATGTTGACTTACAACATATAGGTGGTGACCTCATTTAATCTCCACCAGGGGTTGCCAAAGGGGGACCACCCTCAGCTCACAAAGTAAACCGACTCACAGAAATGGGGTGTTACCTTCCCAAGCGGCCTGGCCCACCTAGAACTTGGTGCAAGATTCCATGGTGTCCCCAGCCTCCAGCCCAAGGGCCAGTCTGCTTTTCCCTGCTCCCCCTTATTCAGGACAGGGCTTCCTCCCAGCCAGGACGCCTTGCATACAACCTCTGTGCTTAGGGCCTGACAGCTCAATGGACAGAAAGCGAAGGGACCCAGACCAGCAGGTTAAAACTCTCCAGCCTAGTCCGTGCCCTGTGGAAGGGACTGCTCCTCTCCAAGGCTAACAAGGGTCTCCAGCGATATATGCTGTGAGGATGGACTCCACATGGCATGTTCAGGGTCGGCTCCATCCAAACACGTTTCAGAACCAGACAGGGAGACAGGAGGGACCCTGAGCTCCATTGTACCGAACAATGGCACACAGCCCCCTCTGCCCATGACCCCCCACTCTAACCACGAGGCCTCCAGCCCGCAAACCCTACTTCAGGGCCCCCCATGACCCTCCCCTACCTGCCAGCTCCCTCACCAGTAATTCCTGCTCCCAATACAGTTGTTGAGCCATTTGCAGTGATGGTCAAAGCCAGCGATGCATTTGTTGCAGGCCCGGCAATGTTTAGCTTTCTCGCTCCTGAAAGGAAACGTTTGGGAGAACCAGCTTGTCAGCAACCTGTGCAGGTGAAGAATGGGGTCAGAGGCCCCTCAGCCAATAGGGGGAGGGATCAGGCAGCAGCAGCCCCAGTCAGCGTGAACCTGTGTCCAAGTGGTGGGGCGGCTCCGCTCGGCCACGCCTGCCACGTGGTGCCAGGGTTTGAGGCCTGGGGCCCGGGCTAGGCTCTGCCCTGAGCCGTGGGCCCCACTACCAGGCTGGCCACTTAAGTTCCCAGGCCACGGGAGACCCAGGTACCTGACCAGCCCTGTGAACCACTGGGGCGGGGGCTCATCTGAGAAAGCCCAAGAAAGACAGTGCTCTCTGGCTTTTAGATCTGCAAGGGGCCGGGGAGGCGGTGTGTGTCAGAGGTCACAGCACCAGCCTGCTGCATGTAAACAGCCCCTGCTTCTTCGGGGAAGCAGCATGGCACTGCCCTTCATGAGGGGCTACAGCGTTAAACCTGGCAGTCCACCCAGTGGGTGCCGGCCATGGTGCAGCCTGGCCTTACGCCCCAGCACTCACACGGTGACCCCACATAGGCAGCAATACAGATCTTCTATAACATGGTGTTGCTTGGATCTGTCGAACGTGGGCACTGGTTCACTGTAAATCTTCTTCCTCACGCTATCCTCTCCCGGGTCGATGGAGACACACACGAGGTACACTATGACATGGAACAACAACATCCCGCCGCTCACCTGTGGGAAGTGTGTCAAGGAGTAACTGAGCCCAGGCCCCACACAGCACAGCACAAGGTGTCCAGGCCCTGGCGCCTGACCAGAGCTGTGGGCACAGCTAGTGGCAGGGACCGAGGACAGCCTCTCCCACCCCTCATTTCTCCCTCCAGGAAGGACAAAGCAGACGTGCTGGAAGGAGGCTTTCAAATTGGGCCACGGTCCTGCAAGGGGCGAACAGGTACATTTCTAAGGGTGTGGGTCCCATGAGCTTCACCAAGGGAAAGGCCTGTGTGCCCAGGTGGGCACCAAGCTGCACTCTGAAGGTCGTGGGAGAGGGCAGCCAGCCTTATTGGGGAACGGACAGGAGGTTGGCCAGGTGGCTGCGGGGCATCTTCTCTGGGAGCAGGTGAGGCTGGGACTGAGCTGTGTGGCCCAAGGCCTTTGGTCCTATGACTATGCTCTGCTCACACACCAGACCACTGCCAGGGAGTGTGAGGGCAGCATCCCCTCCACTCTTTGGGAACCCCTGGACTGCTGGGGCTGGACCCTGGCATCGGACCCTCAGCCTGAAAGTGGAGGTGCCAGGGGCACCAGTCCTGGGCTGCCCAGTCAGCTCTGCAGTGCTGCCAGCGGCCAACTTCCCAAGCCTTTTTCAAACTGCTATGTTCCCTTGGGTACAAAGAGGTGAGTCCTCCAGGGGAAAGGGCCTGTGATTTCTAACCCCTCCCCACTCTACACAACAGGCAGGTGATGCCCAGTAAAAGGATACTCCATAGGCAATGTACTTCCACATGCCAGGCAGCATGGGAATAAAAATGCCAAACATGGCTAAGGCCAAGGTCAGAAACATGGCCCAGGATACTGCCTGGTATCCGTGGAGGGGCTTCGACCAGCCGTTCACTCTGGACAGGCGAGGCGGCAATGTCTCCTGCGCCCTGCTTGCGGGTTCTGGGAGGACCCTTCTCTGGCTCCTGCCACAGCAGTCCATCTGCAAGAGGAAAAAGGGGAGCCTGGCAGGCCACGGGCCTCCTTCCCACAGCCAGGCGTGGCCAGGGACACCCCAGGGGCGGGAAGCCACCACCCTCCTCTCCTGGGACCACTGGTGATAGCAGAGGGGGCAGGGCCAGCAGAGGACCCTGAACAGGGGAATCCAAGGCAAGGCATTCCTGCGGAGCCATCCAGGCAGCCACGACGCAGCTGTGGCCAACAGCTCTTAGAGGGAATGTGGCCCACAGGGCTCAGGAAACGAAGGGGCACCCACCCACCAGCACCCTGGTGTGGGCCCTCCCAGGCCCTCGTGGCCAGGGAACAGCCTACAGTGATGCAGATAGCTTGGGTCAGGTCAGGAGCATGGCCCAGGCCATCATATAGGAGTGGCTTTATAAACAAGTCCGGGTCTTGTTCATAGAGGTGCCTGGACTCATCAGGAGACCCATCAGTGTGAGATGAAAACCTGTGTCAACACCAGGCCCTCATTCCTGGGGGCAATGAGGCAATGCGGGAATAGATAACTGCTGGTGTGATGAGGTGATCTTTTATTCTATAGATTTCCTCCCTCAGAATTCTTCCTGCAAGTTCCCCTCTAAAACAGAACCAGACACCGGTTTTGCAGAGAGTTCTGTGTTATTTCTTGTACAGGGACAGGGAAGGCCTGTGACCTCTGGGCATCCGGTACCGCCCAGGTAGAGAGGGTGGGAGAGAACCATGGCCCCTTCTGCCCAGTCAGGGGGGCAGGAGCCGGTGGGAAAGGAAAGGACTGGGAGTCAGAGGGACTGCGGAGCATTTGAGGTGTGGGGCGGAGGTGAGTTTTATTTCACAGCTGCTACAAGTGGACTTTCAGAAAACTCTGCCACATTATGCCTCATGCAGAGAACTTCATTGTCCCTTCAGAATAAAGCATACAGAAAATATAGTTGATAGTAGGAAATATTCTCAGATGCCTTCTTATTAGTTGGGAATTCCCTTGGGAATTTTCCCCCAAGCACATTTTGGCTGCTGTCCACTGCTTTTGGTCATCCACTGTGGTTTTCTGGTGTGACAGCAGATGGACATGTGGCCATAGTTGCCCCAAGTTTACTTGGATTTCATGACAATCTCAGGGACACATGAGAGAATATCACTTATATAAACAGGGCAAAATACCTGGGGATGGCGCTTGGGCAAAACACAGAGGTAATCTTACCTAATAATAGACAAACATGCAAATTGACCATACATTCACTATGCCTTAAGCCATGCCCACCAACCAATCAGAGCAAGTATATGCAAATTAATCCAACCAAGATGGCAGCCAGCAGCCACAGAGCTGGAGTGAGCAGGGGGCTTGGTTACCCCAATGATGGAGGGAGCCAAGCTTCCTGGCCGGCTACTGCCTCCTCTCAAGGCAACAATGTTTCAATTATAGAAGGTAAATAAACCCCAGATACCTGCTTCCAGTCGCCATGGCAATGGAGCTGGAGCAAATTAAAAAAAAAAACAAAAAAAGGAAAGGCTGGGAGCTTTGGTCGCTGGGGGGCTTGGTCAGTCTGAAAACAGCCATCAGCCCCTCACACAGGCTGGCCAGGCACCCCAGTGGGGACCCTCACCCAGAAGAGGGTTTGGACAGCCTAAAAAAGGCCCTCATCCCCTCACCCAGGCTGGCCAGGCACCCCAGCGTGACCCCTACCCTGAAGGGGATGTGGCCAGCCTCAAAACAGCCATCAGCCCCTCACCCAGGCTGGCCAAACCCCCATGGGGTGAGGGTCCCCACTGGGGGTGGCTTGACCAGCCTGCAAACAGCCATCAGCCACTCACCCAGGCTGGCCAGGCATCCCAGCACACCCCCACCCTGATCCGGGACACCCTTTAGGGCAAACCAGCCGGCCCCCACCCGTGCACCAGGCCTCTATCCTATATAATAAAAGGGTAATATGCAAACTCACCCTAACAGCAGAAAGACTGGGAATGACTGTTCACTATGACACACACTGACCACCAGGGGGCAGATGCTCAATGCAGGAGCTGTCTCCTGGTGGTCAGTGCACTCCCACAGGGGGAGCTCTGCTCAGCCACAAGCCAGGCTGATGGCAGCCAGCATAGCGGTGGTGGCGGGAGCCTCTCCTGCCTCCTCAGAAGCACTAAGGATGTCTGGCTGCAGCTTAGGTCTGTTCCCTGCTGTTAAGTGGACATCCCCCGAGGGCTGCTGGGCTGCCAGAGGGATGTCTGACTGCCAGCTTGGGCCCGATCCCCCAGGGAGCAGGCCTAAGCCAGCAGGTGGACATCCTCCGAGGGGTCCCAGACTGCAAGAGGGCATAGGCCGGGCTGAGGGACCCCCTCAAGTGCACAAATTTCTTCTGCACTGGGCCTCTAGTCTTATATAATAATAGGCTAATATGCAAATCAACCAAACGGTGGAACGACAGGTTACTATGATGCTCACTGACCACCAGGGGGCAGACATTCAATGCAGGAGATGGCCCTGGGTGGTCAATGTGCTCCCACAGAGGGAGCGACGCTCAGCTAGAAGCCAGGCTCATGGCTGGCAAGCGCAGTGGCGGTGGCAGGACACCCCCCAAGGACTTCTGGACTGTGAGAGGACGCAGGCTGGTCTGAGGGGAACCCCCACCCCCGAGTGCATGAATTTCATGCACCGGGCCTCTAGTATCAGTATAAAAATAAGATTTGAAAATAAAACTATCATGCTGATATAAGAAATAACTAACAGTAAAAAGTACCAAAACTGGTTTGGCTCAGTGGATGGAGCGTTGGCCTGCGGACTGAGGGGTCCCAGGTTTGATTCCGGTCAGGGGCATGTGCCTAGGTTGTGGGCACATCCCCAGTGGGGAGTGTGCAGGAGGCAGCTTGTCGATGTTTCTCTCTCATCGATGTTTCTGGCTCTCTATCTCTCTCCTTTCCTCTCTGTAAAAACTCAATAAAATATATTAAAAAAACAAAAACAAAATAAAAACAAACAAACAAAAAAAACGGTAAAAAGCATAGCTAACAATCAAAGTCCAGAGAGGAATATTAAAAAGAAAGAAGAAAGAAAGAAAGAAAGGAAGAAATAAAGAAAGAAAGAAAGAAAGAAAGAAAGAAAGAAAGAAAGAAAGAAAGAAAGAAAGAAAGAAAGGAAGGAAGGAAGGAAGGAAGGAAGGAAGATTATCTATAATAGATGGATACGTCAAAGTTGTAACTGGATGCAGATTTTATACAATTTAATACAGAGCAAGTCTACAAGTTCTGAGAATCTCTGGAACTTAAAATAGATGCAGCCAAAGCATCACAAAAGTGTGAGAGCAAACTGGAAGCTCCTAACGTGTGAGAGTGAAAGCACACGGAAAAGGTTCTCACCATGAAATCGGAAAATTACCCACAGTGGTGAGCAAATGAATCTGCAATTACATCTGAACCAAATCTACAAGGGAATCCAGTTGGAACAAAGCCTGATGGCAGAGTTAGCCGTCTTTGCAACTGTCACAGGCACCCTTGGTCAGACGGCAGAGGAGAGCAAGATGGCATCTGCCAAAACTATGAGCACCAGGCATACACTTACCCCCAGCTTCTTAGGACACAAAAATGAAAGCAGTGACTGAAGCCCAGAGCGCTCCCAAGTGTTGCTTCGGGCTCCCTCAGTCCCTCTACCAAGCTCTCGAAGGTGTTGGGTGGAGCTCTGGCTGCCAATGATGGTGGTTTCGCAGGATGTGGTGTAGGACCTCTGCAGGCTCTGCTTGGAGATGTCCCGGGCAATGCTTGGGGCTCCCCCAGTCCCTTTACCAAGCTCTCGAAGGTGTTGGGTGGAGCTCTGGCTGCCAATGATGGTGGTTTCCCACAATGTGGTGTGGGACCCCTGCAGGCTCTGCTTGGAGATGTCCCAGGCAATGCTTGGGGCTCCCCCAGTCCCTCTACCAAGCTCTTGAAGGTGTTGGGCGGAGCTCTGGCTGCCAATGATGGTGGTTTCCCACAATGCGGTGTGGGACCCCTGCAGGCTCTGCTTGGGGGTCTTCCAGGCAATGCTTGGGGCTGCCTCAAGTGCCCCAGCAGACTCCCCATGGTGTTGGGTGAGGCTCTGGCAGGTGCTGCTCTGAGCTCCCCAGGGTGTTGTCTGGGGCTCCTGCAGGCACAGCTGGGTCTTCTCACAGGTGCTGTGTGGGACTCTTCCCGGTGCCGTGCCTGGCTCCCCAGGCTGTTGGGTTGGTCTCTCCTGGGCACTACGTGGTTCACTCACAGGCTGCATGGAGCTCTCCCAGGGCTTCGCTGGGCTTCCGCAGCTCTGCATGGCGCTAAGGGATGTAAATGGATTTTGTAGGTGTAAAGGGTACGGATTGCCATTCCCCACCTTATGGTGCTACACACCCTCATATCACTGATCCCCTCTCAGTAGGGCTTGCTCTCATCTCCATTAATAAAAAGCCAAGTGTAATTTTCACCCAGTTTGAAATATGTGTGCTGCGACCTACACAGCTATGTTCAGGATCTGAAGGAGGGGCTGATGCACAAATCAAAATGCTATGCAAGAAATAAGAATTTGGCAGGCATGGGGGGGCCAGGTGGAAACCTCTTTCTTGTAGAGGCACCCTGAGTTCTGGCCTGGTCCACTTTTTATTTACTTGAATACACATTTGCCCTTTAGCAATGCATATAGGCAGATCAAAAGTAAAGTTTGGTAAACAATGTAAAGATTATCAGGTCGGGAAATCGAGCCATTGCAATCACAGCAGGATTCAGCCCTGCTGAATATCAAAGTCCATTGGCCTTCCAATGTTTCTTTTTAAAATATATATATATATATTTTATTGATTCCAGAGAGGGAGGGAGAGGGAGAGAGAGATAGAAACATCAATGATGAGAGAGAATCATTGATTGGCTGCCTCCTGCACACCCCAGGGAATATCCTGACTGGGAATCGAACCTGGGACCCTTCAGTCCACAGGCTGATGCTCTATCCACTGAGCAAAACCATAGGGCCCTTCCAATGTTTCTTAACTGCTGTTTGCTTTAGCCTTTGGTATATGTGCAAAAGAGAAAATGTGTATTTATTAATTCAAATTCTTATCTCTTGGGAGATCAGATCAGTTAAAAAAAAACCTGGGACCAAATACCTGACTTCCTGTGTTATTATTTTATGGATTTAAATGGGCACAATTAAAGTGGGCTCCCCTTGAGTGCTCCCACAGCCTCCCTGTGTGGACAAAGTGCCAAGTCTGGAACAGCCCCTTCCCCCACCCAAGGGAGTAACTCCAGGGGTAATCAGCCTCCCATCCACCCAACCACCCACCCATCCAACTTCTGATGTCCATCTTTTTGGGGCCAGACCTTGTGGGAAATACCACTTCCTACAGCAGATTCAGCTCTACCCCACCTGCTCCACACGTAGAGAAATGAAACAATAGTGCTGTCCCATCTCCAATGGCACAGACCCATTTCTCTATACTTCTTAAGGGGAGGTGTGCTGGTGAGGACCCCAGGACTGGGAGAGCAACAAAGAAGACAATGGCCAGAGCAGGCTCATTCTCTCTCATGAAGAGAGAATGAAGGGCAGCACCACCCTTCATCCCACTTCCCACCACCGCCATGCAGCCAAACTGCTCAGGCCCTAGTGCTGAGAGCCAGGGAAACGCTCTTCCTCCCTGTCCCGCCTAACACACAGCTTTCATATTGCTGCTGGATATGAACACACACTCCACCACACACACAATATCACACACATCACACACACACACCACCACCACCACCACCACCACCACCACCACCACCACCATGTACCATGTACCACACACACACCACCCCAGCCCACACACACCACACAAAACACAACACATACACAAATACACGTGCACACACACTACACACACATAGACCACTCACTGGCGTCTTTACGACACTATGACCTCTGTGTAAACATGTCTAAACCCCGTCACTGGACACAGACCCCAACATTTATGAATAGTTAGTTTGCTGTGTCTTGCTGGGTCTTGGACTATCTTTCTGGACGTCCAGTGGCCAAACCTGCTAGTCCCCTGGTGAGAACCGAGGAAGAAGTGAAGCACGCACCTCCCTTGCTGCCAAACACACTCTCCCTTCTCAATTCTCAAAGACTTCCTGACTGAACAAAATAGAGTACACTCTCTTGCTCAGGCCAGGCCAAAATGAGGACTTGCAACCAGTCCCCAGGACCTCCCTGGTTGACATGGCAACAACATAGACCAAGGGACCTCATAAAGCCCAACCTCTGACCATGCCCATTGCCAGTTGTGGGGGAGTGGAGGGAGGGTGGGGCCACCCTCTGAACATACCCATTGCCAGTTGTGGGGGAGTGGAAGGGGAACTGGAGCAGACCCTGTGGAGACCCCAAAGACGCGACGCAGGAGGCCTCAGACAAGCTGGGTTGGTGGCAGCACCACCCTTCATCACCTTCACTTGAGTCCATTTTACAAGGTCCTCAGTTCTACCTAGAATGCTTCCTGTCACAGCCCCTCAGTGACAAAGCATCCAGCTCATGGCCCGCCCTGACCTCCTGCTTACCGTGGCCCAGGAGTCAATCCCCACTTTCCTCATCACACTTGACAAGTCAGCTGTTTTGCTCCAGGAGCTGAGACTCACATACACTGTCCAAGGCGTTGGTGCCTCTGGGTCAGATTTGGGGACTGTGGCACCAACACAGTCCCCTGAGCCTGATGGCCCTGCCAGATGCCGTCTTAGTGGCCACAAAAGTGCCACAGCAGAAGGAGAGGAGTCAGGAAATGAGGGACATGTGAACACCGTGTGCCCAGTGGGTGTCATGTGCCAGAGAGGGCTTTTAATGGAAACCAATCGGTCACTGGGAACCAGCTCACCCAGGGACCACATCTTCCTTTGGCTAGCTTCATTGCCTCTACATGAATGGCAAGATCCCAGCGATGGGACCACAAACATTGCTGAGCGCCTCCTGTTGTTCCTGTTTCTCCTGGTTCCCCATATTCCCCTGCAGGCCCAGGTTGCCACCTTGATACCAGACATGCAAGGGTCTGGCTGCCCACTGCTACCAGAGTCAATAAGTAGAGACAAGGTTGAATCTTTATGGTGCGTTTTATTAATCAGATAGCCGGCATCTGAGCAGCAGGTGTAACACCCTGAAAAGACTGCTCTGACATTTCATTTCAAACCAGCTTTTATACAGGGATAGTGGGTGGGGAAAAATCTAAAATCGGTGAGTTTCCAGGGTCTGCCTTTCTTCACTGTCCTTGCAGAGACTAGCCCCGGAGAAGATTAGCTGGGAAGGCCGTCTCCCTTCAGAGAGGCCCTGTCCTCGATCTGGACTCCAGGCCGCCTCCTCTCCAGGGCCTGTTCTTCCCTGCAACACATGCTCCAGTTCCCCAGGGTCTGTAAGAATAGTTCTTCTTTAGAGGGCATAGCTATTGAACAACCGTGATTCTATTTCTATTGCGTGCCCCTCCCCATCAACCTGACTGGTTCCAGTTGATCTGGCCCATATCCAGAGCCCTTTTCAAAGTAGCCAGGAGTCTATGAAGAAACTGGTTTTGTTGTTGTTGTTGTTGTTGTTGTTCTTCTTCTAAGAAAATGGTTTTTCTTATAAGCACAAAAATTGATTCAAGAAGAAATAGAAAATTCAAATATATAACAAGACATTGAAATCCAAATTTTAAATTCCCCTTTAAGAAAATATCAGGCTCTGATGGCTTTATTGGTGAATTCTAACTAATTTTTTGTTTGTTTGTTTGTTATTTGTTAATCATCACCTGGGGATATTTTTCCCATTGGTTTTTAGAGAGAGTGGAAGGGAGAAGGAGAGACACAGATAGAAAAACATCCATGTGAGAGAGACATATCAATTGGTTGCCTCCAAAACAAGCCTGGACCAGGGCCAGGGATGGAGCCTGCAACTAAGGTTCGTGCCCTTGACAGGAATTTAACTGGGATCCTTAATTCCATGGGCCGATGCTCTATCTATTGAGCCAAAGCAGCTTGGGCTCTACCTAATGCTTTTAGAAAAAAATCATACCAACTGTGCACAAACTCCTTCAGAAAACAGAAGGAAATAATACTTCCCAATTTATTCCATGAAACCAGTATATGATACCAAAGCCAGACAATGCCATCACAAAAGAATATCATAAGCCAATATCATTCATAAATGTGGAGGCAAATATCATTAACAAAATATTAAAAAATATTAGCAAGTAAATTCAGTCACGCACACACACACAGGATTATACACCTGACTAACTTAGGGTTATTTCCAGGAATGCAAGAATGAAAACATCTACAAATAAATTAATATAATAAGAATGTTAATAAATTAAAGTACATTAAACATAAGTGCACCATACAGAAAAAACTCTTGGTATAACACATCTGTTGATGATATAAAATTTTACAACCTAGAAAAAAGAAACACCCTTAATATGATAGAGAGCACTGATGAACCTTAGAACTAATCCATACTTAATTCATACCAAATACTTTCCCCTTAAGATGGGGGCCAAGGGAAAATGTTCACCTCAAAAGTGCATTCCACATGTTACTAAATTTCCAGCCAATACAGGAAAGCAAGAAATAGAAATTAAAACCATATTAATTTGAAAATGAAACTATTAATTTGCAGGAAACATGATCCTAGCAAATCTGATAAAGCTAACAGAACTAATAAGATAGCTTAGCAAGATGGTAAGATATACAACCAATATAAAACACTCAATTATATTTCTATACACTAGTAATAAAGAGCCTGAAAACAGTACTAAGAAATCTATACCATTCACAATAGCACCAAAAATAATAAAATGATAAAAAAAGTGCACAATCTGTCTGCACTTAAAGCTTCAAACTATTGCTGAGAGAAATTAAACACAGACAAAATAAATGGAAAGGTTTGTAATATTTATGGATTGGAACGACTCAGCATTGTCTTGATAGAAAAGTTGCCCCAAATTAATCTACAGATTTTCCATGATCTCTATTGAATCCCCAGCTAGTTTTTGTTTTTCTTTTAAAAAAATCTGATCATAAAGTGTATATGAAAATTCAGAGGACTTAGAGTGGCCAAAATAATTTAGAGAATGAGCACAAAATTGGAGGACTTAGAGTACCTGACTTGAAGTTGGTGCCACGGTTCCCAGATCTGACCCAGAAGATCGTTATAACTTCCCTATAAAGCCAGTGTAATAAAGACGATGGGACTGGTATAAGGAGAGATGTAGAGATCAAATGGAACAGAATAGAAACTTCAAAAAATAAACCTTTATTTTTTGGGTCAATGGATTTTAAATAAAGTTGTGAACGTAATTCAAAGGGGAGAAGTGAGAGTGCTTTAGTAAATGGTGCTGGAACATTAGACAACCATAGCAGCCCCCACCCAAAGATTTAACTTTCTGCCCAACTTCACAGCCCACACAAAAAATAACTCAAGATTGGTCACAGACCTAAATTTCAGATCTAAACTATAACACTTCAGATGAAAAACAATCATCTTTGTGATGTTGAGTTAGGCAGAGAAAAAAATGGAAAACTGTACTTCTTCAAAATTAAAATCATTTGCTCTTCAAAAGTCACCATTAAAAACATAAAAAATAAGTCACAGACTGGATTAACATATTAGCAAAAAATATTCTGTATGCAGAATGTTTATAGAGCTTCCAAGATTCATTAATAAGGAAAAACAACCTAATTGTTGAAATAGGGAAAGATTTGAACAAACTGTTCACCAAAATAGCACATAAAGATATGCTCAGATCATTGGACAGTAGGTAAATATCAATTAAAACTGCAGTAGTTTACCATTGCTTGTTCACTGGAAGAGCTACTACCAAAACAATGACCAATACCAAGTGTTTAAAATGTAGAAGAATTGGAAGTTTCACATAATCTTAGTGAAAATATAAATTACTCCACATTGAAACAAAGATTGGCAGTTTTTTCAAAATGGAAATATATATTTATCAATGAACCAGCAATCACAAATAGTGAAAACACAGGTACATATAGCATGTGAGTTGGGAAGACAAATCCTGTGCCCAGAGTGAGGTCTACACTAGATTAGATGGATTTAATTGATATTTGCGGAACATTTTATTCCCAAAGAGCAGAATATACATTCTTTAAAAATTAAAAAAAAAGATTTATTTTTGAGAGTCTTACAGATGTCCCTGCCCTTCCCCTTTGCCCCTGTCCATTTGGTTCATGCCCTGCCCCAGGCCTTCACCACCCTATTGTCTGTGTCCATATCCTATCTAATAAAAGAGAAACATGGTAATTAGCGTACGACTGCTACCCTTCCCATTGGCTAATCAGGGAAATATGCAAATTAACTGCCACCCAAGATGGCGGCCGGCAGCCAGGCAGCTGGAAGCTAACATGAGGCTTGCTTGTTTCAGTGACGAAGGACTCCAACGTTCCCCGCCTGCTGCTGCCGGCCTCTGAGCTGCAACTCTAAGCAACTATGTTAAAAATATAGAAGCCAAACAAAACCCCAGAAACCTGCTTTAGTTGCCAGGCTTCAGCCAGCAGGATCGCAACATTGTTTCAAATACAGAAGGTAAACAAAGGCCAGAAACCTGCTTTCAGCAGCGGAGGCCTAAGAGCTGGAGCCTCAGAGCTAAAGCTGGCCCAGAATAAAAAAAAAAGAAAAAAAGGAGCGGTTGGGAGCTTCAGTCATCCGCCAGCCTGAAAACAGCCCTCAGCCCCTCACCCAGACTGGCCAGGCACCCCAGTGGGGACCCCCACCCTGAAGGGTGTGTGACCAGCTGCAAACAGCCATCATCCCCTCACCTAGGCTGGCCAGGCACCGCAGTGGGGACCCCCACCCTGATCCAGGACACCCTTCAGGGCAAACCAGCTGGCCCCTACCCGTGCACCAGGCCTCTATCCTATATAGTAAAAGGGTAATATGCCTCCCAGCACCGGGATTAGCGGAGCCGCAAGGCCTCCCGGCACCGGGATCAGCGTGACAGGGGGCAGCGCCCAAACCCCCTGATCGCCCTGCGGCTCTGTGTGTGACAGGGGGTGGGGCCACAACCTCCCTATTGGCCCTGCTCTGTTTGTGACAGGGGAAGGTGCCCCAAACCCCTGATTGGCCCTGCTCTGTGTGTGACAGGGTGCAGCGTCCCAAACCCCCCCTCCCCCACGGGCCCTGCTCTGTGTGTGACGGGGTAGAGCCATAACCTCCCCATGGGCCCTGCCCTGAGTGTGACAGTGGTGGCACCCCAACCCCCTGATCGGCCCTGCTCTGTGAGTGACAGGGGGAGCTCCCCAACCTCCTGATGGGCCCTGCTCTGTGCATGACAGGGGGTGGCACCGCAATCTCCCCATCGACCGACCGTGCCTTGAGTGTGACAGGGGGCGGTACCCCAACCCCTCAATCAGCCCTACCCTGAGCGTGACTGAGGGTGGCATCGCAACCTCCCGATCCACCCTGCTCTGTGCATGACAGGTGCGGCACCCCAACTCCCCAATTGGCCCTGCTCTGAGCCCGACCAGGGGCTGCACCTAGGGATTGGGCCTGCCCTCTGCCACCCGGGAGCAGGCCTAAGCCAGCAGGTCGTTATCTCCTGAGGGGTCCCAGACTGCGAGAGGGCACAGGCCGGGCTGAGGGACCCCCTCCCCTTCCCCCTGAGTGCACAAATTTTTGTGCACCGGGCATCTAGTATGCATATAAGATCTTATAATCTCTCCCCATCCTCTCTCCCTGCTTCCCTCTGAGATTTGCCAGTCTGTTCTATGCTTCCATGCCTCTGCTTCTATTTTATTCATCAGTTTATTTTGTTCATTAGATTCCTTGTTCATTTATTTTGATTTTTAGATTCAATTGTTGATAGAAAGGTATTTATTGCCTTTTTATTGCCCATTTCTTCCTCCTCCCCCTCCCCCTCCTCCCCTTCTTCTTCTTCCTCTTCCTCTTCCTCTTCCTCTTCTTCTTTCTCATCTTCTCCATCTTCCTCATCCTCTTCCTCTTCCTCTTAAAGAATACCCTTCAACATTTCATGTAATACTGATTTGGTGGTGATGAGCTCCTTTATCTTTTTCTTGTTTGTGAATCTCTTTATCTCACCTTCAATTCTAAATGATAGTTTTGCTGGGTAATCTTGGTTGTAGATCTTTGCTATTCATCACTTTGAATATTTCTTACCACTCCCTTCTGGCCTCCAAATTTTCTGGTGAGAAATTAGCTGATAGTCATATGGACACTCCCTTTTAGGTAACTAATTGCTTTTCTCTTGCTGCTTTTAAAATTCTCTGTCTTTAACTCTTGGCATTTTAATTATAATGTGTCTTGGTATGGGCCTCTTTGGGTCCCTCTTGTTTGGGACTGTCTGCGCTTCCTGGACTTGTAAGTCCATTTCTTTCACAAGGTAGAAGTTTTCTGTCATTATTTCTTTAATTAGGTTTTCAATATTTTACTCCCTCTCTTCTCCTCTGGCATCCCCATAATGTGAATTGGTATGCTTGAAATTGTCCCAGAGGCTCCTTACACTATCTTCATATTTTTGGATTCTTTTTTCTCTTCTGATTGGGTGTTTTTTGTTTCCTCATATTCCAAACTGTTGATTTGATTCTCGAAATCCTCTACTCTACTGTTGAATCCCTTTAAATTATTCTTTATTTCAGTTAGTGTATGCTTAATTTCTGACTGGTCCTTTTCATGTCTTTGAAATTCTCACTAAGATCCTTGAAAATCTCACTAAGCCCTTGAAGCTCTCTTTGAGTCACTTGAAGCTCTCATTAAGATCCTCGAATAACCATTGTTTTGAACTCTGTATCCAGTAGTTTGCTTGCTTCCATTTCATTTAATTCTCTTTCAGGAGATTTCTTCCATTCTTTCATTTGTGACATGTTTCTATGTGTCCACATTTTGGCTGCTTTCCTGTGTTTATGTATATATATTAGGTAGAGATGCTTTGTCTCCTGGAGTTGGGAGAGAGGCCTTGTGTAGTAGTTGTCATGTAGGGCCCAGTGGCTCAGTCTCCCCAGTCACCTGAGCTAGACATTCTAGGTGTACTCCTGTGTGAGCTGTGTGCATAGTCTTATTGAAGTTGAGCCTTGATTGCTGTTGGCATCACTGGGAGTTGATTTCCAAGCCAATTGGCTGTGAGGACCATCAGCAACTACAGTGGAAGAGCTGCTGTGCAGAAGACACCCCTATGAAGCAGAACTTGCTTCAGTAGGGTGTTGGTGCTCACTGAGTCTGTCCCTTGAATGTGTTGCTTATGGATATGTAGATTTGTAACCTGGTATGGTCTGAAGCTGTCCATGGGTGCACTGGCTCTAGGGCCTCCCGGGAGGTACAAAGTCAGCCACTGCCTGGGGCCACCCAGCAGGAACTATCAACCGATCTGTAGATGGCTGCTTTTTGTACTGGGCTTGGAAGTGCCCAGGCGAGGCCTAGCTGGGCACTAGTGCTGGGTCTTGGGCCTCTTATTAATAGGTATGGGGCATGCTGATGCCAGCAGCTGCTTGTTTAAGAGATTTTAGGAAAGTCTGAAACCTTAGCAAGCACAGGCCATCGAATGGAAAAGCCACTGTAAACAGCTTGGGTGGGGTTGTAAGTTAGATGGGGCAGGGTCTCAGGGAATCATCAGGATGGAGGGAACAGTGTCAGCCAGGCTAATGGAAACTCAGATATGGATGCCAGTCAGCTCTGCAAAGGGGAAATCCCAACACAGGAACAATGACCACTGGGATTACCTCCATCTGGGAGTAAGCCATCCCCAAGTTTGCTTCCCTGATGCCAAACAATCCAGTTCCTCTCTGTATGTCCATGGTTCCTCCAATGCTGCTGCCTAGTGCTGGAGATCATTTGGGAAAGGGACTGTGTAAGTTTGTGCACCAGCCCTTTATGAGGGACTCCCTCAGTCTCCAGTAGTCTCCTTGTCATTCAGCCACTATCCCCACTGGTTTTTTTTTTTAAAAAAAATATATTTTATTGAATTTTTACAGAGAGGAAGGGAGAGGGATAGAGTGTCAGAAACATCGATGAAAGAGAAACATCGATCAGCTGCCTCCTGCATACCTCCTACTGGGGATGTGCTCGCAACCAAGGTACATGCCCTTGACCGGAATTGAACCTGGGATCCTTCAGTCCACAGATCGATGCTCTATCCACTGAGCCAAACCGGTCCGGGCCCCACTGGTTGTTATAGCCTAAAGTTACAGGAACATCTCTTCCCACCCCTGGAACCCTGGGCTGGGGGTCTGCTGTGGGGCTGGGATCCCTTGCTTCTCACAGAAGGCCTCAGCAGCCAAGATATCCCTCCTAATTAAAAACACTCCACACTTGGGTGTCGGACCAGCCATTCTACTCCTCCGCCCATCCTACCGGTCTTGATGTACATTCTTCTTTACTTCTCTAGTTGCAGAACTTTCATTCAGCCAGTTTTCAGGCAGTTCTGAATGATGGTTGTTTTGTATTATAGCTGTTATTTTGATGTGGTTGTGGGAGGTGATGAATACTGGTGTTTACTTACACTGCCATCTTGGTTCTCTCTCAGAAATACATTCTTCTCAAGTGCACATGGAATATTCTCAAAGATAACCACATGTTAGGACACAAAATAACTCAATATATTTAAGAAGATTGAAGTCATATCAAGCATTTTCTCAGATCTTACTGGCATGAAACTAGAAATCAATTATAATTTAAAAAACTCAAAACATTCAAACACACAGAGGCTAAATAGCATGTCATTAAACCATAAATAGGTTAACAATGAGATCAAGGAAGAAACAAATATTACCTGAAGCAATGAAAATAAATACACAACAACTTGAAATCTATGGGACAGAGTGAAAGCAGTTCTGGGAGGGGAGACTCATAGCATTACTGGTCTACCTCAAGAAGCAAGAACAATCTCAAATAAACTATCAAACCCTTTGTCTAAAAGAACTAGAAAAAGAACAACAAACAAAGCCTAGAGTAAGTAGAAGGAAGGAAATAATAAAGATCAGAGGAGAAATAAATGACATAGAGACTAAAATAACCCCAATACAAATAAGCAACTAAACCAAGAGCTTGTTCTTTGAAAAGATAAACAAGATTAATGATCTTTCAACTACCCTCATCCACAAATAGAGGACCCAAGTAAATAAAATCAGAAATGAAAGAGGTGAAATAACAACTGGCATCACAGAAATACAAAAGATTGTAAGAAAATACTATGAACAACTATATGTCAACAAATTGGACAACTGGGGTGAAATGAATAAATTCCTAGAAATATACAATCTTCCAAAACTGAATCAGAAAGAATCAGAAAACCTGAAAAGACCAATTACAACTAACAAAATTGAAGCAGTAATACAAAAAACTCCCAGTATACAAAAGTCCTGGAATCAATGGGCAAAAACTAAACAATTTCCAAAGCATATAAATGACTTATACACCAGGAAAACAAAAAATCCAATTATAAAATGGGCAAACGACCTGAGTGGACATTTCTCCAAAGAGGACATACAGATCGCCAATAGACATGAAAATATGTTCAATGTCACTAATCATCAGAGAGATGCAAATTAAAACCAGAATGAGATAGCACCTCACAGCAGTCAGAATGGTTACCATCAATAAATCAACAAACAACAAGTGCTGGTGAGGATGTGGAGAAATAGGAACGCTTGTGCACTGCTGGTGGGAATGCAGACTGGTGCAGCCACTGTGAAAAATAGTATGGAGTTTCCTCAAAAAAATTAAAAATGAAACTGCCTTCACATCCAGTGATCCCATTTCTGGGAATATATCCTAAGAATTTCCAAACATGAATCAGAAAGAACATATGCACCTCTATG
The DNA here is from genome assembly GCF_963259705.1 of Myotis daubentonii. NCBI lineage: Eukaryota > Metazoa > Chordata > Mammalia > Chiroptera > Vespertilionidae > Myotis > Myotis daubentonii. Next base: position 147,411,142 of record NC_081842.1, on the reverse strand, counting down.
TTCATTCCAGAATTATTTATAATAGCGAAGATCTGGAAATAGCCAAGTGCCCATCAGCAGATGAATGGATAAAAAAGCTGTTGTACATTTACACAATGGAATACTATACAGCTGTAAAAAGAAGGAAATCTCACCTTTTGCAACAGCGTGGATGAGCCTGGAGATTATTATGTCAAGTGAAATGAGCCAGTCAGAGAAAGACAAATATATATATGATCTCACTTATATATATATAATCTAATGAACAAAATAAACTGATGAATAAAATAAAATAGAAACCAAGGCATGGGTTCATGGAACAGACTGACAGCTGTCAGAGGGGAAGGGGGAGGAGGGGACTGTAAGAAAGAAGGCGAAGGGATGAGCCAAAGAACATTTATGCACAGACACAGACAACAGTGTGGTGATGGCCAGAGGGAAGCAGGTGTGGAGGTTGGGTGGAGGGAGCTGGGCAAAGTGTGTGTGTGTGTGTGTGTGTGGGGGGGGGGGGGGATGGGGATCTGTAATAGTGTCAACAATGAAAATAAAGTTTAAAAAACTGGGGAAAATCTACATGTGTAATACAAGTGGATTGTTCAATAAATTTGGGTACATATATTTGATGGTATGCTATGTTGGTAGTAAATATAATACTATAAAAGACTAATTAATGAAAATAGGAAAAATTTATAAAGCTATATGTATTATTTGCAAAGGATATATACCACATTAACAGCAAATGTCTCTATAGAAGGATTACAGTTTATTTGCAGTGTTATTTTTGTGATATTTTCTGAATTCTACATGATGAAAATAAATAATTGTATAAAGGGGGGGAAGTGTGAGAATAAAAACAAATTTTACCCTTTATTACTTGACTGATAAGCTTTTCATGGTTCTCTAATACAAAAATATCTACTTTATTGTTTTATTTGAAGTCACTTTAGAGCTCCTTTTTAATGGCTATTGAAGGCAACAGTAAGGCCCATAATTTAAGAATAATAAAAAAAGAGAGATGGGGTGAGGAGGAGGAGAGAAAGAAAGGGGGAAGGGGGACAGAGAGGGGAAGGGAGAGAGGAGGGAGGGAGGGCAAAGCCCAGCCCCTCTAATTCAGCATTCCACAGATGCATTTGACAAGGGACCCTTTTAGCTAACAGTATGACTAATACCTGCAGGATACGGGCATTCCTCAGAACAGAAATTTGTAAATCCCGAAAAGGTGGGAGACCAGGCAGCGCTGGGCTGCAGGTTGGGGGTGGGAGTGCTGGGCCCAGCCCCAGGGGAAGGGCTGTGGGGAGCTGGTGGCCCCAAGCCCCGTCTGCAGCCCTGGCTGTGGCAGCCTCACCTCCATGGCTGCCGGTCCACCATGGCCACGCTGTGCGCAGCCAGGCAGCCCAGGGGACCCCAGCAACCCCCAGGCCCCGGGCTTGGCCACAGCATCCTCAGCTCCTCAGACTGCACAGCCTCTGATGTAGCCTAGATTGCAGGTCAAAGTTCGCACTTTACTGGGCGGCCCCGCCCACGCGTCTCCATGGCTACAGCCCTGAGGCGCTTCCCCATTTGCTCCAGTATCTGCAGGTGGTCCGCCCACACGCGCCTCAATTGGCTGCAACCACGGTCCCCAACCGACCCCAACGGTCCCCCAAGGTCCCCAACGGCCCCCCAAGGCCCCCAACGGTCCCCAACCGTCCCCAACCGTCCGGATGGTCCCCAACAGTTGCCAGACGCCCTTCCCTCCTGGGCAGGCATCGCTGTGGACAGGAGGGGGGAGGAGAGCCCAGTCTGAGGACAGTGAAGCTGGGATCCTGATCAGGTCCTGGTGAGCCAGCGAGTCCCTCTAGTAAGTGAGCCCGTTGCCTTAGGATTTGCCTGTTGTTTTCTGTTTGAAGCAGTTTTACTCTACCTTTGTCTAGAATCTAGAATCTAGATCATTGTCGTTTAAAAGAATAGAGAACAGAGAGGAAGTCTGTTTAACCTTTTATTAATAAACAAACATAATAGAAACAGAATGGGTTATTTTTCTAAAAGAATTTCCTTAAGCATTAAAATTACTTTGTTTTATCAGAACACATAGGAATAATAGGGATAGCTGAAATACACTTAATTTGAATTAATAAAGATTAATTCAAGCTGAATTCTGTTGTTAGTGGTGACATTCATTGTACATAGGAAAAAAGCAGCTGTTTGAACATGGGAAAATATGTAAATGTGGCCTTAAGGTCTATCCTTAGGGAGAATAACATAATTAATTCTGCCTTTTTTCTCTTAGAATATCCTCCTTTTAGCCTTTTCCTTGTCCCTGGCCCAAGAATAAGCCTGCCTTCTTGTGTGTCCTGTGTGTTGTAAGGGTTGTCTGTATGGAGGGCGCCATCTGCCGGCCGTGGGAAGAACCGCTGTGGGAAGACCGCCTTTTACAGTTCAGGGGACTCTTCAGAAAATGTTGTTTTCCTTCTAATTCCACCTCAAACCTGGAGTAAAATTCCAGGAGGGAAAACAGCTTTTAATAAACATGGCCAGGCTGGGATTCTAGTAATGGTTTGACTTGTTTCTGTGACTCTGAGCTTGGTGTCACATACTGAATATTTAAAAACATATCATCATGGAAAGTGCAGATTCCTGTCTTTATTTCCACCCAGATCAGTTAGAAATATGATTATTGTTCCTCTTTGTGCCCTTGATCTTTAATCCAGGCAATGCTTTGTTCTTTTCTATCCAGGGAAAGTATTTTAAATATTTTTATTGCTGTCTCTTAACTAGTTTCATCTTAAGAACATATATTTACATCCGATAATACCAGAGTGAGGAATAATTTCTTGATTTTTTCTTCTTCCTAGGGCTATGTGTATGATTTTTAAGAAATCAATGTTTCTTTTAATTAATGATAATGTAATCAGAACTTATTCAAAGGTTGTATAAGCTCTTTAGTATTATAATATTTTCTTGTGTTTTACTTATTGTTCAGATGGACATGAAATCATAAGTGTCCAAACGAATAAGATAGGGCGCTTCTTTCCACTTCACTTTTGACCTGGGCCCAGGATGCAGGAATATTTTTTCCATATTTCTCCTTTAGTGTAGCTGCTTTTTGTTCAAATGGTTGCTTATCTTAATTTTGTGTATTTGTTTCAAATTACCTTTTAAAAGTGGGGAAATTCTAAATTATTATTAAAAACATGCATTTTTAAAAAAAATCCTTGCTCTAGAATACATTTATTGATATTTTACAAAGGGAGAGGAAGAGAGAGAGAGAGAGAGAGAGAGAGAGAGAGAGAGAAAGAAACATGGATGGGTTGCCTCCTGACTGTGCCCTGACTGGGGATCCAACCCGAAACCAGGCTTGTGCTCCCACCGGGAGTGGAACCTGCAGCCTTTTGGTGCCTGGGATGATGCTCCAAACAAATGAGCCACCCAGCCAGGGCCAATGTGTGTATTTTAAAAATGGAGAAAGAAAGTGATTGGCATGCCATTCTATAATATATACAGTATGTAAAATGGATTCTGACAGGTTATTTTTATATAAATTTTTTCTTAAGTACAGTTATAATTTTCTCATTTTCATTGTATATGTCCTACCTTAAATGTGAGTAATTGAATTCTACAGTGGAAAGGAATTAGGTTAATTTATTTGACACTAGTTTAACCTGAGGAGCAGCTATATATCAGTATCTTTCCCCCATTGATTTCCAATAATAATTGAAGATCCTATTTCTTTCTCCTGCCCCTCCTTTCTCTCTTGTATTACTCCTTCCTTCTCCCTCCTTCTCCTTTCCCCCTTTTTCTCTTGCCTTGTAGTTTGGTGTTCATGTTCTCTGGAAACTTCTTTCAAGATCACCTTTTCAAGTCCAAGAGATATTTGCTGAGGTCATTTTGTATGTTTCAGTGATACGTGTTTCTGAAGTAATTAGCACTATGTACCATTCCTCCATCTTTAAACATTATTTTTAGTTTTGTTTTTCATTTTCAAAATATTTATTGAAAAACAATTTACCATGACATTCCTATACCAAAAACACACCACAAGACTCTAAATAACCCAAAAAAGCATACAAAACCTATCCTGACAATCTCTTTGGAGGTATTAAATGTTTAGGCCCATGAGGATAGAGCTGACTGAATTTACACGTTAGTCTTTGGTCACACAGACTATTTGGTAATTAATAAAGAGCTGCCTCTTGGCATTAGGTTGCAGTTAACTGGGGTGGGGAGGTACAGGTGTGCCGATGTACTCTTTTAGAAATTAAAAAGAACACAGTTGAATAAACTTAGGTTTTAAAATCATGTAGATATAATCTTAGGATCTGGACTTGCGTAATCTCATTAGGTACCTCCCCCAATCAATCCCCTCCTGGGGACTTAAAAATACTGGCTCATAACCAACAAGACTGCAAGTAAAGTTTTAAACAAGGTTATATTCGGGAAGTTCAAAGAAGTGTTTAAAATAAAATTTATCTGAAATCTACAATTAATTTTTCTGTATTGAATGTGATGGACAGTTTAGATATCACCCCCCGCCCACCTCCCACCCCAACATGCATGTTAAAAAAGAAAACCAAAATTCAACACACATCCACTCACTCCAACTACCCAGGCAGTCAGCCAGGGGTAACATCTCTAATAGCCAAGTAATGAACTCCTGAAAATCGGAGGGAAAACCCTGATTCTTAACTATAGAGGCACCAAATAGACCACTATAATAAGAACTGAGGTAACAGCAAAAGATCTTTTTGTTGCTTAGATTGCTACATGTCACACTTCTCAAATAAGAAAATTACCTCAACATTTATAAGTCTAGTTCCACCTGACTTATAAAAACAATCAAAACCCAATAAAGAGAAAAAAATATATACACAACAAGTTAGTGAAATAGACATATTAGGGAATTTTTTCATTTGACTCTTGAATTTCAAATAAAATGATCCAGGTGTACTAATATACCTAGTTGTACCATCTTTACCATAAAAATGAAAGATTTCTAAGACTTGTTTATTTGGGGCATTCATTTTTCTATTAATCTTTATTTTTATTTTATTTTTTATTGTCTAAAGTTTTACATATGTCTCCTTTTTCCCCAATTGACCCCCCTCCCCGCCCACCCTTCCTGCAGCCATTCCCAGCCTGGGCAAGCCTCCATCGCCCCAGTGTCTGTGTCCATTAGTTATGCTAATATGCATGCATACAAGTCCTTTGGTTGCTCCCTAACCCCCCCTCCCCTACCATTTGCCTCTGGACCTATTCTTGTTCATCAAATCATGTTGATCACTATATCCCACATATGAGTGAGATCATGTGATACTTATCTTTCTCTGACTGACTTATTTCGCTTAGCATAATGCTCTCCAGTTCCGTCCATGATGTTGCAAACGGTAAAAGTTCCTTCTTTTTTTCTTTTTAATTAAATCTTTATTGTTCAGATTATTACAGTTGTTCCTCTTTTTTCCCCCATAGCTCCCCTCCACCCGGTTCCCACCCCACCCTCCGCCCTCACCCCGACCCCCCCACTGTCCTCATCCATAGGTGCAGGATTTTTGTTCAGTCTCTTCCCGCATCCCCCACACCCCTTCTCCCCCACCCCCGAAGAATAGGTAGTCCACTCCCTTTCTATGCCCCTGATTCTATTATAATCACCAGTTCATTCTGTTCATCAGATTATTTATTCACTTGATTTTTAGATTCACTTGTTGATAGATGTGTATTTGTTGTTCATAATTGGTATCTTTACCTTTTTCTTCTTCTTCCTCTTCTTAAAGGATACCTTTCAGCATTTCATACAATACTGGTTTAGTGGTGATGAACTCCTTTAGCTTTTTCTTATCTGTGGAGCTCTTTATCTGACCTTCAATTCTGAATGATAGCTTTGCTGGATAAAGTAATCTTGGTTGTAGGTTCTTGGTATTCATCACTTTGAATATTTCTTGCCACTCCCTTCTGGCCTGCAAAGTTTCTGTTGAGAAATCAGCTGACAGTCGTATGGGTACTACCTTGTAGGTAACTGAGTTTCTTTCTCTTGCTGCTTTTAAGATTCTCTCTTTGCCTTTTGCTCTTGGCATTTTAATTATGATGTGTGTTGGTGTGGTCCTCTTTGGATTCCTTTTGTTTGGGGTTCTCTGCGCTTCCTGGACTTGTAAATCTATTTCTTTCACCAGGTAGGGGAAGTTTTCTGTCATTATTTCTTCAAATAAGTTTTCAATATCTTGCTCTTTCTCTTCTTTTGGCACCTCCATAATTCGGCTGTTGGTATGCTTAAGCTGTCCCAGAGGCTGCTTACACTATCTTCGTATTTTTGGATTCTTTTTTCATTTTGTTTTTCCGGTTGGGTGTTTTTCGCTTCTTCGTATTTTAAATCGTTGACTTGATTCTTGGGATCCTCTAGTCTGCTGTTGGGAGTCTGTATGATATTCGTTATTTCAGTCAGTGTATGCTTAATTTCTAGTTGGTCCTTTATCACAACCTCTAGGGTCTCATTAGATTTCTTGAGGGTCTCATTAAGTTTGTTGGCAGTTTCTAGAAAATTCTTGAAAAACCTTAAAAGTGTGGTTTTGAACTCTATATCCAGTAGTTTGCTTGCCTCCATTTCTGTCATTTGTGTCCTGTTTCTTTGTCTCCACATTTTTTTTATGCTTTGCTGTGTCGATAGAGTGGCTTTCTGTGCTAGGTGTCCTATAGGGCCCAGTGGCTCAGCCTCCCCAATTACCTGAGGTGGACACTCTTGGTGCACCCCTTTGTGGGCTTTGTGCACAGTCTTGTTGTAGTTCAGCCTTGATTGTTGTAGGTGTCTCTGGGAGGAATTGACCTACAGGCCAATTGTCTGTGTGAATCAGCTGTGTCTGCAGTGGGAGAACTTCTGTGCTGGAGACACCCTTCTGGGGCAAGACTTGCTTCAGTGGGGCTTTGGTGCTCACTGAGTCTGCCCCCTGAGTGTGTCCCTTATGGGTCTGAGGAGTTGTAATTGGATGGTCCCACTCTGACCACTGGGTACACTGGCTCTTGGATCTAAGGAGGTGCTAATCTAGCCTCTGCCTGAGGCTACCCAGCAGAAGCCAGCTGTAAAGCAATGCAAGTTGCCATGGGGCCTTGGGCCAGCTGCAGATTGTTAAGTAATTTTCAGATTACAAAGGGCTGGGCCTTTCATATGCAAAAGCTTCCATGCACGCCTTGGGCGTGGCGGGGTCCCAGGGGATCAACAGGGTGGGCGGAACGAGCAGTTATGGCTGCTCTCAGTCCTGCCCTCAGAGGCCCGGGCAATTGCTGGGAGCGCCTCCGAGAGAAAGCTGCCCTTGAGTTCCGACCGATGCCAGACAGTCCCGTTTCTCCCGTATGAGTCTGGGTCCCCAGAGACTCGCCCAGAACTGGAGCTCAGAACTTGAGACTCCCTCCCGATTGAAAAGGACAATCGTGTCCCCAGTCGCCAGCCCTCTCCACATGCACCTCTGCACCTTAGTATTTTACTTCCGCACCGCACCTCCTCTGAGTCTTGGTATGCTTTTCTCTTTCCTTCTAGTTGTAGAATTTCCACTCAGTCAGCCTTCCTGTGGTTCTGGATGATGTCCGTTGCGTCTTTTAGTTGTATTTTTGAAGTTGTTGTGGGAGCCAGCAATCTCCGGCGTTTACCTATGCCGCCATCTTGGTTTCTCTTCCCAGACAGGTTTTTCAAAAATTGTTACACTTTTGAGAAAATTAATTAGATATTATTAACATTAAGTAACTACTGCTATATTTGTAATAAAGGTATTGTGATTAATTTTTATGAATTCTTATCTTTAGAGATACTGAGATGTATAGGTGAAATGACACAGTGAGTCTAGAGTTGGCTTTCAAATATATAGGTTACAGACAGAGTGAGTAGAATTCTAAATTCAACTAAAATGACTATAAGTTATCCATATATAAGCTGATTTGTGGATATATATAAACTCATTAGAATATTCTATTTTTATATGTTTGAAACTTTCAGTAATAAAACATGTGAAAAATAGATTCTTTTTTTCTGGTTATTTCAGTAACTAAACTCCTCAAATAAGTCCTATCTTCTCATGAGTCAGTTTTTACATTACACACACCCATAATCTCTTAATTGTCAAAAGAAAAATTAAAGGTCACACACAAGTAAGAAATAACTCTGGTTGGGATTAAGATAGTATGAGATAAGGAACTCGTAAAACTCATTTTAAAAAATGAAACTATCTGCCCTAACTGGTTTGGCTCAGTGGATAGAGCATCAGCCTGTGGTCTCAAGGGTTTCAGGTTCGATTCCGGCCAAGGGCATGTACCTTGGTTGGGGGCACATCCCCAGTAGGGAGTGTACGGAGGCAGCTGATCGATGTCTCTCTCTCTGATGTTTCTCTCTCATCGATGTTTCTAACTATCTCTCTCCCTTCTTCTCTGTAAAAAATCAATAAAATATATTAAAAAAATGAAACTATCTGATGAACACATGGGCAGAGGATGTGGAGACATTTCTTCAGAGGACATACAGACGGACATCAGATAGTAGATGAAAAGATGCTCAACATCACTCGCAACCAAGGAAATGCAAATCAAACTCACAATGAGTGGCTGAGCGTCATCCTATGAGCTTGGGTTTCAGGCTGGGTCTCCAGTAGGGGGCGTGGAGGAAGCAGGGGATCAATGATTCTTTCTCATCATTGATGTTTTTTTTTCCTCTCTCTCCCTCTCCCTTCCTCTCTGAAATCCATAAAACAAACAAACAAACAAACAAAAAAACCTCACACACAATGAGAAACTACTTTACACAATTCAAAAATTCAGCAAATAACAAGTGCTGTTGGGGATGTACAGAAAAGGGAAACTTTATGCATTGTTGATGGATTGCAAATGGGTTCAGCTTCTATGGAAAACAGTATGGAGATTCCTCCAAAAACTGAAAATAGATCTACCATATGACTCACCAATTCTATTGTGTGTATTTATACAAAGAAAACAAGGACACCATTTCCAATCGATATGTGCCAGCCTGGGTTCATTGCAGCATTACCGACAATAGCAAAGGTATGGCAGCAGCTTGGGTCCATCAATAGAAAAATGAATAAAGATGATGTGGTATACACATACACACTGGACTATTACTTAGCAATAAAAAGAATGTAATTCTGCTTGTGACAACAAGGAGAGACCTCGAGGTTATTATGCTAAATGAAATAAGTCAGACAGAGAAAGAGAAATGCAGTGTAAATTCACTTATATGTGGAAATTTATAAAAGTCAAACAAAACACATGAATTCATAGAAACAAAGAGCAAAGTGATGGTTGCAAGAGGGGAGGAAGAGTGGAATTGTTAGCAGCAGAGAAATAGGCATTAGCGACTAGTTAGGCCAGACCTTGGTTCAGTCACCTCAGTACTTGAGTTCTGGCTAAGAAAGAATTCAGAGGCAAGACTCAAATATAGGGAAAAGTTTAATTAGAAATTTACATAGGTAGAAGAAATAGGCTCAGGAAACAGTTACAGAGGCAAAAGAAGGGCCCCTGGAGCTCAGGAGAGAGAGAGAGAGAGAGAGAGAGAGAGAGAGAATCTGGATTCCTTAGAGGGGAATCCCAACAGAACATTCATCAGCTTTCCTGGTGTGCCCTCGTGGTCTCCACTCATTGGTCAGAGCCAGGGGTTCATTAGTCAGTGCAGCTGGTCCTGGTGGCAGCCATGGCTTCACTCCTGAGTGCTGCTTCCCTGGGCCTGGAGCTGAAACACAGCTGAAGCCTAGATGTCCTCTTTCATAGGTTAATGCTTAAGGAAGTGGTCCTGCCAAGGCTTATAGTGTTGCCTGTTGCTTGGCATCCGGGGCTTTCCGCCCTGGCGACTTTTTGCAGCAGCCTATTCTTCCTACTACAGACGGATGGTGAAGAGGTGATGGGAAATACAGTCAATAAGAGTGTGATAGCTTTGCACAGTGATAGTCTCTAGAGTTAGTGTGGTGATTACATAATCTACACTAATAAAAGAGAAAAATGGTAATTGGCATACGACGCTACCCTTTTCATTGGCTAATCAGGGCTATATGCAAATTAACTGCCAACTAAGATTGGCAGTTAACTGCCAACAAGATGGCGGTTAATTTGCATATGTAGGCACAATGCAGGGAGGCGAAAGGGAAAGCAGGAAGAAGCCCCCTGCCACTGACAGTGATCGGAAACCCAGGGGGGAGCTAAGAGCTGGGGGGCAGGGCAAAGATGGCCCTGGGGCCGCCTTTGCCCTGCCCCCCAGCCATGATCGATGAAATCAGGTGCCTTTACCGCCTTGGCCACTGATAGCAGGAAGTAGGGGTGGAGCCAGCGATGGGAGCTGGGTACGGTCGAAGATGGCAGTCCCAGGAGCTAGGGGTCCCTTGCCTGGGCCTAAAGCGAAGCCCACGATCGCGGGGCTGCTGCAGCTGCGGGTCCCTGCTGCCCGGGCCGGACGCCTCACCAGAGGCGTCCTGCAGGGGCAGGGGCGGAGCCCGCGCGATCGCGGCGCCCCCGCTGCCACTGCAGGTCCCTGCTGCCCGGGCCGGATGCCTAGGCCAGAGGCGTTAGGCCTGGGCAGGGGCGGAGCCTGCAACTGCGGGGAGCTGGGGGTCCCCTGCCCAGGCCTGACACCTCTGCCGGAGGCCTCAGGCCTGGTCAAGGGGCCGATCCGGTGATTGGTGATCGGAGGGTGATGAGGGTAAACTCCTCTGGCAGAGGCATCAGGCCTGGGCGGGGGGCTGGGGGTCCCCTGCCCAGGCCTGATGCCTGGGCCAGAGGCATCAGGCCTGACTGGGGGGCGGAGCTGGGGATTGGGGGGATATGATGGTCCCCTTGCCCTGGCCTGAAGCCTGGGTCAGAGGCATCAGGCTTGGGCGGAGGGTGGAGCGAGCGATCAGAGGGAGATGGGGGTCCCCTGCCCAGGCATGATTCCTGGGCCAGAGGCCTCAGGCCTGGGCGGGGGCCAGAGCCAGTGATCGGGGGGAGATGGGGGTCCCCTGTCCAAGCCTGACACCTCTGGCGGAGGCGTCAGGCCTGGGCAAGTGGCCGATCAGGCGATCGGAGGGTGATGGGGGGTCTACGCCTCTGGCCGAGGCATCAGGCCTGGGCAAGGGGCAGAGCCTGCAATCGGAGGGGTCTGGGGTCCCCTGCCCAGGCCTGATGCCTGGGCCAGAGGCATCAGGCCTGGACTGGGGGCAGAACCAGTGATGGGGGGAAATGAGGGTCCCCTGCCCAGGCCTGACGCCTCTATCAGAGGCGTCAGGCCTGGGCAAGGGGCCGATCCTGCGATTGGAGGGTGATGGGGGTCAACGCCTGAGGGCTCCCAGTATGTGAGAGGGGGCAGGCTGGGCTGAGGGACACTCCCCCCGCCACACACACCCAGTGCACGAATTTCGTGCACCGGGCCCCTAGTAGATACATAAATGTCTAATCACTATCTTGTATACTTGAAACTAATACAATACTGTATACAAGTTATACTTTTAAAAAAGATAGTATGAAAAATTTCAAGCTCATTCAATGTTTTCTTTACTCATTTAAAAAGAAAATAGAAATAAACCAAAACAATAAACGAGAAAAAAAATCAAGAACACACAGTACAAGGCTGTCTTAGAAGTTAGTGAAATGTGAAACAAAACATCTACCTTCTGCCCAGCCTTTGTGGCTCAGTGGTTGATGGTTGACCCATGAACTAGGAGGTCAGGGTTCAATTCCTGGTCTGGGCACATACTGGGTTGCGTGCTACATCCCAAGTAGGGGGTGTTCAGGAGGCAGCCAATTAATGTATATCTCTCATTAATGTTTCTATCTCTGTCTCCTTCTCCCTTCCTCTCTAAGAAATCAATAAAAACATATTACAAAGAAAACTACCTTCTCACTACGTTTTCTATTAAGTTTCTGTTTTAAAAGAATCATTTATTTCCTCATTGAATTCATTTTCTTCCAAATTCAAGTGTTTCTCCTTTGGGATAATCATACACATACAAAAATTATATAAAAAGAAACATCTGAAAAATACATTCAAAACAAAGAAAACCTCCACTTCCCTGAAATAATTACTTTCAACTTTCCTGAACGTCCTTCTAAAGTTTCTATATACATACATATATACACACATACACACATTAAATAAATGAAGATGAAAATACTATTTGGGAATATTTCTTCATCCAACAATGTTGTCATATTAGAGACTATTTTAATCAAGTATTAAACATTATTTCTTTAATGGTCACATAGCTCTTTAGTAGATGGCTGTACCACAACTGATCTAACCAATCTCCTTCTGCTGTGCATGTAGATGGTCTTTTTATTTCAACCTTAAAAATAAAACCATGAACATACATGTGTTAGTAACTTAACCTACTTTCTCTGAGCTTTAAGCTTATCCTATAATCTGCTTTGAGATCCCAGAGTGTAAATCTGTAAATTACATTTCCCAGACTCTCTCAAGAGATAGCTTCCTGTTAGACTCTTCCAATTAAAGGCACTAGCACTTCTTTAGGCATTCTGTGCAATAGCTGCACTGCTCCCACCCCATCCCCACCCCCCAACAGCCAGGCCACCCCTGCTAAGGTTGGTGGATGTTGACAGGACTCTTCCACCCATTGGGCAGTCCTTACCACCTGCACTCTTCTCAGGTGTTCCTTCCAACATCTGTATTAACTTATTTATGTTGAAAGTACCTAGTGTGGTTTCTCTGACTGGACCTTGAATGACCTAATCATTAGGCAGACATATTTTCTAATTATCTCTGGACTAGGAGCCCAGTGCACAAATTCATGCACCTTGAAAGGAACTGTGGGCTGCAAAGCTGCGGTGGGCACAGGGGCAGGTCTTGGCCCATCCTCCTCATCCCCAACTGGCCCCTCCTGACGCAGCCCCAGTCCTCTCTCTGCCAGCAGTCCTGCTCCCACCACGGCTGCTCCCACATACTGATGGCGCCGGCCTCACTCCCACCCGCTAATGGCACCAGCAGTGGGTGAGAGTGGGCCCAGTGCCATCAGTGGGTGCAAGCAGCAGCTGCTGCCTTGATCACCCCTCAGGAACAGGGGGAGGTGGAGAAGCCCTAAGGGGTGATCTGGGCTGGCAGCTGCCACTTGCACCCGCTGATGGCGCCGAGTGATTGGGGCTGGTGCCGGGCACCAGCAGTGGACGCAAGTGCCAGGCGGGACCACAGCATGTGGGAGCAAAGAATTTTCAGTCACCACCACAGGCTCACCCCAATGACAGCCACTGGCACCCTGCCTTGGTCTGGAGCCCCCGCTCACCTGCTTCACCATCCCACAGTGGCCAATGCCCACCATATTTCGTGCTCTGCCTCCTGGTGGTCAGCGCATGTCATAGCGATTGGTTGTTTGGTGGTTCGGTTGTTTGGTTGTTCAGTTTGGTATTTCCACCGCTCGGTCTATTTGCATATTACGGTCATATATATATATGAGTTCCTAACAGTTTTCTATACAGAGGGATCAGATCAGAGAAGTAACTATGTATGTAAATATATTAGACGTACTTAGAGTCAGCCTATCAGAGGAGGTAGTTAAAAAGATGATTAAAGTGAAAATTAAGGCAGAAAATTAAAGTGAATCCTGTGTTGTTGCATTAGAATTGGTGGTATCAGTGTGAACTCAGGATTGTCAGTACATACATTGACATATATAGAAATAAATACAGGCTATCTATCTATTTCCCAAGGCTCCTTGAGAATTGGCTGATTTCAGCTGGGGAAATGACAAGATGAACCTGAAACATCTTGTTGTGCCAGAAAACAAAGAAGTGCTCAAACAATGATGTGAAATGTGTTAAAAGGACACAGAAGTCAGCTTGTTGGATTTCCATTGGCTAAATCAGGGACAAATTGAGCATTAATATAAACAATAGAGTAAAGAATTAAATCCATTGCATAAAATAGGAAACCATGAATCCATGCAGATATTTACACTAATAAAAGAGAAACATGCAAATTAACCATCACTCCGCCACTCTGCCACTCCACTACACCCACCAGCCAATCAGAGTACTATGCAAATTAACCCAACAAAGATGGTGGTTAATTTGCATATGCAGATGAAGAGCGAAGACTGAAGATAACTGAAGGTGGCGGCGGCCACGGAGCTGGAGTGAGCAAGAGGCTTGGGTTGCTCCTGGTGATAGAGGAAGCCAAGCTTCCCGCAGGCCCTGCACTCCGCTCAAGGAGTGGCTGGGGGCCTGGGTCACTAGGGGCAACCCAGGCTTCCAGTCTGCCCAGGGCTCCGCTGGAGGAGCTGGGGGGAAATAAAAGGAGGGGCTAGGAGCAGCTGGAGCAGAGAAGCCAAGCCTCACTGCTGCAGTAGGACCAAAGGCCTGGGTCCTGGGTGCCAGAAGAAAACCGGTACCAGCAGCCAGGGGAAGGAAGGCCTATTGCATGAATCTTCGTGCAATGGGCCACTAGTAAATAAATTATTATATTAAGTGTTTGAAGAGGAATGGCTTAATTTACATAGTCTCAAAAATGTATCTCCACAAAATACTCATTCATTACAGAGGGAAAAGAGTAATTTTCCAGAAGAGAAGTCTGGCAGAAGTCTGTATAATCAAGTAATCAAAGTTGGCACTATGAGGATAGTCCAGCCGTGGGCAAACTACGGCCCGCGGGCCGGATCCGGCCCGTTTGAAATGACTAAAACTAAAAAAAAAAAAAAAGACCGTACCCTTTTATGTAATGTTTACTTTGAATTTATATTAGTTCACACAAACACTCCATCCATGCTTTTGTTCCGGCCCTCTGGTCCAGTTTAAGAACCCATTGTGGCCCTCGAGTCAAAAAGTTTGCCCACCCCTGGGATAGTCAAATACCAATCCTGTGGCATCTAATGGTGCAGAGCGCGTTGTCTCCTGGTCACCCCTCTGCTCGTCCCTCCTGTAGTTTTCCAGGGGCCTCACGTGCTAAGGGTAGATGTGAGCCTGCGTGCTCAAGGTCCACCTTTACCCATGAAGGAGGCCCACAGAGGCCAGAAGGCAGGCTTTACCCAGTTTGGGTGGGGAATCCCAGAGTTCTGGTTCTGGTGGGCGTTTCCCTTTGGTCTTGGGAGTGAAGTAATTGGAGGAGGACCAGCCTGGGGCCTGCAGGGAAGGCTGGATGGCCAGCCAAGTAAGTTAATCTTCCTGAGATTCGGTTTCCTTTTCATTAAAACAATGCAAAACAAATGTATACGGGCTTAGTTTTTAAAAATTGAGAAGTTTTCTCGCTCTACAAGCCTGTGGTTCCGTGAACCTGAAAATTCTAGTAGCTAAGCTTTCCCGAACTTGAAAACCACCTGAAACAAAATGTGGTAGCAATTCTGCTCTGTGAACATAGGTAGACAAGCAGTTCATCTCGGGCAACCTACTGAGGCACTGAATTCCCACACTGAGGGAGGCAGCCTGAGTACCCGGGGCCCAGTGAGCTGAGGCCCTCAGGGGCCTGAAGCAGCTATCCCTCGAGGGGAAAACCTTCTTTTCTCCATTAGCCCCGAAGGCCTGCTACTGCAGAACTTCCTCCTCACTGGGGTCCCGGGGCAAGTACCCAGGGTGTCACCGAGACCCTTTCTTCCAAGCCCAGCGCTTTGCTGCCCTGTTGTCTGGCCCACCTTCCCCTTCCCCTGTTCCCTAAGCCATAGCAGCAGCACAACTGAAGCGCTCCATGAGCTTTCGCTCACAGAGCAGAGATTCTCTTTGGGTCCCAGCTATTCCAAAACCTTGAGCTCCCAGAGCAGAGGGAGCAGCTGAGCAAACCTGGCAGCAAGCCATGCTCCTGGAGCAGCCCCTGAGTGGTCTTCCTTCCTGAATGACTCTCTCCATTTTCTCCTCTTCTTTGTGAATCTCCCTTATTAAACCCTAGAGGGAGGCCTTTCAATAGACCAGCATGTTCTCAGGAGATTTGGGCCAAGCTCCAACTTGAAACTCCTCAGACCCAAGCCAACCGTGGGCCTGCCTCCTCCTCCTCCTCTGATTCCCCTGCTTATGGTTTCCCACGATAAGGTGACATGCAATAAAACGAGGTGTGCCTGTATTTAATGTCAGTCCAGTTAAAATTCCAGGTTTCTGGGAACTGCACAAAATGATTTTATTTTTTTAATTTTAAAAATTATTTTATTATTAATATTTTTTAAACAAATGGCCCCAGGGATGGGGACCAGGGGAGCAGGGAGGAGGGGAAGCGAGGCCCCAGCCCCACAACCCCTTCCACCCATCCCTTTTCCCCTTATGTATTGATAATTTACATAAAAGGCCGGGGGTGCGGGGGTACAGGCAAGGGGAACTCCTTCAGCAGGGTGGAGGCAACCTAGGCTCCTTGTCCCCTGGGGACCCAGGCTCTTCTGCCGGTCGGTCGGAAGACCCTTCTCAGGAAGGTGGCCCTGTCTGCTCCCAAGGTTTCGGCATCCAGTGTAGGGAGTCAGGTGGGGAGGCCTGCTGGTGAAGGTCGATGTGCTGGGCACAGAAGGCATCGCTAGAGTGGAGGGTGGGGCTTTGGGATGGGAACTGAGGCCAGAGGAAGACCTTCCAGCTGGGGGAGTACATGATGCCCCGGCTCCCCTGAGGTTGCTGCTCAGTTTTCGATCATCCTGGAACGACTTTAGTTCTACTGGGTGAAGCTCGGCTTGCCCCAAGCTAGCGGAGAAGGGCCTGGCAGGTAAAGGCAGCACCCCAGAAGTCGGTGGAGGCTGCACAGCCAAACCGGGGGGCTGCAGAGCAGGACCCACAGGTAACAGAGAAAGGGGAGGTGGTGGCAGGGAGCCAAAGTTCACCACAGGCAGCTGGGAGTCCACCATGGGTGGAAGCATCTGCTGGCAGCCCCTGAGGGGAGGAGGCCACTCTGGCCACCAGGCTGCAGAGCAGCAGCATAAAAATCTGCGTGGGCTGGCAGATCCTGGCGCGCCTGAAGCGAGGGGCAGGCAGGGGGCTGCGGCAGGAGGCTGGAGAATAGAAGAAGGAAGGTGGAGGGGAGAGAACTCCAGCCGGCAACATCTCCAGCTCCGCTGCTTGCAGTGCTGAGAAGTCCAGAAACTGGCCCTTGACAGCTACACCCGAGAGCAGTGCTGAGAGGGGCGCCAGGACCGGGACCGGGTCTAGGAGCTCCGGGGGTGGGATGGCGATGGGACTGGTGGGGCGAATGGCGTCTCCCGTTTCCCTGCAGGGCTCGGATTAAGGACCCATCCAGGCAACTGCACAAAAAGGATTTTAAAGTTGTTGTGGAAAAATAAGCATGTGAATGAATTGTCAAAGTAATAAAAAAACCAAAAAGACAAAATCTCAAGAGGGGATTCACCTACCAGATGTTACAAGGTAGCTGAAGAAAGCGCTGCCATGGAAACAGCATGTGCTGCTGTGGGACATGGAGTCCTTCAGCTTCTGGAGGAAGATCTGAGCCTGGTGTCCCTGGGAACTGGGGTGGGGGGGTGGAGGGGGGGTCAGGAAAGAGGCCATTCACTTTGACGAGGGAAGGCCACGAGATGACCCAGAGTTATGTTGTGACAAAGTAACCTTAGCTCCTATATCAGTGAATGAAACATAAATTCAAAATGGCTTGGAAATCAAAATATAAGGAAAGCAAATGAAAACTATAAAATTGGCCAAGAATATGGAGGATGTTTGTTTAACCTTGCAGTAGGGAAGACTCTTTAAAGCAAGACAGTGTACAAAGGGAAAACAGCTAATTTTCAGGAAAAATCACTCTAGTAAGATTACAACTTACCTCCGTGCAGATGAACCCGGGTTGTGATCTGGTTACTGTGGAGATAAATGAAAATACATAAACTAAAAAAGTGTTGCTGACACTGAGCTTATCTTACACTAAATTCAGTCAATTTTTAGTCAATCTTGAGTACTGGCACCTCAGAGGCTCCTGGTCCAAGGAAAGGGGACAGCACGTGCGCATCCTCCCAACTCTGGTGACCTGAGTACCTGTGTTTTTCACTTTCCTTTTGTAAATAACCGGGAATGGGATTGCTGCTTCATGTGATAAATACTTATTTCAGTTTCTAAGAGAATGGCAAACGGCTTTCCAAAGTGGTGAAGCTTTCCTTTCCCACTAGCAATGTGGAGACTTCCAGTTTCCCTTCAGCGTCACCAACACTTGGTACTGCTGGCCTTTTGATTTTAGCCTCATAGTCCGCAGTGGTACTTTCTGCTATTCATCTGTACCCCCTAGTGCCAAATGAGGCCAATGATCTTTTTTTTTTTTTATCCTCACCTAAGGATACATTCTTACTGATTTTTGAGAGAGGAAGGAAGAGAGAGAGAGAGAGAGAGAGAGAGAGAGAGAGAGAGAGAGAGAGAGAGAGAGAGAGAGGGAGAGAGAGAGAAATGTGAGAAAAATGGACCCGTTACCTCCCTTACATGCCCAACTGGAGACGAAACCCACAACCTTTCCATGCACGGGCTGATGCTCCAACCCAATGAGACACCCGGCGGGGCAAGGTTGGGCATGCTCACATGTGTCCACCTTAGTAAACAGTTGTTTTCCCCATTTAAAAAACTTGGTCATTATTCTCATCATTGAGTTTTGAAAGTTCCTTATGTATTCTGGTTACAAGTATATCATTTGTAAGTATTTTGTTTGTGTCTGTGGCTTCTATTTTCATTTTCTGAATGGTGACTTTTGAGGGGCAAGTGTTTTAGTGTGTGATGAGCAGCAGCTCAAGACATGGACCTACCAGAGTCAGCCCTGCTGGCGGGATCCCATGCAGAGTGAGTATAGAAATGATGTAACACAAACATGTTACCACACACACTCACACTCACATGCACATCACACACACATCACACACACTTACACACACATAGGACAATGCCCACACAGAAGCCAAGAACTGTGACTAAGTGGTACTAGCCACAGGGTGATCTTGGGCCTTGTCCCAGCCCTGACTAAACAGGAATGATGAAACAAGGGCACATCCATACCTCTGGCCATATCTGTATACGAAGTGATGGAATTTTGTTCCTTGATGAGGCACCTGAGCTACGTCTGTGGCTTCCATTCCAAAAATTGTAAGTGCTCATCCCATTTGATACTAAAAAGGAGAAAAGAGGAAAAGGTCAGTTAGGAACCATCATCATCCACTGTAGGCACCTACCCAACTCCCCTGAGCTGCACCCTGGGGTGTCAAGTCCTCATCAAGTTAGGGGGGAGCTGCTGGACAGACGGCTACTGCACAGCCCACCTGGCCTTAAGGCAGCAGCCAGCAGCTCCTCACACTCTCCTGAGCCGCTGTCCCCTTCCCCTGGTCCCTGGAGGGGCTGCCCTGCCTGCTTCACAGCCCATAAAGTAAATATGGCCCTGTGAGTAGTGCCTGCCCAGCACACTAGTTATTAAGCCGATGCTCTGGCTTCAGCTGTGGCAGGAGCAGGCCCCCTTGGGGTGCTCGCCCAGGTGCAGGGAGCTCCACGGAGCAGAGCCTCATGCCCTGCCCTGAGCAGTCTCAACAAGTGCTGTTGCTTTTGTTGTGTTTGGACCTGACTTATCTGTCCTGATTCACTCCACCTGGCTCCTCCCGCATTCTTCCTCCTTCCCTCCCAACCTGGGAAACAGCTGGAGGATAGAAACTTGCACTTGGGTATATTCTGGTGGGTTTGCACAAATACCATCAAAATCAGCTTGTGCGCATGTCCTCTGTGTCTCCCAGAGCTCACACTTATTCTGAGTACATTTTATGTAAAACATTGAACCCTGACAGGACGATGAAGTAGGGGAGGCACAGCACAGAACTTGAAACCTCACAGATGAGGAACTTTGAGGCCTGAGTGCAAAGTACATGCTTTAAAAGGACGTCCACCAGTTTCTCCTCCAACATCAGCTCGGGGCGATTTCTAGAATCCTGCTCTTCCTTAATTTCACCCAGGATGCTCTCTGATCCATGTCCCACGACTGTGGCTTTTCTCCTCCGTCCTCAGTGGGCACTTTCCACGTCCTGCGTCTTCCCAGCAGATCTCACCCTCAGTGTCTCTCCCACTGCCGTTCTGAGGTCTCATCAGGATGCCCCTGTCCCAAGCCTCCCATGTCGTGTGGCCGCCTGCAGTGCCCCCTGCGGCGTGTTGGTGCCTGGTGGACTCCCTCCTCTGGAGTGCGGAGTGCTTCCAGTGACTTGCAGAAAGGCAGTGGGACCACCTGACGCCTGGGCGAGGGAGGCTGGCTTCCGCCTTGCTGCCCCCTCTCGTCCTCTCATTTGCTCAGCAGCTGAGTTATGATTTGCTGGTCATGTTGAAGATGCATGTGGCAAGGAATGGGAGGGGCCACCTGCCCAAGACTCCTGAGGACTGACCCTCCAACAGCCTGGTGATGCGCCCGGAGTGGGCCTCCCCGGCGAGGTGAGACCACAGGCCCAGCCAGGGCCTGGACTGAAGCCTCAGGAAAGACCCCGGCCAGAGGGCCAGCTGAGCTGTGCTGGACCCGACCCACAGGCACTGTGAGGCAATACACGTGTGCTTTGAAGAGGCTGCATTTCAGGCTAGTTTTCCTAGAAGGAATATCCCAACGTTACCTGGAAACTTATTCTTTGGTGTCCAAATGCCCCAAAGTAGACATGTTCAATCCTGAACTCACTATGCGTCTCCCCTCTCAGGGTGTCTTCCTGTCCACCCCCTCCTGACTTCCAAAGAAAGGCTGCACAGGCAGGGGCAGCCCCGCCCTCCCCTATTCAAGGACATTGATGCAGCTGCCAGGGGCCCTGTGCCGCCACCTTGTGGACAGGAGGAAACCACCAGTCCTCCTGCAGCTTGTCTGGCTAGTGGACACCATGTCTGTCACTGAGTGGGGTGTTTTCCTTGTTAGGATTTTAATGAGCACTTTCCTCAGGCCCCCGTTCTATTTCCATGGGGTCCTGGTCCTGACTTAGACCCTACTTATCTCTCTGAACACGTTAATCTATACTTTTTAATCTTTCGTGTTTTCTGCAGTTCTTGGAACAGGATTGGCCCTGCTGCCTCTAAGTTCATGGTTTGCCTTTTGGACACGGAGCTTGTTTCTGGCCAGTGGAGCGGCCACCTGCCTCAGGTCACATATGAACATGAGGGGAAAGGACTGGCCAACCTGGACCGGGGCTGGGGGGAGGGAGGGGGCGTACTTAGGTAAAGATGGAAGATGAACAGTTGCCCGATCATCAGGAGGCTGATGAGGTTCAACACCAGCACCAACATCGCAATTATCACAACCACTGGGGTCTTTGCCTTTAGGTGGAAATATGGCAGGAACAGAAGCCAAGTGTTCTGACTGTTGATGTCTATGGAGAGAAGACAGGCACAGGCATTCAGCGCCTACTGACATGGTAGCACCTCTCCTCAGGGGAGCACCACGGACAGAGCTTGGCGTGGGGTAGGGAGGGTGGGGGAGGGAATACCAGCCTAAAGCAGGTGACCACCTTCCTGTCCAGGTGAGTATCTCCCAGCCCAGGAGAACTCTTCCTCCCCAATTAGTGAGCACCTGCCTAGCCAGGTGAGCCCTTGCTCCTTACTCAGGTGTGTGTCCTGCCTTTACCTAAGTGCCCTTGTAGCCCCCGCTGTCTGCAGTGGCTGTTATGATTCCTCCTGATGGGTCCAGAAGGTGAGGCTGAGGGAGGGTAACTATGTCTAGGTCACAGAGCCTGACCCCTGTGCCTGACCCCCACACCCACCCTGTCCTGCAGGCCTGCAGCCTGGCCAGGCCCTGGCCATTCTGCACCAGCCACTCTCACACAGCCCTGGCAGGCTGCAGCCGCCACGGGGTGGGGGCATTTCTAGGGCATGGTCCCCAGAGCCGCTCACAGCCACACTGCTCCCAAACATGAAGTGCAAGAAAAGTCTTGAAGGCTTGCGTGGGCGGAGCAGCGAAGATGGGACTCATTCCAGACGGGAGGGTGGGCTAAGACAGAGGAAACCTGAGGGGAAGCTACCAGAGCAGCAGCACGTACTTTGGTAGTGGGGATCCGTGCGGAGCACACCTGGGTCGACCTGATGCTGGATAGCAATATATAACAAGATGGAAAGAAAGCACAGCAGCCAGGCCGATGCGGATGCTAAGGAGCTGAAGAACCACCTGTGGGAAAAGCAGACATGGCTCAGAGCTGGGACAGCTGCCCTGAAGCACAGTGACCAGCACTAGCCCATTGCCCAGGCAGCATAGGGCACGTGCCTGACCTTGAATGCTGCTCTGATTGCCTGGTAGAGCCCAGCTCTTCTGTCTCTAGCTCTGTTTTTTGAGCATCTCTCCAGCTCTCTAGATGATGCCACTAATTCGCTACCACAGATCACACCTACAGTGTTATGTTGACTTACAACATATAGGTGGTGACCTCATTTAATCTCCACCAGGGGTTGCCAAAGGGGGACCACCCTCAGCTCACAAAGTAAACCGACTCACAGAAATGGGGTGTTACCTTCCCAAGCAGCCTGGCCCACCTAGAACTTGGTGCAAGATTCCATGGTGTCCCCAGCCTCCAGCCCAAGGGCCAGTCTGCTTTTCCCTGCTCCCCCTTATTCAGGACAGGGCTTCCTCCCAGCCAGGACGCCTTGCATACAACCTCTCTGCTTAGGGCCTGACAGCTCAGTGGACAGAAAGCGAAGGGACCCAGACCAGCAGGTTAAAACTCTCCAGCCTAGTCCGTGCCCTGTGGAAGGGACTGCTCCTCTCCAAGGCTAACAAGGGTCTCCAGCGATATATGCTGTGAGGATGGACTCCACATGGCATGTTCAGGGTCGGCTCCATCCAAACACGTTTCAGAACCAGACAGGGAGACAGGAGGGACCCTGAGCTCCATTGTACTGAACAATGGCACACAGCCCCCTCTGCCCATGACCCCCCACTCTAACCACGAGGCCTCCAGCCCGCAAACCCTACTTCAGGGCCCCCCATTACCCTCCCCTACCTGCCAGCTCCCTCACCAGTAATTCCTGCTCCCAATACAGTTGTTGAGCCATTTGCAGTGATGGTCAAAGCCAGCGATGCATTTGTTGCAGGCCCGGCAATGTTTAGCTTTCTCGCTCCTGAAAGGAAACGTTTGGGAGAACCAGCTTGTCAGCAACCTGTGCAGGTGAAGAATGGGGTCAGAGGCCCCTCAGCCAATAGGGGGAGGGATCAGGCAGCAGCAGCCCCAGTCAGCGTGAACCTGTGTCCAAGTGGTGGGGCGGCTCCCCTCGGCCACGCCTGCCACGTGGTGCCAGGGTTTGAGGCCTGGGGCCCGGGCTAGGCTCTGCCCTGAGCCGTGGGCCCCACTACCAGGCTGGCCACTTAAGTTCCCAGGCCACGGGAGACCCAGGTACCTGACCAGCCCTGTGAACCACTGGGGTGGGGGCTCATCTGAGAAAGCCCAAGAAAGACAGTGCTCTCTGGCTTTTAGATCTGCAAGGGGCCGGGGAGGCGGTGTGTGTCAGAGGTCACAGCACCAGCCTGCTGCATGTAAACAGCCCCTGCTTCTTCAGGGAAGCAGCATGGCACTGCCCTTCATGAGGGGCTACAGCGTTAAACCTGGCAGTCCACCCAGTGGGTGCCGGCCATGGTGCAGCCTGGCCTTACGCCCCAGCACTCACACGGTGACCCCACATAGGCAGCAATACAGATCTTCTATAACATGGTGTTGCTTGGATCTGTCGAACGTGGGCACTGGTTCACTGTAAATCTTCTTCCTCACGCTATCCTCTCCCGGGTCGATGGAGACACACACGAGGTACACTATGACATGGAACAACAACATCCCGCCGCTCACCTGTGGGAAGTGTGTCAAGGAGTAACTGAGCCCAGGCCCCACACAGCACAGCACAAGGTGTCCAGGCCCTGGCGCCTGACCAGAGCTGTGGGCACAGCTAGTGGCAGGGACCGAGGACAGCCTCTCCCACCCCTCATTTCTCCCTCCAGGAAGGACAAAGCAGACGTGCTGGAAGGAGGCTTTCAAATTGGGCCACGGTCCTGCAAGGGGCGAACAGGTACATTTCTAAGGGTGTGGGTCCCATGAGCTTCACCAAGGGAAAGGCCTGTGTGCCCAGGTGGGCACCAAGCTGCACTCTGAAGGTCGTGGGAGAGGGCAGCCAGCCTTATTGGGGAACGGACAGGAGGTTGGCCAGGTGGCTGCGGGGCATCTTCTCTGGGAGCAGGTGAGGCTGGGACTGAGCTGTGTGGCCCAAGGCCTTTGGTCCTATGACTATGCTCTGCTCACACACCAGACCACTGCCAGGGAGTGTGAGGGCAGCATCCCCTCCACTCTTTGGGAACCCCTGGACTGCTGGGGCTGGACCCTGGCATCGGACCCTCAGCCTGAAAGTGGAGGTGCCAGGGGCACCAGTCCTGGGCTGCCCAGTCAGCTCTGCAGTGCTGCCAGCGGCCAACTTCCCAAGCCTTTTTCAAACTGCTATGTTCCCTTGGGTACAAAGAGGTGAGTCCTCTAGGGGAAAGGGCCTGTGATTTCTAACCCCTCCCCACTCTACACAACAGGCAGGTGATGCCCAGTAAAAGGATACTCCATAGGCAATGTACTTCCACATGCCAGGCAGCATGGGAATAAAAATGCCAAACATGGCTAAGGCCAAGGTCAGAAACATGGCCCAGGATACTGCCTGGTATCCATGGAGGGGCTTCGACCAGCCGTTCACTCTGGACAGGCGAGGCGGCAATGTCTCCTGCGCCCTGCTTGCGGGTTCTGGGAGGACCCTTCTCTGGCTCCTGCCACAGCAGTCCATCTGCAACAGGAAAAAGGGGAGCCTGGCAGGCCACGGGCCTCCTTCCCACAGCCAGGCGTGGCCAGGGACACCCCAGGGGCGGGAAGCCACCACCCTCCTCTCCTGGGACCACTGGTGATAGCAGAGGGGGCAGGGCCAGCAGAGGACCCTGAACAGGGGAATCCAAGGCAAGGCATTCCTGCGGAGCCATCCAGGCAGCCACGACGCAGCTGTGGCCAACAGCTCTTAGAGGGAATGTGGCCCACAGGGCTCAGGAAACGAAGGGGCACCCACCCACCAGCACCCTGGTGTGGGCCCTCCCAGGCCCTCGTGGCCAGGGAACAGCCTACAGTGATGCAGATAGCTTGGGTCAGGTCAGGAGCATGGCCCAGGCCATCATATAGGAGTGGCTTTATAAACAAGTCCGGGTCTTGTTCATAGAGGTGCCTGGACTCATCAGGAGACCCATCAGTGTGAGATGAAAACCTGTGTCAACACCAGGCCCTCATTCCTGGGGGCAATGAGGCAATGCGGGAATAGATAACTGCTGGTGTGATGAGGTGATCTTTTATTCTATAGATTTCCTCCCTCAGAATTCTTCCTGCAAGTTCCCCTCTAAAACAGAACCAGACACCGGTTTTGCAGAGAGTTCTGTGTTATTTCTTGTACAGGGACAGGGAAGGCCTGTGACCTCTGGGCATCCGGTACCGCCCAGGTAGAGAGGGTGGGAGAGAACCATGGCCCCTTCTGCCCAGTCAGGGGGGCAGGAGCCGGTGGGAAAGGAAAGGACTGGGAGTCAGAGGGACTGCGGAGCATTTGAGGCGTGGGGCGGAGGTGAGTGTTATTTCACAGCTGCTACAAGTGGACTTTCAGAAAACTCTGCCACATTATGCCTCATGCAGAGAACTTCATTGTCCCTTCAGAATAAAGCATACAGAAAATATAGTTGATAGTAGGAAATATTCTCAGATGCCTTCTTATTAGTTGGGAATTCCCTTGGGAATTTTCCCCCAAGCACATTTTGGCTGCTGTCCACTGCTTTTGGTCATCCACTGTGGTTTTCTGGTGTGACAGCAGATGGACATGTGGCCATAGTTGCCCCAAGTTTACTTGGATTTCATGACAATCTCAGGGACACATGAGAGAATATCACTTATATAAACAGGGCAAAATACCTGGGGATGGCGCTTGGGCAAAACACAGAGGTAATCTTACCTAATAATAGACAAACATGCAAATTGACCATACATTCACTATGCCTTAAGCCATGCCCACCAACCAATCAGAGTGAGTATATGCAAATTAACCCAACCAAGATGGCAGCCAGCAGCCACAGAGCTGGAGTGAGCAGGGGGCTTGGTTACCCCAATGATGGAGGGAGCCAAGCTTCCTGGCCGGCTACTGCCTCCTCTCAAGGCAACAATGTTTCAATTATAGAAGGTAAATAAACCCCAGATACCTGCTTCCAGTCGCCATGGCAATGGAGCTGGAGCAAATTAAAAAAAAAAAACAAAAAAAGGAAAGGCTGGGAGCTTTGGTCGCTGGGGGGCTTGGTCAGTCTGAAAACAGCCATCAGACCCTCACACAGGCTGGCCAGGCACCCCAGTGGGGACCCTCACCCAGAAGAGGGTTTGGACAGCCTAAAAAAGGCCCTCATCCCCTCACCCAGGCTGGCCAGGCACCCCAGCGTGACCCCTACCCTGAAGGGGATGTGGCCAGCCTCAAAACAGCCATCAGCCCCTCACCCAGGCTGGCCAAACCCCCATGGGGTGAGGGTCCCAACTGGGGGTGGCTTGACCAGCCTGCAAACAGCCATCAGCCACTCACCCAGGCTGGCCAGGCATCCCAGCACACCCCCACCCTGATCCGGGACACCCTTTAGGGCAAACCAGCCGGCCCCCACCCGTGCACCAGGCCTCTATCCTATATAATAAAAGGGTAATATGCAAACTCACCCTAACAGCAGAAAGACTGGGAATGACTGTTCACTATGACACACACTGACCACCAGGGGGCAGATGCTCAATGCAGGAGCTGTCTCCTGGTGGTCAGTGCACTCCCACAGGGGGAGCTCTGCTCAGCCACAAGCCAGGCTGATGGCAGCCAGCATAGCGGTGGTGGCGGGAGCCTCTCCTGCCTCCTCAGAAGCACTAAGGATGTCTGGCTGCAGCTTAGGTCTGTTCCCTGCTGTTAAGTGGACATCCCCCGAGGGCTGCTGGGCTGCCAGAGGGATGTCTGACTGCCAGCTTGGGCCCGATCCCCCAGGGAGCAGGCCTAAGCCAGCAGGTGGACATCCTCCGAGGGGTCCCAGACTGCAAGAGGGCATAGGCCGGGCTGAGGGACCCCCTCAAGTGCACAAATTTCTTCTGCACTGGGCCTCTAGTCTTATATAATAATAGGCTAATATGCAAATCAACCAAACGGTGGAACGACAGGTTACTATGATGCTCACTGACCACCAGGGGGCAGACATTCAATGCAGGAGATGGCCCTGGGTGGTCAATGTGCTCCCACAGAGGGAGCGACGCTCAGCTAGAAGCCAGGCTCATGGCTGGCAAGCGCAGTGGCGGTGGCAGGACACCCCCCAAGGACTTCTGGACTGTGAGAGGACGCAGGCTGGTCTGAGGGGAACCCCCACCCCCGAGTGCATGAATTTCATGCACCGGGCCTCTAGTATCAGTATAAAAATAAGATTTGAAAATAAAACTATCATGCTGATATAAGAAATAACTAACAGTAAAAAGTACCAAAACTGGTTTGGCTCAGTGGATGGAGCGTTGGCCTGCGGACTGAGGGGTCCCAGGTTTGATTCCGGTCAGGGGCATGTGCCTAGGTTGTGGGCACATCCCCAGTGGGGAGTGTGCAGGAGGCAGCTTGTCGATGTTTCTCTCTCATCGATGTTTCTGGCTCTCTATCTCTCTCCTTTCCTCTCTGTAAAAACTCAATAAAATATATTAAAAAAACAAAAACAAAATAAAAACAAACAAACAAAAAAAACGGTAAAAAGCATAGCTAACAATCAAAGTCCAGAGAGGAATATTAAAAAGAAAGAAAGAAAGGAAGAAATAAATAAATAAAGAAAGAAAGAAAGAAAGAAAGGAAGGAAGAAAGAAAGGAAGGAAGGAAGGAAGGAAGGAAGATTATCTATAATAGATGGATACGTCAAAGTTGTAACTGGATGCAGATTTTATACAATTTAATACAGAGCAAGTCTACAAGTTCTGAGAATCTCTGGAACTTAAAATAGATGCAGCCAAAGCATCACAAAAGTGTGAGAGCAAACTGGAAGCTCCTAACGTGTGAGAGTGAAAGCACACGGAAAAGGTTCTCACCATGAAATCGGAAAATTACCCACAGTGGTGAGCAAATGAATCTGCAATTACATCTGAACCAAATCTACAAGGGAATCCAGTTGGAACAAAGCCTGATGGCAGAGTTAGCCGTCTTTGCAACTGTCACAGGCACCCTTGGTCAGACGGCAGAGGAGAGCAAGATGGCATCTGCCAAAACTATGAGCACCAGGCATACACTTACCCCCAGCTTCTTAGGACACAAAAATGAAAGCAGTGACTGAAGCCCAGAGCGCTCCCAAGTGTTGCTTCGGGCTCCCTCAGTCCCTCTACCAAGCTCTCGAAGGTGTTGGGTGGAGCTCTGGCTGCCAATGATGGTGGTTTCGCAGGATGTGGTGTAGGACCTCTGCAGGCTCTGCTTGGAGATGTCCCGGGCAATGCTTGGGGCTCCCCCAGTCCCTTTACCAAGCTCTCGAAGGTGTTGGGTGGAGCTCTGGCTGCCAATGATGGTGGTTTCCCACAATGTGGTGTGGGACCCCTGCAGGCTCTGCTTGGAGATGTCCCAGGCAATGCTTGGGGCTCCCCCAGTCCCTCTACCAAGCTCTTGAAGGTGTTGGGCGGAGCTCTGGCTGCCAATGATGGTGGTTTCCCACAATGCGGTGTGGGACCCCTGCAGGCTCTGCTTGGGGGTCTTCCAGGCAATGCTTGGGGCTGCCTCAAGTGCCCCAGCAGACTCCCCATGGTGTTGGGTGAGGCTCTGGCAGGTGCTGCTCTGAGCTCCCCAGGGTGTTGTCTGGGGCTCCTGCAGGCACAGCTGGGTCTTCTCACAGGTGCTGTGTGGGACTCTTCCCGGTGCCGTGCCTGGCTCCCCAGGCTGTTGGGTTGGTCTCTCCTGGGCACTATGTGGTTCACTCACAGGCTGCATGGAGCTCTCCCAGGGCTTCGCTGGGCTTCCGCAGCTCTGCATGGCGCTAAGGGATGTAAATGGATTTTGTAGGTGTAAAGGGTACGGATTGCCATTCCCCACCTTATGGTGCTACACACCCTCATATCACTGATCCCCTCTCAGTAGGGCTTGCTCTCATCTCCATTAATAAAAAGCCAAGTGTAATTTTCACCCAGTTTGAAATATGTGTGCTGCGACCTACACAGCTATGTTCAGGATCTGAAGGAGGGGCTGATGCACAAATCAAAATGCTATGCAAGAAATAAGAATTTGGCAGGCATGGGGGGGCCAGGTGGAAACCTCTTTCTTGTAGAGGCACCCTGAGTTCTGGCCTGGTCCACTTTTTATTTACTTGAATACACATTTGCCCTTTAGCAATGCATATAGGCAGATCAAAAGTAAAGTTTGGTAAACAATGTAAAGATTATCAGGTCGGGAAATCGAGCCATTGCAATCACAGCAGGATTCAGCCCTGCTGAATATCAAAGTCCATTGGCCTTCCAATGTTTCTTTTTAAAATATATATATATATATATTATTGATTCCAGAGAGGGAGGGAGAGGGAGAGAGAGATAGAAACATCAATGATGAGAGAGAATCATTGATTGGCTGCCTCCTGCACACCCCAGGGAATATCCTGACTGGGAATCGAACCTGGGACCCTTCAGTCCACAGGCTGATGCTCTATCCACTGAGCAAAACCATAGGGCCCTTCCAATGTTTCTTAACTGCTGTTTGCTTTAGCCTTTGGTATATGTGCAAAAGAGAAAATGTGTATTTATTAATTCAAATTCTTATCTCTTGGGAGATCAGATCAGTTAAAAAAAAACCTGGGACCAAATACCTGACTTCCTGTGTTATTATTTTATGGATTTAAATGGGCACAATTAAAGTGGGCTCCCCTTGAGTGCTCCCACAGCCTCCCTGTGTGGACAAAGTGCCAAGTCTGGAACAGCCCCTTCCCCCACCCAAGGGAGTAACTCCAGGGGTAATCAGCCTCCCATCCACCCAACCACCCACCCATCCAACTTCTGATGTCCATCTTTTTGGGGCCAGACCTTGTGGGAAATACCACTTCCTACAGCAGATTCAGCTCTACCCCACCTGCTCCACACGTAGAGAAATGAAACAATAGTGCTGTCCCATCTCCAATGGCACAGACCCATTTCTCTATACTTCTTAAGGGGAGGTGTGCTGGTGAGGACCCCAGGACTGGGAGAGCAACAAAGAAGACAATGGCCAGAGCAGGCTCATTCTCTCTCATGAAGAGAGAATGAAGGGCAGCACCACCCTTCATCCCACTTCCCACCACCGCCATGCAGCCAAACTGCTCAGGCCCTAGTGCTGAGAGCCAGGGAAACGCTCTTCCTCCCTGTCCCGCCTAACACACAGCTTTCATATTGCTGCTGGATATGAACACACACTCCACCACACACACAATATCACACACATCACACACACACACCACCACCACCACCACCACCACCACCACCATGTACCATGTACCACACACACACCACCCCAGCCCACACACACCACACAAAACACAACACATACACAAATACACGTGCACACACACTACACACACATAGACCACTCACTGGCGTCTTTACGACACTATGACCTCTGTGTAAACATGTCTAAACCCCGTCACTGGACACAGACCCCAACATTTATGAATAGTTAGTTTGCTGTGTCTTGCTGGGTCTTGGACTATCTTTCTGGACGTCCAGTGGCCAAACCTGCTAGTCCCCTGGTGAGAACCGAGGAAGAAGTGAAGCACGCACCTCCCTTGCTGCCAAACACACTCTCCCTTCTCAATTCTCAAAGACTTCCTGACTGAACAAAATAGAGTGCACTCTCTTGCTCAGGCCAGGCCAAAATGAGGACTTGCAACCAGTCCCCAGGACCTCCCTGGTTGACATGGCAACAACATAGACCAAGGGACCTCATAAAGCCCAACCTCTGACCATGCCCATTGCCAGTTGTGGGGGAGTGGAGGGAGGGTGGGGACAACCTCTGACCATGCCCATTGCCAGTTGTGGGGGAGTGGAAGGGGAACTGGAGCAGACCCTGTGGAGACCCCAAAGACGCGACGCAGGAGGCCTCAGACAAGCTGGGTTGGTGGCAACACCACCCTTCATCACCTTCACTTGAGTCCATTTTACAAGGTCCTCAGTTCTACTTAGAATGCTTCCTGTCACAGCCCCTCAGTGACAAAGCAGCCAGCTCATGGCCCGCCCTGACCTCCTGCTTACCGTGGCCCAGGAGTCAATCCCCACTTTCCTCATCACACTTGACAAATCAGCTGTTTTGCTCCAGGAGCTGAGACTCACATACACTGTCCAAGGCGTTGGTGCCTCTGGGTCAGATTTGGGGACTGTGGCACCAACACAGTCCCCTGAGCCTGATGGCCCTGCCAGATGCCCTCTTAGTGGCCACAAAAGTGCCACAGCAGAAGGAGAGGAGTCAGGAAATGAGGGACATGTGAACACCGTGTGCCGAGTGGGTGTCATGTGCCAGAGAGGGCTTTTAATGGAAACCAATCGGTCACTGGGAACCAGCTCACCCAGGGACCACATCTTCCTTTGGCTAGCTTCATTGCCTCTACATGAATGGCAAGATCCCAGCGATGGGACCACAAACATTGCTGAGCGCCTCCTGTTGTTCCTGTTTCTCCTGGTTCCCCATATTCCCTTGCAGGCCCAGGTTGCCACCTTGATACCAGACATGCAAGGGTCTGGCTGCCCACTGCTACCAGAGTCAATAAGTAGAGACAAGGTTGAATCTTTATGGTGCGTTTTATTAATCAGATAGCCGGCATCTGAGCAGCAGGTGTAACACCCTGAAAAGACTGCTCTGACATTTCATTTCAAACCAGGTTTTATACAGGGATAGTGGGTGGGGAAAAATCTAAAATCGGTGAGTTTCCAGGGTCTGCCTTTCTTCACTGTCCTTGCAGAGACTAGCCCCGGAGAAGATTAGCTGGGAAGGCCGTCTCCCTTCAGAGAGGCCCTGTCCTCGATCTGGACTCCAGGTTGCCTCCTCTCCAGGGCCTGTTCTTCCCTGCAACACATGCTCCAGTTCCCCAGGGTCTGTAAGAATAGTTCTTCTTTAGAGGGCATAGCTATTGAACAACCGTGATTCTATTTCTATTGCGTGCCCCTCCCCATCAACCTGACTGGTTCCAGTTGATCTGGCCCATATCCAGAGCCCTTTTCAAAGTAGCCAGGAGTCTATGAAGAAACTGGTTTTGTTGTTGTTGTTGTTGTTCTTCTTCTTCTAAGAAAATGGTTTTTCTTATAAGCACAAAAATTGATTCAAGAAGAAATAGAAAATTCAAATATATAACAAGACATTGAAATCCAAATTTTAAATTCCCCTTTAAGAAAATATCAGGCTCTGATGGCTTTATTGGTGAATTCTAACTAATTTTTTGTTTGTTTGTTTGTTATTTGTTAATCATCACCTGGGGATATTTTTCCCATTGGTTTTTAGAGAGAGTGGAAGGGAGAAGGAGAGACACAGATAGAAAAACATCCATGTGAGAGAGACATATCAATTGGTTGCCTCCAAAACAAGCCTGGACCAGGGCCAGGGATGGAGCCTGCAACTAAGGTTCGTGCCCTTGACAGGAATTTAACTGGGATCCTTAATTCCATGGGCCGATGCTCTATCTATTGAGCCAAAGCAGCTTGGGCTCTACCTAATGCTTTTAGAAAAAAATCATACCAACTGTGCACAAACTCCTTCAGAAAACAGAGAAGGAAATAATACTTCCCAATTTATTCCATGAAACCAGTATATGATACCAAAGCCAGACAATGCCATCACAAAAGAATATCATAAGCCAATATCATTCATAAATGTGGAGGCAAATATCATTAACAAAATATTACAAAATATTAGCAAGTAAATTCAGTCACGCACACACACACAGGATTATACACCTGACTAACTTAGGGTTATTTCCAGGAATGCAAGAATGAAAACATCTACAAATAAATTAATATAATAAGAATGTTAATAAATTAAAGTACATTAAACATAAGTGCACCATACAGAAAAAACTCTTGGTATAACACATCTGTTGATGATATAAAATTTTACAACCTAGAAAAAAGAAACACCCTTAATATGATAGAGAGCACTGATGAACCTTAGAACTAATCCATACTTAATTCATAC
Source organism: Myotis daubentonii (assembly GCF_963259705.1). Classification (NCBI taxonomy): domain Eukaryota; kingdom Metazoa; phylum Chordata; class Mammalia; order Chiroptera; family Vespertilionidae; genus Myotis; species Myotis daubentonii. The sequence continues at coordinate 147,378,148 of NC_081842.1, read as the reverse complement.
CAAATACTTTCCCCTTAAGATGGGGGCCAAGGGAAAATGTTCACCTCAAAAGTGCATTCCACATGTTACTAAATTTCCAGCCAATACAGGAAAGCAAGAAATAGAAATTAAAACCATATTAATTTGAAAATGAAACTATTAATTTGCAGGAAACATGATCCTAGCAAATCTGATAAAGCTAACAGAACTAATAAGATAGCTTAGCAAGATGGTAAGATATACAACCAATATAAAACACTCAATTATATTTCTATACACTAGTAATAAAGAGCCTGAAAACAGTACTAAGAAATCTATACCATTCACAATAGCACCAAAAATAATAAAATGATAAAAAAAAGTGCACAATCTGTCTGCACTTAAAGCTTCAAACTATTGCTGAGAGAAATTAAACACAGACAAAATAAATGGAAAGGTTTGTAATATTTATGGATTGGAACGACTCAGCATTGTCTTGATAGAAAAGTTGCCCCAAATTAATCTACAGATTTTCCATGATCTCTATTGAATCCCCAGCTAGTTTTTGTTTTTCTTTTTAAAAAATCTGATCATAAAGTGTATATGAAAATTCAGAGGACTTAGAGTGGCCAAAATAATTTAGAGAATGAGCACAAAATTGGAGGACTTAGAGTACCTGACTTGAAGTTGGTGCCACGGTTCCCAGATCTGACCCAGAAGATCGTTATAACTTCCCTATAAAGCCAGTGTAATAAAGACGATGGGACTGGTATAAGGAGAGATGTAGAGATCAAATGGAACAGAATAGAAACTTCAAAAAATAAACCTTTATTTTTTGGGTCAATGGATTTTAAATAAAGTTGTGAACGTAATTCAAAGGGGAGAAGTGAGAGTGCTTTAGTAAATGGTGCTGGAACATTAGACAACCATAGCCGCCCGCACCCAAAGATTTAACTTTCTGCCCCACTTCACAGCCCACACAAAAAATAACTCAAGATTGGTCACAGACCTAAATTTCAGATCTAAACTATAACACTTTAGATGAAAAACAATCATCTTTGTGATGTTGAGTTAGGCAGAGAAAAAAATGGAAAACTGTACTTCTTCAAAATTAAAATCATTTGCTCTTCAAAAGTCACCATTAAAAACATAAAAAATAAGTCACAGACTGGATTAACATATTAGCAAAAAGTATTCTGTATGCAGAATGTTTATAGAGCTTCCAAGATTCATTAATAAGGAAAAACAACCTAATTGTTGAAATAGGGAAAGATTTGAACAAACTGTTCACCAAAATAGCACATAAAGATATGCTCAGATCATTGGACAGTAGGTAAATATCAATTAAAACTGCAGTAGTTTACCATTGCTTGTTCACTGGAAGAGCTACTACCAAAACAATGACCAATACCAAGTGTTTAAAATGTAGAAGAATTGGAAGTTTCACATAATCTTAGTGAAAATATAAATTACTCCACATTGAAACAAAGATTGGCAGTTTTTTCAAAATGGAAATATATATTTATCAATGAACCAGCAATCACAAATAGTGAAAACACAGGTACATATAGCATGTGAGTTGGGAAGACAAATCCTGTGCCCAGAGTGAGGTCTACACTAGATTAGATGGATTTAATTGATATTTGCGGAACATTTTATTCCCAAAGAGCAGAATATACATTCTTTAAAAATTAAAAAAAAGATTTATTTTTGAGAGTCTTACAGATGTCCCTGCCCTTCCCCTTTGCCCCTGTCCACCTGGTTCATGCCCTGCCCCAGGCCTTCACCACCCTATTGTCTGTGTCCATATCCTATCTAATAAAAGAGAAACATGGTAATTAGCGTACGACTGCTACCCTTCCCATTGGCTAGTCAGGGAAATATGCAAATTAACTGCCAGCCAAGATGGCGGCCGACAGCCAGGCAGCTGGAAGCTAACATGAGGCTTGCTTGTTTCAGTGACGGAGGACTCCAACGTTCCCCGCCTGCTGCTGCCGGCCTCTGAGCTGCAACTCTAAGCAACTATGTTACAAATATAGAAGCTAAACAAAACCCCAGAAACCTGCTTTAGTTGCCAGGCTTCAGCCAGCAGGATCGCAACATTGTTTCAAATACAGAAGGTAAACAAAGGCCAGAAATCTGCTTTCAGCAGTAGAGGCCTAAGAGCTGGAGCCAAGCTTCAAAGCTAAAGCTGGCCCAGAATAAAAAAAAAAAGAAAAAAAGGAGCGGTTGGGAGCTTCAGTCATCCGCCAGCCTGAAAACAGCCCTCAGCCCCTCACCCAGACTGGCCAGGCACCCCAGTGGGGACCCCCACCCTGAAGGGTGTGTGACCAGCTGCAAACAGCCATCATCCCCTCACCTAGGCTGGCCAGGCACCTCAGTGGGGACCCCCACCCTGATCCAGGACACCCTTCAGGGCAAACCAGCCGGCCCCTATCTGTGCACCAGGACTCTATCCTATATAGTAAAAGGGTAATATGCCTCCCAGCACCGGGATTAGCGGAGCCGCAAGGCCTCCCGGCACCGGGATCAGCGTGACAGGGGGCAGCGCCCAAACCCCCTGATCGCCCTGCGGCTCTGTGTGTGACAGGGGGTGGGGCCACAACCTCCCTATCGGCCCTGCTCTGTTTGTGACAGGGGAAGGCGCCCCAAACCCCTGATCGGCCCTGCTCTGTGTGTGACAGGGTGCAGCGCCCCAAACCCCCTCTCCCCCACGGGCCCTGCTCTGTGTGTGACGGGGTAGAGCCATAACCTCCCCATCAGCCCTGCCCTGAGTGTGACAGTGGTGGCACCCCAACCCCCTGATCGGCCCTGCTCTGTGGGTGACAGGGGGCGGTGACCCAACTCCCCTATCGGCCCTACTCTGTGCGTGACAGGGGGTGGCACCGCAACCTCCCCATCGACCGACCCTGCCTTGAGTGTGACAGGGGGCGGTACCCCAATCCCTCAATCAGCCCTACCCTGAGCGTGACTGAGGGTGGCATCGCAACCTCCTGATCCACCCTGCTCTGTGCATGACAGGTGCGGCACCCCAACTCCCCAATTGGCCCTGCTCTGAGCCCGACCAGGGGCTGCACCTAGGGATTGGGCCTGCCCTCTGCCACCCGGGAGCAGGCCTAAGCCAGCAGGTCGTTATCTCCCGAGGGGTCCCAGACTGCGAGAGGGCACAGGCCGGGCTGAGGGACCCCCTCCCCTTCCCCCCGAGTGCACACATTTTTGTGCACCGGGCATCTAGTATGCATATAAGATCTTATAATCTCTCCCCATCCTCTCTCCCTGCTTCCCTCTGAGATTTGCCAGTCTGTTCTATGCTTCCATGCCTCTGCTTCTATTTAATTCATCAGTTTATTTTGTTCATTAGATTCCTTGTTCATTTATTTTGATTTTTAGATTCAATTGTTGATAGAAAGGTATTTATTGCCTTTTTATTGCCCGTTTCCTCCTCCTCCCCCTCCCCCTCCTCCCCTTCTTCTTCTTCTTCTTCTTCTTCTTCTTCTTCTTTTTCCTCTTCCTCTTCCTCCTCTTCTTTCTCATCTTCTCCATCTTCCTCATCCTCTTCCTCTTCCTCTTAAAGAATACCCTTCAACATTTCATGTAATACTGATTTGGTGGTGATGAGCTCCTTTATCTTTTTCTTGTTTGTGAATCTCTTTATCTCACCTTCAATTCTAAATGATAGTTTTGCTGGGTAATCTTGGTTGTAGATCTTTGCTATTCATCACTTTGAATATTTCTTACCACTCCCTTCTGGCCTCCAAATTTTCTGGTGAGAAATTAGCTGATAGTCATATGGACACTCCCTTGTAGGTAACTAATTGCTTTTCTCTTGCTGCTTTTAAAATTCTCTGTCTTTGCCGAAACTGGTTTGGCTCAGTGGATAGAGCGTCGGCCTGTGGACTGAAGGGTCCTAGGTTCGATTCCGGTCAAGGGCATGTACCTGGGTTGCGGGCACATCCCCAGTAGGAGATGTGCAGGAGGCGGCTGATCGATGTTTCTAACTCTCTATCTCTCTCCCTTCCTCTCTGTAAAAAATCAATAAAATATATTAAAAAAAAATTCTCTGTCTTTAACTCTTGGCATTTTAATTATAATGTGTCTTGGTATGGGCCTCTTTGGGTTCCTCTTGTTTGGGACTGTCGGCGCTTCCTGGACTTGTAAGTCCATTTCTTTCACAAGGTAGAAGTTTTCTGTCATTATTTCTTTAAATAGGTTTTCAATATTTTACTCCCTCTCTTCTCCTCTGGCATCCCCATAATGTGAATTGGTATGCTTGAAATTGTCCCAGAGGCTCCTTACACTATCTTCATATTTTTGGATTCTTTTTTCTCTTCTGATTGGGTGTTTTTTGTTTCCTCATATTCCAAACTGTTGATTTGATTCTCAAAATCCTCTACTCTACTGTTGAATCCCTTTAAATTATTCTTTATTTCAGTTAGTGTATGCTTAATTTCTGACTGGTCCTTTTCATATCTTTGAAATTCTCACTAAGATCCTTGAAAATCTCACTAAGCCCTTGAAGCTCTCTTTGAGTCACTTGAAGCTCTCATTAAGATCCTCGAATAACCATTGTTTTGAACTCTGTACCAAGTAGTTTGCTTGCTTCCATTTCATTTAATTCTCTTTCAGGAGATTTCTTCCATTCTTTCATTTGTGACATGTTTCTATGTGTCCACATTTTGGCTGCTTTCCTGTGTTTATGTATATATATTAGGTAGAGATGCTTTGCCTCCTGGAGTTGGGAGAGAGGCCTTGTGTAGTAGTTGTCATGTAGGGCCCAGTGGCTCAGTCTCCCCAGTCACCTGAGCTAGACATTCTAGGTGTACTCCTGTGTGAGCTGTGTGCATAGTCTTATTGAAGTTGAGCCTTGATTGCTGTTGGCATCACTGGGAGTTGATTTCCAAGCCAATTGGCTGTGAGGACCATCAGCAACTACAGTGGAAGAGCTGCTGTGCAGAAGACACCCCTATGAAGCAGAACTTGCTTCAGTAGGGTGTTGGTGCTCACTGAGTCTGTCCCTTGAATGTGTTGCTTATGGATATGTAGATTTGTAACCTGGTATGGTCTGAAGCTGTCCATGGGTGCACTGGCTCTAGGGCCTCCCGGGAGGTACAAAGTCAGCCACTGCCTGGGGCCACCCAGCAGGAACTATCAACCGATCTGCAGATGGCTGCTTTTTGTACTGGGCTTGGAAGTGCCCAGGCGAGGCCTAGCTGGGCACTAGTGCTGGGTCTTGGGCCTCTTATTAATAGGTATGGGGCATGCTGATGCCAGCAGCTGCTTGTTTAAGAGATTTTAGGAAAGTCTGAAACCTTAGCAAGCACAGGCCATCGAATGGAAAAGCCACTGTAAACAGCTTGGGTGGGGTTGTAAGTTAGATGGGGCAGGGTCTCAGGGAATCATCAGGATGGAGGGAACAGTGTCAGCCAGGCTAATGGAAACTCAGATATGGATGCCAGTCAGCTCTGCAAAGGGGAAATCCCAACACAGGAACAATGACCACTGGGATTACCTCCATCTGGGAGTAAGCCATCCCCAAGTTTGCTTCCCTGATGCCAAACAATCCAGTTCCTCTCTGTATGTCCATGGTTCCTCCAATGCTGCTGCCTAGTGCTGGAGATCAGAGGGAAAGGGACTGTGTAAGTTTGTGCACCAGCCCTTTATGAGGGACTCCCTCAGTCTCCAGTAGTCTCCTTGTCATTCAGCCACTATCCCCACTGGTGTTTTTTTTTTAAAAATATATTTTATTGAATTTTTACAGAGAGGAAGGGAGAGGGATAGAGTGTCAGAAACATCGATGAAAGAGAAACATCGATCAGCTGCCTCCTGCATACCTCCTACTGGGGATGTGCTCGCAACCAAGGTACATGCCCTTGACCGGAATTGAACCTGGGATCCTTCAGTCCACAGATCGATGCTCTATCCACTGAGCCAAACCGGTCCGGGCCCCACTGGTTGTTATAGCCTAAAGTTACAGGAACATCTCTTCCCACCCCTGGAACCCTGGGCTGGGGGTCTGCTGTGGGGCTGGGATCCCTTGCTTCTCACAGAAGGCCTCAGCAGCCAAGATATCCCTCCTAATTAAAAACACTCCACACTTGGGTGTCGGACCAGCCATTCTACTCCTCCGCCCATCCTACCGGTCTTGATGTACATTCTTCTTTACTTCTCTAGTTGCAGAACTTTCATTCAGCCAGTTTTCAGGCAGTTCTGAATGATGGTTGTTTTGTATTATAGCTGTTATTTTGATGTGGTTGTGGGAGGTGATGAATACTGGTGTTTACTTACACTGCCATCTTGGTTCTCTCTCAGAAATACATTCTTCTCAAGTGCACATGGAACATTCTCAAAGATAACCACATGTTAGGACACAAAATAACTCAATATATTTAAGAAGATTGAAGTCATATCAAGCATTTTCTCAGATCTTACTGGCATGAAACTAGAAATCAATTATAATTTAAAAAACTCAAAACATTCAAACACACAGAGGCTAAATAGCATGTCATTAAACCATAAATAGGTTAACAATGAGATCAAGGAAGAAACAAATATTACCTGAAGCAATGAAAATAAATACACAACAACTTGAAATCTATGGGACAGAGTGAAAGCAGTTCTGGGAGGGGAGACTCATAGCATTACTGGTCTACCTCAAGAAGCAAGAACAATCTCAAATAAACTATCAAACCCTTTGTCTAAAAGAACTAGAAAAAGAACAACAAACAAAGCCTAGAGTAAGTAGAAGGAAGGAAATAATAAAGATCAGAGGAGAAATAAATGACATAGAGACTAAAATAACCCCAATACAAATAAGCAACTAAACCAAGAGCTTGTTCTTTGAAAAGATAAACAAGATTAATGATCTTTCAACTACCCTCATCCACAAATAGAGGACCCAAGTAAATAAAATCAGAAATGAAAGAGGTGAAATAACAACTGGCATCACAGAAATACAAAAGATTGTAAGAAAATACTATGAACAACTATATGTCAACAAATTGGACAACTGGGGTGAAATGAATAAATTCCTAGAAATATACAATCTTCCAAAACTGAATCAGAAAGAATCAGAAAACCTGAAAAGACCAATTACAACTAACAAAATTGAAGCAGTAATACAAAAAACTCCCAGTATACAAAAGTCCTGGAATCAATGGGCAAAAACTAAACAATTTCCAAAGCATATAAATGTCTTATACACCAGGAAAACAAAAAATCCAATTATAAAATGGGCAAACGACCTGAGTGGACATTTCTCCAAAGAGGACATACAGATCGCCAATAGACATGAAAATATGTTCAATGTCACTAATCATCAGAGAGATGCAAATTAAAACCAGAATGAGATAGCACCTCACAGCAGTCAGAATGGTTACCATCAATAAATCAACAAACAACAAGTGCTGGTGAGGATGTAGAGAAATAGGAACGCTTGTGCACTGCTGGTGGGAATGCAGACTGGTGCAGCCACTGTGAAAAATAGTATGGAGTTTCCTCAAAAAAATTAAAAATGAAACTGCCTTCACATCCAGTGATCCCATTTCTGGGAATATATCCTAAGAATTTCCAAACATGAATCAGAAAGAACATATGCACCTCTATGTTCATTCCAGAATTATTTATAATAGCGAAGATCTGGAAATAGCCAAGTGCCCATCAGCAGATGAATGGATAAAAAAGCTGTTGTACATTTACACAATGGAATACTATACAGCTGTAAAAAGAAGGAAATCTCACCTTTTGCAACAGCGTGGATGAGCCTGGAGATTATTATGTCAAGTGGAATGAGCCAGTCAGAGAAAGACAAATATATATATGATCTCACTTATATATATATAATCTAATGAACAAAATAAACTGATGAATAAAATAAAATAGAAACCAAGGCATGGGTTCATGGAACAGACTGACAGCTGTCAGAGGGGAAGGGGGAGGAGGGGACTGTAAGAAAGAAGGCGAAGGGATGAGCCAAAGAACATTTATGCACAGACACAGACAACAGTGTGGTGATGGCCAGAGGGAAGCAGGTGTGGAGGTTGGGTGGAGGGAGCTGGGCAAAGTGTGTGTGTGTGTGTGGGGGGGGGGGGGGGGATGGGGATCTGTAATAGTGTCAACAATGAAAATAAAGTTTAAAAAACTGGGGAAAATCTACATGTGTAATACAAGTGGATTGTTCAATAAATTTGGGTACATATATTTGACGGTATGCTATGTTGGTAGTAAATATAATACTATAAAAGACTAATTAATGAAAATAGGAAAAATTTATAAAGCTATATGTATTATTTGCAAAGGATATATACCACATTAACAGCAAATGTCTCTATAGAAGGATTACAGTTTATTTGCAGTGTTATTTTTGTGATATTTTCTGAATTCTACATGATGAAAATAAATAATTGTATAAAGGGGGGGAAGTGTGAGAATAAAAACAAATTTTACCCTTTATTACTTGACTGATAAGCTTTTCATGGTTCTCTAATACAAAAATATCTACTTTATTGTTTTATTTGAAGTCACTTTAGAGCTCCTTTTTAATGGCTATTGAAGGCAACAGTAAGGCCCATAATTTAAGAATAAAAAAAAAAGAGAGAGATGGGGTGAGGAGGAGGAGAGAAAGAAAGGAAAGGGGGAAGGGGGACAGAGAGGGGAAGGGAGAGAGGAGGGAGGGAGGGCAAAGCCCAGCCCCTCTAATTCAGCATTCCACAGATGCATTTGACAAGGGACCCTTTTAGCTAACAGTATGACTAATACCTGCAGGATACGGGCATTCCTCAGAACAGAAATTTGTAAATCCCGAAAAGGTGGGAGACCAGGCAGCGCTGGGCTGCAGGTTGGGGGTGGGAGTGCTGGGCCCAGCCCCAGGGGAAGGGCTGTGGGGAGCTGGTGGCCCCAAGCCCCGTCTGCAGTCTGCAGCCCTGGCTGTGGCAGCCTCACCTCCATGGCTGCCGGTCTACCATGGCCACGCTGTGCGCAGCCAGGCAGCCCAGGGGACCCCAGCAACCCCCAGGCCCCGGGCTTGGCCACAGCATCCTCAGCTCCTCAGACTGCACAGGCCTCTGAGGTAGCCTAGATTGCAGGTCAAAGTTCGCACTTTACTGGGCGGCCCCGCCCACGCGTCTCCATGGCTACAGCCCTGAGGCGCTTCCCCATTTGCTCCAGTATCTGCAGGTGGTCCGCCCACACGCGCCTCAATTGGCTGCAACCACGGTCCCCAACCGACCCCAACGGTCCCCCAAGGTCCCCAACGGCCCCCCAAGGCCCCCAACGGTCCCCAACCGTCCCCAACCGTCCGGATGGTCCCCAACAGTTGCCAGACGCCCTTCCCTCCTGGGCAGGCATCGCTGTGGACAGGAGGGGGGAGGAGAGCCCAGTCTGAGGACAGTGAAGCTGGGATCCTGATCAGGTCCTGGTGAGCCAGCGAGTCCCTCTAGTAAGTGAGCCCGTTGCCTTAGGATTTGCCTGTTGTTTTCTGTTTGAAGCAGTTTTACTCTACCTTTGTCTAGAATCTAGAATCTAGATCATTGTCGTTTAAAAGAATAGAGAACAGAGAGGAAGTCTGTTTAACCTTTTATTAATAAACAAACATAATAGAAACAGAATGGGTTATTTTTCTAAAAGAATTTCCTTAAGCATTAAAATTACTTTGTTTTATCAGAACACATAGGAATAATAGGGATAGCTGAAATACACTTAATTTGAATTAATAAAGATTAATTCAAGCTGAATTCTGTTGTTAGTGGTGACATTCATTGTACATAGGAAAAAAGCAGCTGTTTGAACATGGGAAAATATGTAAATGTGGCCTTAAGGTCTATCCTTAGGGAGAATAACATAATTAATTCTGCCTTTTTTCTCTTAGAATATCCTCCTTTTAGCCTTTTCCTTGTCCCTGGCCCAAGAATAAGCCTGCCTTCTTGTGTGTCCTGTGTGTTGTAAGGGTTGTCTGTATGGAGGGCGCCATCTGCCGGCCGTGGGAAGAACCGCTGTGGGAAGACCGCCTTTTACAGTTCAGGGGACTCTTCAGAAAATGTTGTTTTCCTTCTAATTCCACCTCAAACCTGGAGTAAAATTCCAGGAGGGAAAACAGCTTTTAATAAACATGGCCAGGCTGGGATTCTAGTAATGGTTTGACTTGTTTCTGTGACTCTGAGCTTGGTGTCACATACTGAATATTTAAAAACATATCATCATGGAAAGTGCAGATTCCTGTCTTTATTTCCACCCAGATCAGTTAGAAATATGATTATTGTTCCTCTTTGTGCCCTTGATCTTTAATCCAGGCAATGCTTTGTTCTTTTCTATCCAGGGAAAGTATTTTAAATATTTTTATTGCTGTCTCTTAACTAGTTTCATCTTAAGAACATATATTTACATCCGATAATACCAGAGTGAGGAATAATTTCTTGATTTTTTCTTCTTCCTAGGGCTATGTGTATGATTTTTAAGAAATCAATGTTTCTTTTAATTAATGATAATGTAATCAGAACTTATTCAAAGGTTGTATAAGCTCTTTAGTATTATAATATTTTCTTGTGTTTTACTTATTGTTCAGATGGACATGAAATCATAAGTGTCCAAACGAATAAGATAGGGCGCTTCTTTCCACTTCACTTTTGACCTGGGCCCAGGATGCAGGAATATTTTTTCCATATTTCTCCTTTAGTGTAGCTGCTTTTTGTTCAAATGGTTGCTTATCTTAATTTTGTGTATTTGTTTCAAATTACCTTTTAAAAGTGGGGAAATTCTAAATTATTATTAAAAACATGCATTTTTAAAAAAAATCCTTGCTCTAGAATACATTTATTGATATTTTACAAAGGGAGAGGAAGAGAGAGAGAGAGAGAGAGAGAGAGAGAGAGAGAGAGAGAGAAAGAAACATGGATGGGTTGCCTCCTGACTGTGCCCTGACTGGGGATCCAACCCGAAACCAGGCTTGTGCTCCCACCGGGAGTGGAACCTGCAGCCTTTTGGTGCCTGGGATGATGCTCCAAACAAATGAGCCACCCAGCCAGGGCCAATGTGTGTATTTTAAAAATGGAGAAAGAAAGTGATTGGCATGCCATTCTATAATATATACAGTATGTAAAATGGATTCTGACAGGTTATTTTTATATAAATTTTTTCTTAAGTACAGTTATAATTTTCTCATTTTCATTGTATATGTCCTACCTTAAATGTGAGTAATTGAATTCTACAGTGGAAAGGAATTAGGTTAATTTATTTGACACTAGTTTAACCTGAGGAGCAGCTATATATCAGTATCTTTCCCCCATTGATTTCCAATAATAATTGAAGATCCTATTTCTTTCTCCTGCCCCTCCTTTCTCTCTTGTATTACTCCTTCCTTCTCCCTCCTTCTCCTTTCCCCCTTTTTCTCTTGCCTTGTAGTTTGGTGTTCATGTTCTCTGGAAACTTCTTTCAAGATCACCTTTTCAAGTCCAAGAGATATTTGCTGAGGTCATTTTGTATGTTTCAGTGATACGTGTTTCTGAAGTAATTAGCACTATGTACCATTCCTCCATCTTTAAACATTATTTTTAGTTTTGTTTTTCATTTTCAAAATATTTATTGAAAAACAATTTACCATGACATTCCTATACCAAAAACACACCACAAGACTCTAAATAACCCAAAAAAGCATACAAAACCTATCCTGACAATCTCTTTGGAGGTATTAAATGTTTAGGCCCATGAGGATAGAGCTGACTGAATTTACACGTTAGTCTTTGGTCACACAGACTATTTGGTAATTAATAAAGAGCTGCCTCTTGGCATTAGGTTGCAGTTAACTGGGGTGGGGAGGTGCAGGTGTGCCGATGTACTCTTTTAGAAATTAAAAAGAACACAGTTGAATAAACTTAGGTTTTAAAATCATGTAGATATAATCTTAGGATCTGGACTTGCGTAATCTCGTTAGGTACCTCCCCCAATCAATCCCCTCCTGGGGACTTAAAAATACTGGCTCATAACCAACAAGACTGCAAGTAAAGTTTTAAACAAGGTTATATTCGGGAAGTTCAAAGAAGTGTTTAAAATAAAATTTATCTGAAATCTACAATTAATTTTTCTGTATTGAATGTGATGGACAGTTTAGATATCACCCCCCGCCCACCTCCCACCCCAACATGCATGTTAAAAAAGAAAACCAAAATTCAACACACATCCACTCACTCCAACTACCCAGGCAGTCAGCCAGGGGTAACATCTCTAATAGCCAAGTAATGAACTCCTGAAAATCGGAGGGAAAACCCTGATTCTTAACTATAGAGGCACCAAATAGACCACTATAATAAGAACTGAGGTAACAGCAAAAGATCTTTTTGTTGCTTAGATTGCTACATGTCACACTTCTCAAATAAGAAAATTACCTCAACATTTATAAGTCTAGTTCCACCTGACTTATAAAAACAATCAAAACCCAATAAAGAGAAAAAAATATATACACAACAAGTTAGTGAAATAGACATATTAGGGAATTTTTTCATTTGACTCTTGAATTTCAAATAAAATGATCCAGGTGTACTAATATGACCTAGTTGTACCATCTTTACCATAAAAATGAAAGATTTCTAAGACTTGTTTATTTGGGGCATTCATTTTTCTATTAATCTTTATTTTTATTTTATTTTTTATTGTCTAAAGTTTTACATATGTCTCCTTTTTCCCCAATTGACCCCCCTCCCCGCCCACCCTTCCTGCAGCCATTCCCAGCCTGGGCAAGCCTCCATCGCCCCAGTGTCTGTGTCCATTGGATATGCTAATATGCATGCATACAAGTCCTTTGGTTGCTCTCTAACCCCCCCTCCCCTACCATTTGCCTCTGGACCTATTCTTGTTCATCAAATCATGTTGATCACTATATCCCACATATGAGTGAGATCATGTGATACTTATCTTTCTCTGACTGACTTATTTCGCTTAGCATAATGCTCTCCAGTTCCGTCCATGATGTTGCAAACGGTAAAAGTTCCTTCTTTTTTTCTTTTTAATTAAATCTTTATTGCTCAGATTATTACAGTTGTTCCTCTTTTTCCCCCCATAGCTCCCCTCCACCCGGTTCCCACCCCACCCTCCGCCCTCACCCCGACCCCCCCACTGTCCTCATCCATAGGTGCAGGATTTTTGTTCAGTCTCTTCCTGCATCCCCCACACCCCTTCTCCCCCACCCCCGAAGAATAGGTAGTCCACTCCCTTTCTATGCCCCTGATTCTATTATAATCACCAGTTCATTCTGTTCATCAGATTATTTATTCACTTGATTTTTAGATTCACTTGTTGATAGATGTGTATTTGTTGTTCATAATTTGTATCTGTACCTTTTTCTTCTTCTTCCTCTTCTTAAAGGATACCTTTCAGCATTTCATATAATCCTGGTTTAGTGGTGATGAACTCCTTTAGCTTTTTCTTATCTGTGGAGCTCTTTATCTGACCTTCAATTCTGAATGATAGCTTTGCTGGATAAAGTAATCTTGGTTGTAGGTTCTTGGCATTCATCACTTTGAATATTTCTTGCCACTCCCTTCTGGCCTGCAAAGTTTCTGTTGAGAAATCAGCTGACAGTCGTATGGGTACTACCTTGTAGGTAACTGAGTTTCTTTCTCTTGCTGCTTTTAAGATTCTCTCTTTGTCTTTTGCTCTTGGCATTTTAATTATGATGTGTGTTGGTGTGGTCCTCTTTGGATTCCTTTTGTTTGGGGTTCTCTGCGCTTCCTGGACTTGTAAATCTATTTCTTTCACCAGGTAGGGGAAGTTTTCTGTCATTATTTCTTCAAATAAGTTTTCAATATCTTGCTCTTTCTCTTCTTTTGGCACCTCCATAATTCGGCTGTTGGTATGCTTAAGCTGTCCCAGAGGCTGCTTACACTATCTTCGTATTTTTGGATTCTTTTTTCATTTTGTTTTTCCGGTTGGGTGTTTTTTGCTTCTTCGTATTTTAAATCTTTGACTTGATTCTTGGGATCCTCTAGTCTGCTGTTGGGAGTCTGTATGATATTCGTTATTTCAGTCAGTGTATGCTTAATTTCTAGTTGGTCCTTTATCACAACCTCGAGGGTCTCATTAGATTTCTTGAGGGTCTCATTAAGTTTGTTGGCAGTTTCTAGAAAATTCTTGAAAAACCTTAAAAGTGTGGTTTTGAACTCTATATCCAGTAGTTTGCTTGCCTCCATTTCTGTCATTTGTGTCCTGTTTCTTTGTCTCCACATTTTTTTTATGCTTTGCTGTGTCGATAGAGTGGCTTTCTGTGCTAGGTGTCCTATAGGGCCCAGTGGCTCAGCCTCCCCAATTACCTGAGGTGGACACTCTTGGTGCACCCCTTTGTGGGCTTTGTGCACAGTCTTGTTGTAGTTAAGCCTTAATTGTTGTAAGTAACACTGGGAGGGATTGACCTCCAGGCCAATTGGCTGTGAGAATCAGCTGTGTCTACGGTGGGAGAACTTTTGTGCTGAAGACACCCTTCTGGGGCAAGACTTGCTTCAGTGGGGCTTTGGTGCTCACTGAGTCTGCCCCCTGAGTGTGTCCCTTATGGGTCTGAGGAGTTGTAATTGGATGGTCCCACTCTGACCACTGGGTACACTGGCTCTTGGATCTAAGGAGGTGCTAATCTAGCCTCTGCCTGAGGCTACCCAGCAGAAGCCAGCTGTAAAGCAATGCAAGTTGCCATGGGGCCTTGGGCCAGCTGCAGATTGTTAAGTAATTTTCAGATTACAAAGGGCTGGGCCTTTCATATGCAAAAGCTTCCATGCACGCCTTGGGCGTGGCGGGGTCCCAGGGGATCAACAGGGTGGGCGGAGCGAGCAGTTATGGCTGCTCTCAGTCCTGCCCTCAGAGGCCCGGGCAATTGCTGGGAGCGCCTCCGAGAGAAAGCTGCCCTTGAGTTCCGACCGATGCCAGACAGTCCCGTTTCTCCCGTATGAGTCTGGGTCCCCAGAGACTCGCCCAGAACTGGAGCTCAGAACTTGAGACTCCCTCCCGATTGAAAAGGACAATCGTGTCCCCAGTCGCCAGCCCTCTCCACATGCACCTCTGCACCTTAGTATTTTACTTCCGCACCGCACCTCCTCTGAGTCTTGGTATGCTTTTCTCTTTCCTTCTAGTTGTAGAATTTCCACTCAGTCAGCCTTCCTGTGGTTCTGGATGATGTCCGTTGCGTCTTTTAGTTGTATTTTTGAAGTTGTTGTGGGAGCCAGCAATCTCCGGTGTTTACCTATGCTGCCATCTTGGTTTCTCTTCCCAGACAGGTTTTTCAAAAATTGTTACACTTTTGAGAAAATTAATTAGATATTATTAACATTAAGTAACTACTGCTATATTTGTAATAAAGGTATTGTGATTAATTTTTATGAATTCTTATCTTTAGAGATACTGAGATGTATAGGTGAAATGACACAGTGAGTCTAGAGTTGGCTTTCAAATATATAGGTTACAGACAGAGTGAGTAGAATTCTAAATTCAACTAAAATGACCATAAGTTATCCATATATAAGCTGATTTGTGGATATATATAAACTCATTAGAATATTCTATTTTTATATGTTTGAAACTTTCAGTAATAAAACATGTGAAAAATAGATTCTTTTTTTCTGGTTATTTCAGTAACTAAACTCCTCAAATAAGTCCTTATCTTCTCATGAGTCAGTTTTTACATTACACACACCCATAATCTCTTAATTGTCAAAAGAAAAATTAAAGGTCACACACAAGTAAGAAATAACTCTGGTTGGGATTAAGATAGTATGAGATAAGGAACTCGTAAAACTCATTTTAAAAAATGAAACTATCTGCCCTAACTGGTTTGGCTCAGTGGATAGAGCATCAGCCTGTGGTCTCAAGGGTTTCAGGTTCGATTCCGGCCAAGGGCATGTACCTTGGTTGGGGGCACATCCCCAGTAGGGAGTGTACGGAGGCAGCTGATCGATGTCTCTCTCTCTGATGTTTCTCTCTCATCGATGTTTCTAACTATCTCTCTACCTTCTTCTCTGTAAAAAATCAATAAAATATATTAAAAAAATGAAACTATCTGATGAACACATGGGCAGAGGATGTGGAGACATTTCTTCAGAGGACATACAGACGGACATCAGATAGTAGATGAAAAGATGCTCAACATCACTCGCAACCAAGGAAATGCAAATCAAACTCACAATGAGTGGCTGAGCGTCATCCTATGAGCTTGGGTTTCAGGCTGGGTCTCCAGTAGGGGGCGTGGAGGAAGCAGGGGATCAATGATTCTTTCTCATCATTGATGTTTTTTTTTCCTCTCTCTCCCTCTCCCTTCCTCTCTGAAATCCATAAAACAAACAAACAAACAAACAAAAAAACCTCACACACAATGAGAAACTACTTTACACAATTCAAAAATTCAGCAAATAACAAGTGCTGTTGGGGATGTACAGAAAAGGGAAACTTTATGCATTGTTGATGGATTGCAAATGGGTTCAGCTTCTATGGAAAACAGTATGGAGATTCCTCCAAAAACTGAAAATAGATCTACCATATGACTCACCAATTCTATTGTGTGTATTTATACAAAGAAAACAAGGACACCATTTCCAATTGATATGTGCCAGCCTGGGTTCATTGCAGCATTACCGACAATAGCCAAGGTATGGCAGCAGCTTGGGTCCATCAATAGAAAAATGAATAAAGATGATGTGGTATACACATACACACTGGACTATTACTTAGCAATAAAAAGAATGTAATTCTGCTTGTGACAACAAGGAGAGACCTCGAGGTTATTATGCTAAATGAAATAAGTCAGACAGAGAAAGAGAAATGCAGTGTAAATTCACTTATATGTGGAAATTTATAAAAGTCAAACAAAACACATGAATTCATAGAAACAAAGAGCAAAGTGATGGTTGCAAGAGGGGAGGAAGAGTGGAATTGTTAGCAGCAGAGAAATAGGCATTAGCGACTAGTTAGGCCAGACCTTGGTTCAGTCACCTCAGTACTTGAGTTCTGGCTAAGAAAGAATTCAGAGGCAAGACTCAAATATAGGCAAAAGTTTAATTAGAAATTTACATAGGTAGAAGAAATAGGCTCAGGAAACAGTTACAGAGGCAAAAGAAGGGCCCCTGGAGCTCAGGAGAGAGAGAGAGAGAGAGAGAGAGAGAGAGAGAGAGAGAGAGAGAGAGAATCTGGATTCCTTAGAGGGGAATCCCAACAGAACATTCATCAGCTTTCCTGGTGTGCCCCTCGTGGTCTCCACTCATTGGTCAGAGCCAGGGGTTTATTAGTCAGTGCAGCTGGTCCTGGTGGCAGCCATGGCTTCACTCCTGAGTGCTGCTTCCCTGGGCCTGGAGCTGAAACACAGCTGAAGCCTAGATGTCCTCTTTCATAGGTTAATGCTTAAGGAAGTGGTCCTGCCAAGGCTTATAGTGTTGCCTGTTGCTTGGCATCCGGGGCTTTCTGCCCTGGCGACTTTTTGCAGCAGCCTATTCTTCCTACTACAGACGGATGGTGAAGAGGTGATGGGAAATACAGTCAATAAGAGTCTGATAGCTTTGCACAGTGATAGTCTCTAGAGTTAGTGTGGTGATTACATAATCTACACTAATAAAAGAGAAAAATGGTAATTGGCATACGACGCTACCCTTTTCATTGGCTAATCAGGGCTATATGCAAATTAACTGCCAACTAAGATTGGCAGTTAACTGCCAACAAGATGGCGGTTAATTTGCATATGTAGGCACAATGCAGGGAGGCGAAAGGGAAAGCAGGAAGAAGCCCCCTGCCACTGACAGTGATCGGAAACCCAGGGGGGAGCTAAGAGCTGGGGGGCAGGGCAAAGATGGCCCTGGGGCCGCCTTTGCCCTGCCCCCCAGCCATGATCGATGAATCAGGTGCCTTTACCGCCTTGGCCACTGATAGCAGGAAGTAGGGGTGGAGCCAGCGATGGGAGCTGGGTACGGTCGAAGCTGGCAGTCCCAGGAGCTAGGGGTCCCTTGCCTGGGCCTAAAGTGAAGCCCACGATCGCGGGGCTGCTGCAGCTGCGGGTCCCCGCTGCCTGGGCCGGACGCCTCACCAGAGGCGTCCTGCAGGGGCAGGGGCGGAGCCCGCGCGATCGCGGCGCCCCCGCTGCCACTGCAGGTCCCTGCTGCCCGGGCCGGATGCCTAGGCCAGAGGCGTTAGGCCTGGGCAGGGGCGGAGCCTGCAACTGCGGGGAGCTGGTGGTCCCCTGCCCAGGCCTGACACCTCTGCCAGAGGCCTCAGGCCTGGTCAAGGGGCCGATCCGGTGATTGGTGAACGGAGGGTGATGAGGGTAAACTCCTCTGGCAGAGGCATCAGGCCTGGGTGGGGGGCTGGGGGTCCCCTGCCCAGGCCTGATGCCTGGGCCAGAGGCATCAGGCCTGACTGGGGGGCGGAGCTGGGGATTGGGGGGATATGATGGTCCCCTTTCCCTGGCCTGAAGCCTGGGTCAGAGGCATCAGGCTTGGGCGGGGGGTGGAGCAAGCGATCAGAGGGAGATGGGGGTCCCCTGCCCAGGCATGATTCCTGGGCCAGAGGCCTCAGGCCTGGGCGGGGGCCAGAGCCAGTGATCGGGGGGAGATGGGGGTCCCCTGTCCAAGCCTGACACCTCTGGCGGAGGCGTCAGGCCTGGGCAAGTGGCCTATCAGGCGATCGGAGGGTGATGGGGGGTCTACGCCTCTGGCCGAGGCATCAGGCCTGGGCAAGGGGCAGAGCCTGCAATCGGAGGGGTCTGGGGTCCCCTGCCCAGGCCTGATGCCTGGGCCAGAGGCATCAGGCCTGGACTGGGGGCAGAACCAGTGATGGGGGGAAATGAGGGTCCCCTGCCCAGGCCTGACGCCTCTGTCAGAGGCGTCAGGCCTGGGCAAGGGGCCGATCCTGCGATTGGAGGGTGATGGGGGTCAACGCCTGAGGGCTCCCAGTATGTGAGAGGGGGCAGGCTGGGCTGAGGGACACTCCCCCCCACACACACACCCAGTGCACGAATTTCGTGCACCGGGCCCCTAGTAGATACATAAATGTCTAATCACTATCTTGTATACTTGAAACTAATACAATACTGTATACAAGTTATACTTTTAAAAAAGATAGTATGAAAAATTTCAAGCTCATTCAATGTTTTCTTTACTCATTTAAAAAGAAAATAGAAATAAACCAAAACAATAAACGAGAAAAAAAATCAAGAACACACAGTACAAGGCTGTCTTAGAAGTTAGTGAAATGTGAAACAAAACATCTACCTTCTGCCCAGCCTTTGTGGCTCAGTGGTTGATGGTTGACCCATGAACTAGGAGGTCAGGGTTCAATTCCTGGTCTGGGCACATACTGGGTTGCGTGCTCCATCCCAAGTAGGGGGTGTTCAGGAGGCAGCCAATTAATGCATATCTCTCATTAATGTTTCTATCTCTGTCTCCTTCTCCCTTCCTCTCTAAGAAATCAATAAAAACATATTACAAAGAAAACTACCTTCTCACTACGTTTTCTATTAAGTTTCTGTTTTAAAAGAATCATTTATTTCCTCATTGAATTCATTTTCTTCCAAATTCAAGTGTTTCTCCTTTGGGATAATCATACACATACAAAAATTATATAAAAAGAAACATCTGAAAAATACATTCAAAACAAAGAAAACCTCCACTTCCCTGAAATAATTACTTTCAACTTTCCTGAACGTCCTTCTAAAGTTTCTATATACATACATATATACACACATACACACATTAAATAAATGAAGATGAAAATACTATTTGGGAATATTTCTTCATCCAACAATGTTGTCATATTAGAGACTATTTTAATCAAGTATTAAACATTATTTCTTTAATGGTCACATAGCTCTTTAGTAGATGGCTGTACCACAACTGATCTAACCAATCTCCTTCTGCTGTGTATGTAGATGGTCTTTTTATTTCAACCTTAAAAATAAAACCATGAACATACATGTGTTAGTAACTTAACCTACTTTCTCTGAGCTTTAAGCTTATCCTATAATCTGCTCTGAGATCCCAGAGTGTAAATCTGTAAATTACATTTCCCAGACTCTCTCAAGAGATAGCTTCCTGTTAGACTCTTCCAATTAAAGGCACTAGCACTTCTTTAGGCATTCTGTGCAATAGCTGCACTGCTCCCACCCCATCCCCACCCCCCAACAGCCAGGCCACCCCTGCTAAGGTTGGTGGATGTTGACAGGACTCTTCCACCCATTGGGCAGTCCTTACCACCTGCACTCTTCTCAGGTGTTCCTTCCAACATCTGTATTAACTTATTTATGTTGAAAGTACCTAGTGTGGTTTCTCTGACTGGACCTTGAATGACCTAATCATTAGGCAGACATATTTTCTAATTATCTCTGGACTAGGAGCCCAGTGCACAAATTCATGCACCTTGAAAGGAACTGTGGGCTGCAAAGCTGCGGTGGGCACAGGGGCAGGTCTTGGCCCATCCTCCTCATCCCCAACTGGCCCCTCCTGACGCAGCCCCAGTCCTCTCTCTGCCAGCAGTCCTGCTCCCACCACGGCTGCTCCCACATACTGATGGCGCCGGCCTCACTCCCACCCGCTAATGGCACCAGCAGTGGGTGAGAGTGGGCCCAGTGCCATCAGTGGGTGCAAGCAGCAGCTGCTGCCTTGATCACCCCTCAGGAACAGGGGGAGGTGGAGAAGCCCTAAGGGGTGATCTGGGCTGGCAGCTGCCACTTGCACCCGCTGATGGCGCCGAGTGATTGGGGCTGGTGCCGGGCACCAGCAGTGGACGCAAGTGCCAGGCGGGACCACAGCATGTGGGAGCAAAGAATTTTCAGTAACCACCACAGGCTCACCCCAATGACAGCCACTGGCACCCTGCCTTGGTCTGGAGCCCCCGCTCACCTGCTTCACCATCCCACAGTGGCCAATGCCCACCATATTTCGTGCTCTGCCGCCTGGTGGTCAGCGCATGTCATAGCGATTGGTTGTTTGGTGGTTCGGTTGTTTGGTTGTTCAGTTTGGTATTTCCACCGCTCGGTCTATTTGCATATTACGGTCATATATATATATATGAGTTCCTAACAGTTTTCTATCCAGAGGGATCAGATCAGAGAAGTAACTATGTATGTAAATATATTAGACGTACTTAGAGTCAGCCTATCAGAGGAGGTAGTTAAAAAGATGATTAAAGTGAAAATTAAGGCAGAAAATTAAAGTGAATCCTGTGTTGTTGCATTAGAATTGGTGGTATCAGTGTGAACTCAGGATTGTCAGTACATACATTGACATATATAGAAATAAATACAGGCTATCTATCTATTTCCCAAGGCTCCTTGGGAATTGGCTGATTTCAGCTGGGGAAATGACAAGATGAACCTGAAACATCTTGTTGTGCCAGAAAACAAAGAAGTGCTCAAACAATGATGTGAAATGTGTTAAAAGGACACAGAAGTCAGCTTGTTGGATTTCCATTGGCTAAATCAGGGACAAATTGAGCATTAATATAAACAATAGAGTAAAGAATTAAATCCATTGCATAAAATAGGAAACCATGAATCCATGCAGATATTTACACTAATAAAAGAGAAACATGCAAATTAACCATCACTCCGCCACTCTGCCACTCCGCTACACCCACCAGCCAATCAGAGTACTATGCAAATTAACCCAACAAAGATGGTGGTTAATTTGCATATGCAGATGAAGAGCGAAGACTGAAGATGACTGAAGGTGGCGGCGGCCACGGAGCTGGAGTGAGCAAGAGGCTTGGGTTGCTCCTGGTGATAGAGGAAGCCAAGCTTCCCGCAGGCCCTGCACTCTGCTCAAGGAGTGGCTGGGGGCCTGGGTCACTAGGGGCAACCCAGGCTTCCAGTCTGCCCAGGGCTCCGCTGGAGGAGCTGGGGGGAAATAAAAGGAGGGGCTAGGAGCAGCTGGAGCAGAGAAGCCAAGCCTCACTGCTGCAGTAGGACCAAAGGCCTGGGTCCTGGGTGCCAGAAGAAAACCGGTACCAGCAGCCAGGGGAAGGAAGGCCTATTGCATGAATCTTCGTGCAATGGGCCACTAGTAAATAAATTATTATATTAAGTGTTTGAAGAGGAATGGCTTAATTTACATAGTCTCAAAAATGTATCTCCACAAAATACTCATTCATTACAGAGGGAAAAGAGTAATTTTCCAGAAGAGAAGTCTGGCAGAAGTCTGTATAATCAAGTAATCAAAGTTGGCACTATGAGGATAGTCCAGCCGTGGGCAAACTACGGCCCGCGGGCCGGATCCGGCCCATTTGAAATGACTAAAACTAAAAAAAAAAAAAAAGACCGTACCCTTTTATGTAATGTTTACTTTGAATTTATATTAGTTCACACAAACACTCCATCCATGCTTTTGTTCCGGCCCTCTGGTCCAGTTTAAGAACCCATTGTGGCCCTCGAGTCAAAAAGTTTGCCCACCCCTGGGATAGTCAAATACCAATCCTGTGGCATCTAATGGTGCAGAGTGCGTTGTCTCCTGGTCACCCCTCTGCTCGTCCCTCCTGTAGTTTTCCAGGGGCCTCACGTGCTAAGCGTAGATGTGAGCCTGCGTGCTCAAGGTCCACCTTTACCCATGAAGGAGGCCCACAGAGGCCAGAAGGCAGGCTTTACCCAGTTTGGGTGGGGAATCCCAGAGTTCTGGTTCTGGTGGGCATTTCCCTTTGGTCTTGGGAGTGAAGTAATTGGAGGAGGACCAGCCTGGGGCCTGCAGGGAAGGCTGGATGGCCAGCCAAGTAAGTTAATCTTCCTGAGATTCCGTTTCCTTTTCATTAAAACAATGCAAAACAAATGTATACGGGCTTAGTTTTTAAAAATTGAGAAGTTTTCTCGCTCTACAAGCCTGTGGTTCCGTGAACCTGAAAATTCTAGTAGCTAAGCTTTCCCGAACTTGAAAACCACCTGAAACAAAATGTGGTAGCAATTCTGCTCTGTGAACATAGGTAGACAAGCGGTTCATCTCGGGCAACCTACTGAGGCACTGAATTCCCACACTGAGGGAGGCAGCCTGAGTACCCGGGGCCCAGTGAGCTGAGGCCCTCAGGGGCCTGAAGCAGCTATCCCTCGAGGGGAAAACCTTCTTTTCTCCATTAGCCCCGAAGGCCTGCTACTGCAGAACGTCCTCCTCACTGGGGTCCCGGGGCAAGTACCCAGGGTGTCACCGAGACCCTTTCTTCCAAGCCCAGCGCTTTGCTGCCCTGTTGTCTGGCCCACCTTCCCCTTCCCCTGTTCCCTAAGCCATCGCAGCAGCACAACTGAAGCGCTCCATGAGCTTTCGCTCACAGAACAGAGATTCTCTTTGGGTCCCAGCTATTCCAAAACCTTGAGCTCCCAGAGCAGAGGGAGCAGCTGAGCAAACCTGGCAGCATGCCATGCTCCTGGAGCAGCCCCTGAGTGGTCTTCCTTCCTGAATGACTCTCTCCATTTTCTCCTCTTCTTTGTGAATCTCCCTTATTAAACCCTAGAGGGAGGCCTTTCAATAGACCAGCATGTTCTCAGGAGATTTGGGCCAAGCTCCAACTTGAAACTCCTCAGACCCAAGCCAACCGTGGGCCTGCCTCCTCCTCCTCCTCTGTTTCCCCTGCTTATGGTTTCCCACTGATATTTTCACGCATGGCTCCACTGTTCCTCCGTGTGCCCTTTGCCACTGTCTTCAGGTTTTTGAAGCCAACATTTTCTTGGACCTATTTATTTTTTTTCCTGGGTGTTTATTGTATTGAGTTTGGCAAGTATTTGTTGAGTGTTTTCTGTGTGACAGGAGCTGGGGAAAATGAGGAAAAAACACACAAACTTTGCTACTTGGGAGCTCAGGTGGAGTGGAGACAGACAGCTAAACTGAACTTTCCTCGCAAAGGGCAAGGTGTTACCTATGCCTGAGCCTTTCCAGTCCATGAAGCCGCTTAAAACCCTCACAACCCCCACACCAGGAATGATAGCTCGCCCCACTCCCTGCTCTGCCTGTGTCCCTGTGATGTTGCAGTTGATCATTTAAATTCCCAAACCAGCCAGGATGCCATAGTGTGATGCTGAGTATTCACAGCGCACTCCTGGGCTTTCCTAAACTCTATTCTAACCCCAGTTACATGGTTTATGGTTGTGGCCATTGGTAGATTTATTTTAAAAGTCAAAACCAGATTAAGCTCTGAGGCACCAGTTTTGTAAACTCTATAATTATTTGGAAAGTCACCAGCCGGGAGTTAAAAGTTGTGTCTGCCTCTGGAGAAACACAGGACTCTGTGTCCACAGGTAACTGTCAGGAGTTGGTGTTCACTGTCCTCCATGTCCCAGCATCCTTTTCTTCCACTTACATCTCCTACCCTCAGCCCTGCCCAGATTCTGGAGTGTGGCCATGGATAATGTGCTTTGAGAGGCACTGCTCCATACATGTTAGAACTAGTAGCCCCTCTGAGGGCATGCAAAGGAGCCTGCCTTGGCAAGAAGTCCATTTGTTCTTGCCCACAAGTCATTTGAAATGGTTTGGTTCAAAACTATTATTTCTGAATCTTGACCGGTTTTTACAGGAACAATTAGGTGTCCTGTGACCACTGCCTCCTATCGTCACTGCAGAAGACGCACTCGTGCGCTCTGTGGAAATGGCCGGGCACTGTGCGAATGAGGCCTTGCCATCTTAAACAGCTGCAAAGACATGTGGGATCTCACATCCAACCCAACATCCACTCTCACCTGCCCTTGTCTCCTCTACTCCTGTCTGAATTGTACCTATGAGGTAGGCACTCAAATGAGCTGAGCAAATAGATGTGAAACCGAGATTCAAATAATACCCAGGTAACAATGGGTAATGCTCACCTGCATTGCCAGTGGGTGTTTCCTTCAAACCCTACAGAGCAGACTTGGCATGAACATCAAGATGAGTCCATTCACTTCCCCCCAGTTTGAGAATCCTGCCATGACTGGCACTCCTGTGGCAATGACTCTCACAGAAGCTCATGCAACGACAAGAAGCTGCTAGGCCAGAAATTATGCCTAAAACTATACCAGATGGTGCACACCAGGGCTCAGTGTACATAGAGAGTGTATGATAAATATGTTTGCATTTATTTTCTCCTTAAAAATAAAACAGACGCACATACACATACAGAAAAGCAGATCCACTTGACGTGAGAGTGATGTCGAGATCAAAGCTACTAGCAGGATGCAGTGGGCTTCTGCCTCTGTGGTCTGGTGACAAGGGTCACTTTCAGCATCAGGTGTCCCAGTTTGGCTTCCTTCTGAGAAGCCCTTTGGGGATCTGTGTGTGCCCACGTGTTTGTTTCTGCTGCCGAGGCCTTACTGATGCTGGCTGGTCGGCTCGGACGGCCACGTGGCAGAGGCTCCTGCCCTTCCCGCTGCCCAGAGCTCCTGTCCTGCCGCAGAGAATGGCCGTGTGGGAGGAGGTCAGACCTGTGGACAGAGACCAGAGGCTTTTGTCATCTCGCTTTTCTGAAGAGATGGTATGACAGCTTTTAGATTTTAAAAGTTAAATAGCCATCGATTAGTCGTTGGAGGAAGCTCAGCCAAGGGCACTGTGACTCTGACAGATGCCCAAGGTTATGGGCTGTGCTGTTTCCGTGTCTGTGTCTGTGAACAGTGTGGGCCAGGTGACCCCTCAGGTCTGTCGGTCTCTAAGGTGCAGACGTCATGAGGCTCACACCCTCTCGGTGGTACATGCTCACATCTCAGAGGAAGCTCCACCTCTGGGTGGTTTCCAAAGGCTGCCATGGTGTCTTAAGATTTTCTTTTTAGTCAAAGAAAGTTACCAGGTTCTTCCTGTCTCAAAAGTCAAGAAGGCAGGTT
Organism: Myotis daubentonii; assembly: GCF_963259705.1. Taxonomy (NCBI): domain Eukaryota; kingdom Metazoa; phylum Chordata; class Mammalia; order Chiroptera; family Vespertilionidae; genus Myotis; species Myotis daubentonii. The sequence continues at coordinate 147,352,431 of NC_081842.1, read as the reverse complement.
GGACATGAATTGCTATAGTCATAGACCATCAGCCCCCCTCACCTGCCCAGAGATGGCTTGGTAGTAGCCCTTTAAGAGAGAATATGCCTGGTGGGGGTTGGGAAGACATTGATAGTTGTAGGCAACACTTTTGCTACCCAATAATATATTCTGAGCCATAAAATAGATTCATAACTGCAAATGGCTTTCAAAAAATAATTTTCTATAGGTGTAAACAGCAGGTTAAAGACCTTTCTATGAGAAAGAGTGGCTGGAAAAATCTTAGCCAAACTTACTTTCCCTGGACAGGTACCTTTGCTCAGACATTTCTGGGTCCTCTGGGGAGATGGAGGCAAAATCAACCTTGCCAAGTAGCCATTAGGTCTTTACTAGGCAAAGGAAGGGGAAAATTCATCCTAAGCATGGCCTTGGAAGGGAGTATGTCCTATATTAGCAGTATTTGGTTTTCCAAATACAACTAGAAACTGGTGGGAGGAATGAGAATTTTATGGGAAATAAGGTTTTGCACATCTTTGCTGGTTGGAAAAGTGCTTTGATTTTCTTTTATTTACTCTCCAGGTAAGTCTAGAGAGAATAACTGAGATAATTTGTCCCCTTATCATCCCAGGCTTAAACCAAGGTACCTGGTTCCTGCTGCCTCCTGCAGTACTTTCTCTTCTCTCTCTCTCTCTCTCTCTCTCTCTCTCTCTCTCTCTCTCTCTCTCTCTCCTTTGGGAACTGGAAAGGGGTGGGACTGCTCCCTAAATGAGGAACCTGGAAGCACCTATCCCATGAGTTATCAAGGCCAGAATATATACCTTCTGTTGATTGCCTCTTCCTCCTCATCTTTCTTTTATAATTTTATAAAGAACAAAGAGCCCTCCCTCTAAAACACACAATGCTCACTTCAAACAACTCTGCGTACCATTCGAATGAAGTGCCGCTTAATTCCTTTCCTTTGAAACTCAAACACATGACCAGACATAGATGTCAAGTATCCCAACAATCAAGACATTTTAATATTCTTTCCTATTTCCCCTGCGTCCAATTTCCAAAATCTAAATTATTTTTTTTCTGCAAAAATAATTGGGAAAATTCTTCTTAAGAATGCTCTCCCACATCATCCAATTTTTTTCCTCACTATAAAAGGAACTCACACCACTACCAATTGAAAGTCCTTTAGCACAGAACTGGGAGAGAGAGGTAGTGGGGGACATGCAGTGTGTGTGGTTCGCGGGCTCTCTGCAGGAGGCATATCTGAGCCTTGGAGGCCCTCAGGCCCAGTGGACCAACCAGTGGGCTGGGAAAGAGTGGTGGGTACCTTGGCTTGTCCGCTGGCTCCAGCAGCTCTGGGGTGCAAAGGGAGGTCATGAGTTTCAGTGTGCTGCTTAGCAAAGTTCACAAATACCTGAAGGCAAGAAAAGAGCAAGAATAGGTATATGTTTCCAGAAGAATGGCACCCCCCACCCCCCCAACCCCCCACTGGGCTTTCTCTTTTCCACAGCTCATAGACAGCCCTGCTGGAGCAGCTGTGTGCTGCGGGAGGGGAGGCTGGCCCACCTGAGGGACCTGGCCACCAGGGCCCCGCACAGGGCTTGTTTCTTAGAATTCTGAGCTGAGCCATAGGAGTGCCTCTGGGAGGATTCAAAGGATGTGGGGTATACAAGGCAAGGCATATCCCAAGTAGCAGCAGCCTTCTAAACCTCTAAAGAAGAAACTAAAAGCAAAAAACAAAACAGGATCTGATCTCATCTCTCCTCTGTCCTTTAGTCAATGTGCAGTGTGGCCGTGACTCCCCTCCTACCTTCCTCTGCTTATGGTTGAGAAGGTGCTGTTGAGCCAGCTCCTCAAAGGCTGTTGGAGACTTGCCTATGTCACTGCTTTATTGCACAGTCTCTATGGATGTCTACTTAAAATAAACACACAGCAACAACAAAATACCCCAGAAAAAACTCAAATGTCCAAATGGATAAATGGATAAATAAAACATGCTATAGACATACCACAGAATATTACTCATCCTTTAAAAGAAAGATATTCTGACACATGCTACAACATGGATGATTCTTGAAGACATTATGTCGTGCAATAAGCTAGACAAAAGGGACAAAATGCTGCATAATTGCACTTATATGAGATATGTATGGGGAGTAGTCAGCATTCAGTAGAAGAGTAGGAGTAGTCAGCATTATGTGGCAGGGGTGGAGGCTGTTGTTTAATGGATACAGAGTGTTAACTTGGGAAGATGGACAATTTCTTGGGATGTATGGTGGTTATGTGGACAATGTGAATGTACTTAATGCTACTGAATTATACACTTACTAGAGGCCTAGTGCACAAAAATTTGTGCACACAGGAAGGTCCCTCAGCCCAGCCTATGCCCTCTTGCAGTCTGGGACCCCTCGGAGGATGTCCACCTGCTGGCTTTGGCACGCTCCCTGGGGGATCGGGTCCAAGCTGGCAGTCAGATATCCTTCTGGCAGCCTGGCAGCCCTCGGGGAATGTCCACTTACCAGCAGGGAGGAGACCTAAGCTGCAGTTGGACATCCTTAGTGCTGCTGAGGAGGCGGGAGAGGCTCCCGCCACCACTGCTGTGCTGGCAGCCATCAGCCTGGCTTGTGGCTGAGCAGAGCTCCCACTGTGGGAGCGCACTGACCATCAGGGGACAGCTCCTGCACTGAGCATCTGCCCCCTGGTGGTCAGTGTGTGTCATAGTGACCAGTCATTCCCAGCCATTCTGCTGTTAGGGTTAATTTGCATATTACCCTTTTATTATATAGGATAGAGGCCTGGTGCACGGGTGGGGGCCAGCTGGTTTGCCCTGAAGCGTGTCCCAGATCAGGGTGGTGGTGCCGCTGGGGTGCCTGGCCAGCCTGGGTGAGGGACTGATGGCTGTTTGCAGGCTGGTCACACCCCCTTCAGGGTGGAGGTCCCCACTAGGGTGCCTGGCCAGCCTGGATGAGGGGCTGATGGGTGTTTGCAGGCTGGTCAAGCCCACCCCCCCAGTGGGGACCCTTACCCCATGGAGGTTTGGCCAGCCTGGGTGAGGGGCTGATGGCTGTTTTCAGGCTGGCCACATCCCCTTTAGGGTGGGGGGTCCCCACTGGGGTGCCTGGCCAGTCTGGGTGAGGGGCTGAGGGCCGTTTTCAGGCTGGCCAAGCCCCCCAGCGATAGAAGCTCTCAGTCTCTCCTTTTTTTCTTTTTTTTTTTGTTCTGGGATTTATTTACCTTCTATAATAGAAACTTTGTAGCCTTGAGTGGAGCTCAGAGCCGGCCAGGGTGGGCAGGAAGCTTGGCTTCCTCCACTGCCAGGGGCAACCCAAGCCTCCTGCTCACTCCAGCTCCGTGGCTGCTGGCTGCTATCTTGGTTGGGTTAATTTGCATATAGTTGCTCTGATGGGCTGGTGGGCATGGCTGAAGACATAGCAAAGGTATGGTCAATTTGCATGTTTGTCTTTTATTAGTGTAGATAATAGGTAATTATGTCATGTATATTTTACCAGAATAAGAAGTTCACATTGAAAAAACCTGATACACAGCACACATGTTTACCAAAACTCACTGAATTGTACACCTTAAATGGGTGCATTTATTATATGTAAATTAAGCATCAAAAAAGTTGACTTGGGAAAAAAATGGTGCCATGACAAACCAGGAAGATTTAAATAAAGTCATAGTGTGGTGGGGAAGGATAATGCAAACTCAATGAGATTTGCTGATGGCTAAAATAGTGTAAGACAGCAATTTCTGACAGACTGAGTTTCACCCTAATGGACAGATGCTCAGGCATGTCCTGCCTCCCTGTGGTGGGGGTGCCAGCCCTGGTTGGGCTGTCCGGTCAGGACTTTGCAGAGCCCTGCTCTGCACCCGGCTCCCCTCGGGGGACTTGCCTGGTCCAGCGTGGTCTGTGTGACCGAGTACTCCTCGATGAGCAGGCTGTCCTTGTGGGAGATGAGCAGCCGGAAGATCCTGGCCAGGGAGGAGGAGGGGACCTGGAACTGGAGCATGTTGTGGTGCCTCTCCCTCTGCACGCTGCCCGGGAAGTTCCCCTGGAAGAACTGCTCCACGGGGCTCAGGTCGGGAAGCAGGTCGTCCTTTGGAGATTTGATCTTCATTGTGACGAGGTAGCCATCTCCAAACCTATGGACGCCCACAGCGTGGAACAGGCCTGTTAGTAGTGGGTCTGAGGCGTCTCAAAGTCAGGAATAGGCTCATCAAAAGTCCTGGGGATTAGAGGCCCCCCATAAGCCGTTTGTGCGTGTTTAGAACTAGGAGGAAAAGACCCATGATAGTTCCTGGAGAAATAGCTTGATACTAGATTTTAGAGATTAAATGTCTGATTGTGGCGCAGTGGGTCATCAGACCTGTCACAGCTTCCTGTGTCCCACTCCTGAGGCATGGATGTCCCCTGCTCCTTTCCCTCTCACATGCTTGCTGAAGTCAAAGGTGTTTTAGCCCCTGCAGAGATCACGGACCTGTCCATGGAGGCATGTAGGACCAGTGCTCATTCAGCTCATTCAGCGGTGGAAAGGCTGCTTGGCCCTTTAAGAGGCTGGCTCAGGTGGGAGCAAAGGCTTGGAAAGCAAGCACTTCCCTGTGGAAGCTTCCAAAACCAATGGAGCTGCCAGGGCCAGGTGCTTCCCTCCTCCCTCACCAGGTCACCCAATGTGGATAAAGAAAGGTCCACAGAGTGTGTGCACAGCTGCTGGCTTCCCCACACGCTTACGTAGGAGCCCAGTACAGCCCTGGCAGTTACAACTTCCTTCAGTGTTCCCTCTGTGACCAAGGGTTCCTCCCTCCACATAAAGTGCCTCTGCCTTCCAGCTCTGAAAACTGTCCCTCCACATGGGGAAGAGCCCCTCTCACCTGCTCTCCCATGGGGATGGAGAAGAGCGGGAGGGAAGGAGGAGAGAACAGCGGTGTCTCCAGCAGCAGGCACAGGACCTTACCAGCACAGGTCTGGTGACCTCACATGCAGAAGTCCCCCTGGATGTCTGTGCAGTGTCCAAGCTGTAGCTGCTCAAGAAATCATGGCTCAAACATGCAAATGCAGCTAATTACTAGCCTTTCTCTCAATCATCAACCTGCCCTGATGCAGGTAGGAATGATGGGTACCGTGCCACACACTCCTATGGTACATCTCGGCTTAGATAAGGTGGGTTACGTGCTGCTCCGTCACCAACCGGCATGGTGATTTTTATATTCTGGGATCTCAAAAAGCATTTGCTAAACAAACAAGTGATAACTATAAATTGACCCTTCCTAGTTTATAATGTATATCAGAATTCAAGGGAGCATGTCAGGGCATTATTGGCATAATTTTATTTTAACTGATTATCAGCTTTGCAGAAACCATTATTAATACCACACTATTCACAGCAATGTAACATGGACAATATACTGAAGATTGCTGGCATTCCTGGTTTGTTGTACGATACATGGTCATTTCTCAAACCTCAAAACGTACAACATTCCAGAAAGGAAAGGTGATTCTTGGGCTGTTTAGTCTCCTAACCACTCCCAAGTTGGTTGTGGGTTCTTATTAAATAGGTTGTTGGTCCTGGATTTGTTGGGACAGGTGGTAGGATAATGAGGCAGTGGTAGTGACTCTCCCTCTTCCCAGCCAAGATATGCCCCGCCCCAGTCAGAATGCTCCAGCTAGAGACTTGGGAGCCTTCAGCCACAGGCACTTAGCCCAGTAGAGAGAGTTTCTCTCAGCACAATGGCTTTCTCTATTTGCTGATGCAGAATGAGGCCTGGCTACACTGGCCTCTGCCTGTGGTGAGGGGGCAGGACCCTCCCAAGTGTAGGTGGAAAGCACAGGGCCGAGTTGACACATCCTCCCTCAATGAAGGTAACAAAGGGGCCCTCTGCCCCGCCATCTCCTTACTTGTACTTGAGGTGCTGAATGGTACCCAGACACTGAAAGGTGCCCTTCACCATGATGGCCAGCCGGGTACACAGGGCCTCACATTCTTCCATGCTGCGGGGTCGGAGAGAGGAGTGAGGGGTGGGGGACTCCCAGCCACCTGCCTGCTCCACCCCAGCCCCTGGGAATCTCTTGCCTGTGGGACGTGAGGACCACAGCCCTCCCTTCTCTGATGATGCTCACGATGGTGTTCCACAGCATGCGGCGTGCCTGGGGGTCCATGCCTGTGGTGGGCTCATCCTGTGGGGAGGCAGAGGGCAAGGGCCTGGCTTACTGCACCCTCCATGGTTGGCTTCCTCTGAGCATTATCTCTGGCAGACAAGGCACAAGTCACTCCCCAGTGGGGTGAGACCCAGGGTACCTGGGCACAGAGTGTGCAAGGCAGGTGGCAGATTGGGAGAATAAGGACAGATCGTGCCCACCTCTAGCCCATTCCTCGCAGGAATGGGTTAAAGTTGGTTAAGGCAAAGGAAAATTACCTTAAAAACAAACAAGCAAATGACAAATCCCCAAACCTTACACATGTTTGCAAGGAAATAGCTTAGGGACTTTTCTGGTTTCCTCCAAGTTCTGAAACTCATGGCCTCATAAACCCCAGATCTTATGAGCACGGGGCCTCCAGCTCCGAGTGAGAGCCACCTGAGCCTCTGGTCAGGCTTCTGTTCCCGTCCCACCCCCAAGCAGACCTTCCCTGGAAGTAGCCCTTTCTGAGCAGATGCCCACACCCCATATGGGGCTGAACTTCCTGCTGTGAGCCTATGGCCCCACAAGAGACTTCCCAGGAACTCAGAGTGAGAATGTTTCCCCAAGTGCTACACACCAAACACTGAGCTAATTTGCTCAAAATGAACAGTCCAGACAGAAACAGACCACTGCATTCTCTAAATCTGCTGACCCAATCAGACAGGCATCACTTGGTTCCCACCCTTGGGTCCACCTATCTCCACAGGTCACGGGCCCCTCACCAGCAGCACCAGCGGCGGGCAGCCGATCAGGGCAATGGCTGTGGAGAGTTTCCGCTTATTGCCCCCACTGTAGGTGCCGGCCAGGCGGTCCCCATCGAGAGACAGGCCCAGGCTCTGAATACTCCAGGTTGCCACCTAGGGAAGAGGAAGACAAGCAAACATCTCAGACCTCCACCAATTCAAAGCCTTGGGTTCCCAGATCTCACATAGCTAGGACGACAGAGCCACTTGCTGGCTCATGTTCTCTGGCACATGCTTTAAGGACCAGGTGTCTTCTTTCCACTCTGTGCCTTAGATTCAGCTTGGTCAGCTCAGCACCCTTTGGGTGCAGCCCCCTGAGAAATGGGCTTCAGCCTTACAAATAGCAGCACCCAGTGTCCCAAACTATGGCAGGAGGGAGAGAGGAAGAGTCCTAGTGTCTGTTTAAGAGTGGTGGGTCTCATTGGTTCCACCCCTCCACAGGGTCACATTTGAGGTCTTATGCACCAAATATAAACTTATTGGGCACTCACCATGAACCAGGCTCTGTTCTAGGCACTGGAGGGTAACGGTAAGCATAGCCATTGATCTTGTACTCACAGATGGAGGTGGTGCAACAAACAATCAAAATAAACAGAATAATGACAGAGTATAACAGTGCTTTGAGGGAACTCTACAGGGAACTATGATGGAGAATAACAGGTGTGTGATGGAGAATAACATGTGCACAGGAATAAAACTAAGGAAGTCAGTGGAGATAAACTCACAATGCTTCTGCCTTGTGCAGTTGTACCTCTGCCTGGAATGTTCTTCCCCCGGATATCCACATGGCCCCTCTCTCAGCTCCTCATGTCTCCACTCAGAGTTCACTTCCTCTGTGAGGTTTTCCCTGGGCCACCCTACCTCAGCGTGCAAACCCAACAGCAACATTCCTCCCTGCTTTATGGGTGTGGAGAGTTACTGCTTATTGCCCCCACTGTAGGCGCAATGGATTTTCATTCACAAATATGCTGTATATTTTATTTACTGATCACCTATTATTATCTGTCCCTCCCACTATAGTGTAGCTCCATTTTTAACTTTTTATTTGGAATCCTTTCAAATTTATAGGAAAGTATAAAAATGAGAATAGTACAAAGAACACTCATAACCCCTTTACTCTCTTATACACATATACACACTCACACACTTACATACACACACACACACACACACACACAATTTTCTCAGACCCAAAGATACATCTTGGCCCTTCACTCCTGAATACTTCAGAGTCTATTTTCTAAGAATATTTTCATGCATAACCATACTAGAGTTTTTTACATGTCAGTAAACTTAGCACTGTTACTATACTATTATCTAATCTTCTGTTCATAGTTCAGTTTTATCATTGGGCCCAATAATATGCTTCACAGCATTATTTCCTCTCCAGTACAAGATGCGCTCTAGTGTCCATTGTGTCTACTTAGCTTCCGTGATCAGGAATGTTTCCATAGCCTTTCTTCACTTTCTTTGTTCTTTATGGCTGATTATTTTGAAGATTACAGCCCCTGTGCTTTTTAAAAATAGAATGTTCCTCTAGAGTTTATCTGATGTTTCTTCATGGTAAGATTTAGGTTTATACATTCCTAATCAGAATATTATGTAAGTGAAATTGTGTCTTCTCAGGATATTGTGTCTGTGGCATGAGCTGTCCACCTGCCTCTCAGGTAATATTAATTTTGGTCGCCCAGTTAAGGTGTTGTCTAATTCCTCCATTGAAAGTGATTGTGCTTCCCCCTCTCAACCAATAAGCAATCTATGGAAGATAGTTTTTTAAACAACACAAATATCTTGCTTCTTATAAAAAATGTCCCCTATATTTAGCAGCCATTAACAATTCTTGTTAATCCAATATTTACTATAATCATTGCAAAATGATTTTCCAATTCCATAACTTCCTCCAGTTGTCTATTGGTATTTCACTGTAAGCAAGAACCCTCCATTCTCTCCTATTTATTTATTTATCTATTTAATAGCATTGACTTACAAATTCCAATCCCCCACCTCAGCGTTTTATAATTTATCGTAGTATTTAATTATTGCAATGTCTAAATTGTCCCATATATGGCCATTGGGAGCCCCTTTAAGATGGCTCCTGTGTACTGTGAAATGCCTCTATTGTGTTTTCCGAAGCTCTTCTTTACTCCTGGCATAAGATTTTCCAGGCTCATACAATACCTATGCTGTCCCAGACCTGGAATTTGTCATTTGTTTAAAGAGTCATAGTTTCTTTCAGTGGGGATGGTATTAGATACCAAAATTTGGGCACTAAATGTGCTCATTGCTACTGGGATATTTTTTCTTCTTAGCCCTTTCAGTTACACATACACAAACATATATGCATATACATGCATATGTGCAATATACAGGAACACATGCATGTATGCACAAACTTGTGTATATAAATATTTCATGAGTTTACAGTAATATCTCCAGTTCCAATCTATCTTCACAGGGTAACTTCTTGCTTTCCCCTTTTCCATATTTGTATGTCCCTTCTTCCACAGTGAGAACTCTGGCTCCCAACATTACCACATTCAGTCATTTACTTAACCCTAAAGCACATCTAAGTTGTTGCAGAACGGCTTTGCTCATGCTTCTATAAAAAATAGACTAAAAAGAGCTCAATTTGTTTGTAATTTCCCCCCTCTGCTCCACTTAAGATGGAGGATAGTCAAGTACTGCATCATCAGTTACTTGTATTAGTTCTTTTCCCTCCCCTTCTGCAAATAATATTTATCTTGAAATAAAATTGGATTAATTTGCTTCAGTTTGCTTTCAGAGTTAGGATTTTCTTTTTGTTTTCATTTTACCCCCTTTCCATTCTTATTTATTTTATTTTTGAATATGTAGAATATTATTAATATGCTCCCAAAAGTCAAAACTATACAAGGATATATACTCAGAAAAGTGACATTCCCTCCCATTTCCCTTTTACCCATTTTTTTCTTGTCAATGATGAAATTTATTGTTTTCCGGTTTATTCTTTCTACTTGTCAAGATAAACAGACATATGTATGCTTTCTTATTTGTTCTAGTTTCTTACATAAGAAACATTGTACATGTGCTTTTTTGCACTTTGTTTTTTTCAACTTGAAAATATCTCTTAGAAATAACTTTTCTTCTTTCTTTCTTTCTTTCTTTCTTTCTTTCTTTCTTTCTTTCTTTCTTTCTTTCTTTCTTTCTTTCTTTCTTTCTTCCTTTCTTTCTTCCAGCTGCATAAGACTTTATGGTATGTATAGACTACAAGTTATTCAACCAACATCTTATTCCTGAACATTTAGGTAATTTTCAATATTTTCCAACTAAAATGTAATAATAACTTTGTGTATATGCATTCTGTATTTTGGGAGGCATACCTGCATGGTAAATTCCCAGAAGTGAGATTCTGGGTGAAAGGAAGAATACATACATTGTTTTGTGAGATATGAGGGCAGGGATATTTCTGTCTGCTTTGTTCATTGTTATACCTCCTCTTCTAGAACAGTACTTGGCACATAGTAGACACTCAGTAACCATTTGTTGAATGAATGAATGGATAGCATTCTACGGCTTTCCCACCTCTAAATAACTGCACTCTTATGAGAGAGCCTTATATGGTTTACCAAATTCCTAAGTTGCCACAACAAACCATTGTTTACCCTCTCAATTTCCTCTGCTGGTACACCTCGAAGACGGGCATAAAGGTAAAGGTGTTCTCGCCCTGTGAGCAGGTCATCAATTGCATCAAACTGAGGACAGTAGCCCATACTTTGATGGACTTCAGAAATATTGGTTAAAATACTGCAACAAGAAAAAGCAATTAGCAAGTTTCCTTCAGAGAAGGGGTGAACAGAGAGCCGGGGCTGGAGGAGCTCTGCCAACAGAGTAAGGAAGCTGCCTTTTCTCTTCTCCCACGTTTCTCTTCTCTCAGAACCATGTACACCACTGAGGAATCAAAGCAGGGGCCCTTAGTTAGAAACTCATGAATTTCAGGAGTTCTGAGCTTTGAATCCAGTCAGATCCTCCAGTTTCTCTGCCTAGGATAAATTCAATACCTGTTACCCAAATTAGCTTTGGTTTTGGATTGGATCACTTCATATATTAGTTTAAAAACAAAAGGAAGATCAGGCTTCAGAAATTAAACAGTGATTTTTGATCCCTTTCAGACATTTGGGAAGTAGCTAGAGAAGATACATGCTTCCCCATGAAAGTAAATTTCTCCATCTGTATTTATTGGCAGAGATACAGTCAATGAAAGAGGACCAAATGGATCACCGCCACCCCTCCTGCCCCAAGCAAGAGGCTGGCAGGGAGAAGAGATGAAGTGAATTGAGTTACTGATATATTCTCCCTCACTAGAAAATACATTGCCTTGATGAAAAATAAACTGTCCTTAGTCTGAACATTTAGGTAATTTCCAATATTTTCCCCCTTTCTCTTATAGCTTAGGGTCTATGAATAAAGGATGGATGCAATAGCATGGGGCAGAGAGAAGTCATTCACTATGACAGTCTCCCACTGTGACAAAAATAACTCGAGGTATGGCTGGGCCAATAAAAACCACCCAGGGAAGCAAGGAGTGTACTTGAAGCTTCTAAACCAGAGAACCCAATCCTGTGTTTTAAACCTATAGTTTCTTTCTAGCTTCCATCTTGGTTTTAACTTCTGAGCATTAGACTATATCTCATTTGGACTATAACTTGAAGTCTCATGGCAAATCCCATTACATCCTCCTGTCATCCGCACACTGCCTCCCACCAACACTCCTTTTGTTACCATTGTGAAGTCATCTGCTTGACTGTAAGCTAAGCTGGATCTGCAGATGAGAAAGGCCTAGCCATGCTCTCACTCCACCCCTGCCGGTCACTTTACTCTGGACCCAACAGGGATGACCGGGGAAGGCCTGGGAGCCAGAGAAGCCCAGGACCCCCTGCCCAGTGGCCATTTGGCCATTTGAGGATGGCTCTTAGGTGATGAGGCCTCAGTCAGGCAAATACTAGGCAGACCTGAGCGGGGCCTAACTCTAAGTCTAAACCAGGGCCTAGAGTTCCGCTGGGCACATCAAATGTGTCTGAGCGCTGCTGTTCAGGAGCAGCTGGAAAGAGGCAAACAGGTGTGAGCTCCTCGTCTCCATCCTGCGTCCGCAGTCTGTTTACTCACACCTTACTACAAAGAGCAGAAGGCTCCCTCCGGAATCCAAGGACCCATGCCAGTTTTTCCTTTATAAAGTTTCCTTGGCCTGACAAAACCAAGCATCGGCACAGAAATAGCCAATGCAGAATAAGGCCCCGGAAGGCCCTTGAACCCAACTCCATGTAGAAGCTCTGAGAAAGGGACCTATGAGTGATACCCTGGCACATGATGAGTGGGACACTTACCTCTTGCCTGCCACAGTAGCATCGCCTGAGGTTACTGTGGTGTCCCCAGTGAGCATCTTGAAAGTGGTTGTTTTGCCAGCTCCATTCACTCCCAGGAGGCCAAAGCACTGAGGGAGAATACACACAACTGGCCTGACCCTGGAGTCCAAAAGGGTCTGGAGTATCGGGCCCTAGATTAAAGTGCATGGGGAGGTGTGTGTGTGGGGTGGGGGTGGGGGGTGTTGGGGGGCCATTTTAGATCTGTGCTTCCATTAGGAGGCCACTAGCTCCATGTGGTGCAGAATAGTAGAATATGTTCCCTCAAATATGCCACTTTGGCATTAGGATGACTTTGAGCTGAAGGCAATTGAAGAGAAGCAGAGATAAGAAAAGCTTTCTGCCCTCCCCCTATTTGCCTAAAAGTAGGACACAAATTTACAAGGTGTTTTCCCTCTACTCTCTACCAGCAAAGACAAGTTAATCACTGAAGACAACTTTAGACCCTTACCAGGCTGGAGAAGGCACCAGAGGGACCTACATAACAAATTTTACTAACTAGCATTACTTGCCATTAGTTTCCCTTATATTTGCCTCCCTACTATCTGCTACCCTGGAAACTCAGAGTCCCTGTCTTTTGTCTTACCACTTCTCTAAAACTGTACTGTTCCTTTGCTAAGGTGCTAGATAGGCCTAAGTTCTAACCAACCATTTGAATCATTTGTTTCCTCATGTACATGTGATGCACATGCTAACAAACCTCTCTTTGTCTTTCTGTTGTTAGTCTGTCCTTTGTCAGAGCAATTTATGGAGCCTGAGAACTTCCGAAGGTTGTAGGAAAGAGGATTTTCCCTCCCCTACAGTGGCTACTGAGCACTAAAACTGCTTCTAGTCTGAATTGGTATGTGCTGTAAGTAGAAAACACCTAGATTCTGAAGACCTAGAACAAAACAAAAGAACATAAAATACTTCATATGAATGATATGTTAAAGTGATAATATTTCAGATATATTGGATAAAATAAGTAATTAAGATAAATTTCACCTGTTTTCACCTTTTTCACAGGGCTACTAGAAAATTTGAAATGACCTATGGTGACTTGTGTTTTATGTTCACCCGGGGGCTCAGCTTTGGTGGGGAGGGGAGGTGTGCACAGGAGCTGATTCCCGAAGCCCTTTCAGGGTGACCGGCAGAGGACCCACCTCTCCAGGACGGACGCCCACACACAGCCTGCCCACCGCGGGGCTGGAGGTTCCTGAATAAATCTGCAAGATCAGAGAAACTGGACTGAGGACTGAGAGAGGGTTAGAGCAAGGAAGACAAGACAGAGCAAAGACTGGCTTAGGTGAAAACTACCAACACAAAGAAGTTACAGATTAACAAGGGCATTCAGAGAGGAGCTGTGAGCTCTAGGCATCTTGAAATTGAGCCTGTGCAGAAATTGACCAGAGACAGCTTAGTGAGGCCCTGGCTGAGGCCCTGCATCAGTATCCAATATCAGTACTATGGAAAATTCATTGGAATTCTATGTTCTTGGAAGACTAGTTAAATACAAAGATGACAAGACCACAAAAAATTAGAAAAATGAATCACTAGCCCAAGTCAGTTTTTCTCAGTGGATAGAGCTCTGGCCTGGGGACTGAAGGGTCCCAGGCCAAATTCCGGTCAAGGGCATATGCCCAGATTTCGGGCTCCATCTCCAGCCCTGGTCAGGGCATGTGCAGAAGGCAATCAATTGATGTGTCTCTTTCACATTGACATTTCTCTCTTTCTCTGTGTGTGTCTCTCCCCCTCTCTTCCACTCTTCCTAAAAATCAATGAAAAAATATCCTTGGGTGAGGATTAACAAAACAAACAAAGAACAAATTGCTTGCATAGTCATATCGCTTATTCTACAGAAGGCAAATGACAATGTGGTGCCATCTCGGGGTCCAACTGGCACCTCCAAACTAGCACACCTACACCTATTTCCTTACCTTGGTTAGTTCATTTAGACTTAAGATATCAGTTTTATTTCCCCCACTAATAATTCTTTGTCTTTCTTCGGCCACATCATCATCTTCATCCACAATGGGCTCCTTTGTGGGCTCAGCAATCCTAAGGGAAGGACAGGGGACCGGATCGGGCTGGTGCACAGCATCCTCAGCACCCTTCAGTCCCTAGGCCAGTGCTCTATCCACTGAGAAAAACTGGCTTGGGCTAGTGATTCATTTTTCTAATTTTTTTGTGGTCTTGTCATCTTTGTATTTAACTGGTCTTCCAAGAACATAGAATTCCAATGAATTTTCCATAGTGCTAATATTGGATACTGATGCAGGGCCTCCGCCAGGGCCTCACTAAGCTGTCTCCGGTCAATTTCTGCACAGGCTCAATTTCAAGATGCCTAGAGCTCACAGCTCCTCTCTGAATGCCCTTGTTAATCTGTAACTTCTTTGTGTTGGTAGTTTTCACCTTCCTCCTGCCTCTTCCCGGACTTCTGCCCCCAGCCAGGCTCTCTATCCCCTAAGACTTAAATTCGCAAAAGGACTCCCAACAGAAGAGGCATTAGGCAGAGAGGGCAAGTGCTCAGGCCCAGAGTCAGCCCTGGGTCCTCGGGGCTGCCTTCTGGAAACCTGAGCGCCCACGTCAGGATGAGGCAGGGTCTGGCCTGAGCCTGGGGAAGGACGGCTGGGCTGGGGCACCGTTGGCAGCCACCTCTCCTGGCCGGGGGCACTGTCACTCCTCTCCACATTGATGCTGGCTGCACTCAGCTCATATCACCCCATAGTACTCCCTTCCTCCCTGGCCCTGTCCCTACTCTCACATCTTTAATTAGCAAAGGGGCCTCCTTTGTCTATTGCCTGCATACAGCGGCACTTTGGATACCCCTTAACCATTATCCTTTGCCATGCCATCATCCAATTTAAAATGAGTATCTATCTGCTCACTAAATGAGGGAACAAATATTAGTGATTGAAACCAGTAACATTACATTTTAAATATTTTAAAGTTTAGAGTCGTCGCAAATTCTTTTGTGCCGATTTTAATGTTTTTCTTCTTCTTGTGTTATTCAGAGCAAACCAGGCTTTGAGAATGTAAACACCATCCTGGTGTGGGGCTCATGAGGAAAAAGACGGCCATGTGGATGTAGAGCCAAGTCCCCGGGCGTTGGCACCCTCAGGGCAGCGGCATGGACATACCATCGGGTGAGGAAGAAGTGGTGCTGGATGAGGAGGGTCAGGAGGAAGTACACCACCCCTTCTGCCGCCATGGCAACCAGGTTCTTCCCAATGAGGTCCCATTGGAATGGATTTGGAGAGTTCTTCTCACCTGGGGACAGAGGCCACCGGAAAGCGACAGGAATTAAGCCCACTCTGCCGCCCCAGCGCCCCCTAAAGACCTGGTTTCAACACTCGGCTCAGCTAGACCAGCCCTTATGCAAGGAATCAAGCAAGAGCCGAACACAAGTCTCATCCTGACTCCTCAAGTCAGAGTAGGGAAAAGTGGAGCCCGCCCTCCCCCCTCCTGTGGCTCCTCAGCCAGCAGGAAACAGGCTTCCTGGCTCTGATCCCTCTTAGGCAGCAGGACAACCCAGCCAAACCAGGTGTCTGACCCCCGCAAACTCCCCCGCCTCCCGCCCAAGGCTGGGTAGGAACTCCTGCTTCAGCCCTCCCGCCCCAAAGGATCCAGGGCCGTGCTCGCCTGGCCTACTGCCACCCACCAAACCGGGCACAGACGTCTGTCACCGCCTGGCTCAGCGCCAGGTCAATGAGGCCCCGGCCCAGGCAGAAGTGGGGGAAGATAATGAGCAGCTTCCTCAGCAGGGCATTGAACCTGAGCAGCGTCTGAAACACAGCAAAGCAGGGCAGTCAGGAACAGGGCCTAGCCCACGTGCCCTCCTGAGCAGGGTGGGCCTGGGGAGGGACTGCAGACGGAGGGGCCAGGCAGCCAGACTGTCTGAGGAGGGGTTTGTGGAGCAGACAGGAAAATACAGAAACACTCACAGGAGGTGTCTCTTGGGGAGCCTCACAGGCAGCCCTTGGGGAGCTACCTGTGGACTCACTTTGAAATTACGCACAGCCCTCCATGGCATTTGCTACCAGGAGAGGCAGCGGCTGGGAATGTGACCCAGGTGCTCGCCTTTGGTACAGCTGTGAGCCATCTCGTGTCCCAGGGACTGAGGCTCTCTCACCTGCTCTATCGTAGCTCAGCTTAGACCAAAGGGGAGAGGATCCTGGGAGCATCTCCCTGCTCTGCCTCTCCGCTCCCACAGGACAGCGATGGGCTGTGTGCAGATGCCACCAGCACTAGAGAAGGCAGAGACTCTCTGGTGTCTGTGTTGAGCTGGGGGACTTGTTTCCAGGTGATCGGATTGTGCCTGCTGCCTCAGCCTCCAAGTGTGAGCAGAGTCTCCTCCAAGCAGGCAGAGGGGACACGGAGGAGGTGAGGCTGAAGAGGCCACTGCTGCCCACTTGCCTGGCCTGTACCTACCACGCAGCCTCCTTCCTCTCCAGCCTCCCCCAGCCCCCACAGCTCCTGAAAGGCACTCTGCTCTTCGGCCTGTGGGCCTTTGCACTTGCAGCTTCTGTTAACCATCGCTATGAGCAGGAAAGAACGCCCTCTTCACAAAGCTGGCTCCAATAACCCCTCCTCTCATCAGCCTTTCCAGATTCCCATAGTAAAATACCTACTCCTCGCTCATACTTTCCACATTGCCAGGGTTAATTACTTTTTACCTGACTACTTTCTCCCTAGTCAGTGGTCCCCAGAGGACAGGGATTGGGTCCTAACCATTTGGTATCCTTCCTGAATACCTTGCACAACAATTAACTAATAGTATTTATTAAATGGGTTAATAAAATTCTACTTATCCCAGGCCAGGCTCAAATTGAATTTCCTCCACCACGAGTCTCCTGGCCCTTGCAACCCAGTTCTTCTGGGCCCACTCTGACCTGTAGCGTTTCATCTGTCTTGCCCCTTCGATGCTCTGTCATATGGAGTGGTGTGTCCTGAGGGTTGTTTTGGTTCCTTAGTTGGTGTGCAGGTCACTGACTGACTGGAAGGGGGGTTCCTGGGGGTAGTGCGAGGGGTTGCACTTATCATATCAGCACAGCCATCGCATGGTGTTCACTTTGTTGACACCTTTTGACTGAGCAGGGACAGCAGCGACTGGGACCTGGGGAGTCTCTCTGGGATGCTGGATATTTCTGCAGCATCTGCTGGTAACTTATGTGACAGCAACCAACTTCTGTGCAGGGGAGGAGGGTGCACTCAAAAATGTTGGCTAAATGAGTGCAGCCGGCAGGAGGGAGGGAGAATGTTCTGAATGGCTTTAAGCTTACCATTTAATTATTCTGAAGTAACACTCTCTCTTAAGACTTAGTGGGCTGTGAGCCTGTGACAAAACAGCTCTGAAGAGCAGCCTTTTCAGCCTGCCAGGGTGCTCTGGCAGGAAGAGGGGATTGGGGGGAGGAGGTCTAGAGGTGGGTCTGTGTTCCCATCCCCCTCCCTTTTGGGGGTCTGACTGTAACATGGTATATTTTTTTTATCAGTCATGGGATATAAGTGGGGTGAGGGTGGGGGGTTGTTCCTTGCTTAGTGGCCACAGAAAGCCCGACAGGGTTTGGGAAAGAGTGACTGTCAGGAAGCCAGGAGCTGGGTAGTTCATGCAGATTTGCCTTGGGTCCTCCCAAGGGCCCAGAAGCAGGAGTGGGGCCAGGGGCCAGGGGCCGGGAGCTGCAGGACAGCAGAATAGATGCACTAGTGCCCAACCTCTGAACTGAAAAGACCTAATGAGGGAAGGAAATGAGTGGCTAAATAGGCCACTGGGGACACAGACACATGGGTGAGACCACCAGTCCTTGGAGATGTTCCCAGGACAGCCATGGCCAGGGCTCAGACACAGCAGGCTGGGAGCAGGAGTGTGGAGAAAAGACAGCCCTGCAGCTGCTACCATTGTGTTTAGGATCCAGTCTGGCCAGCTCTTTCTGGGTGAAGAGAAGTCTGGGGGGTTGTGGATAGGATAACTGGACTTTTCAGGCCATAAACGACTCATTCAGCGCCATAAATTCCTAACCCTTATCCTCAGGATTAATTTTCATGTAAAATAGTATATATTCCTGTTAAAATTTGCATAAGGAAGTGGAGAAAGACTATATATGTATTTGCTTAAATGTCTCCAGAACACATATGAAAGAAACTCCAATGAAAGGTTGCCTCTGGAGAAGGGAACCAGGTGATTGCAAAACAGGAGTAGGAAGGAGACATTTCATTGTGTGCCTTTTCACACCTTTTAAATGTTGAAATCACATGAATGCTATGTGTGTGTAAATCTTAACACCAAAGTCCTCAAGAAAACCTTCTTAAAGGAGTAAGAAGGATCATGAAAGGTCATTTATAGCTTGAGAATGAGCTCAGAAAACCATGACACCAGAGCACACACATGAATAAGGAGCTTAAAGAAGAAAAAGAAGGAAGGAAGGAAGGAAGGAAGGAAGGAAGGAAGGAAGGAAGGAAGGAAGGAAAAGAAGCAACATTCATTTATGCACTGACTTGTCCAGACAGTGCCTGCCATGGCTCTGCTTGACCGTCACATTCCCTCCTCTAGTATCCCAGTCATCAAACAAGGAAGCCAAGAAAGTCGTGCTCACCTGGTTATTCTCAAATAATTCCAAGATGAAGGTGATGGCACTGCTGTTGATGCCAATGAACAGATTAGCACAAGACAAGGCCACATAGGCTGTGCTGGGCACATCGAACAGGAAGGATGCTGGGTACATCATGGGGATGACTGCCCATCTGTGTGAAACAACACAACTCAGCAGGACGGAGTGCCCGTTTCCACTCGATCTGCTGTACCCCAGGCATATGCATTCCCCTCATGCAGGAGGTGATATGTTTGAACTGGCGAGAGTCCCAGGAAGACCAGAGATCCTCCACCCCTTGGTCTTTGTTCCTCATCTTTGACTTGAGGTAACAATGCCTTCCCTGGCCATCTCATGGGGGATTTTGTGAGGAACAAAGGAGATGGTAACTGTGGATGTACATAAATTATATAGCCTCGTACAATGCACGGAGCACTGTCTTCTCACAATGCTTCTCACTCGAGTCTGGATCAGCAAAGCTGAGCTGAGACCCCAACAGGCTCATTTTCACAGTTCACTGGAGCTGAGGTGCCAGTCATGCTAGTTCCTGAATTCTTTTTCAATGGAGATAAATGGAAACCATTGCTATTATAATAGCAAGACTCTATTGGCCCAGATAGAAAGGGCCAGGTATCATTATCTCCACTTTATAGATAAGAAAACTGAGGCCTTGATGAGGTGTATTACTTGCCCACAGTACACATGTGGTAAGTGGGAGGCCTCGACATAAAGCTGCACACTTTGCTCGAAGTCCACTGAATTTAATCTCTGTGACATCCTCTGGCCCTGACTCAGGGACAGCTTTTCAGCCGGAGTCTTCTACTGTGTGTACATAACCCTTGGCCGGTAGAGACGGAGACACTGGGATGTTCAGATTGGCTTTCGATGAATCAGAATCACAGCTGGGTGGAAAACAGGGGAGTGACTGAGTCCCAGATTTTGGTTAGGCCACCGTTTGAATGGGAGAAGATTCAGGCCATGTGGGGTGAGTAGACCGAGCCTCAGGAACACCTCCATGTACGGAGTCAGACACAGAGGCCAGGCAGGGTTGTGGTCAGGCCGGAGAGTCTGCTGGGGGCCAAAAGCTAACCTTGCCACCAGAAACCCCGTGTTCTGCTTGGAGATCATGCCTCCCCTCCCCCGAGCTTCCCTTTGGAGAGCATTAGCTAATGGCCTGAACAACTCACCCATACAGCATGAGCAGTGCAACAAGGGCAGGAAGATTGTTCGGAGAAGTGTAGGCTTTCTTCTGAAACCCGACAAAGATGCCCACCATCAGTGCTGCACTCACAGCATAATTCATCTTGGAGAGAGAAGAGGAGAGCAAGGCGCGTTATCCCTCTGGACCTCTGTTTCCTGACTGCCAAACGAGGGCCGAGGGCCGGGCAGCTTGTGTAGCACACATGGTCTGGGATTCTGATTCTATTGGTCTAAACAGCTCTTGGTTAGCATATGTTAAACTGTTTCTAGTCCTCCTACCCCACTCCACCTCCCTGTGCAGGGGACCTTTAGTCTGCATCTTTTACAAAATTCTACCTGATTTCTCATTCTCTCTTTCTAATTGGTATGAAGTCCTATCGATTTTACTTTCTAAGTATGTCTCCAGAATTCATAAAAAAACTTAAGATATAGTCCTTGACCTCATGAAACTCAAATAAATGATACCTTTTTATCACTTTCTCCCTTCTCTTCCCTTCCTGCACAATTCAGTCCTAAAGCCAGTAGAACAGACAGGAAAAGTTGGGCAGCCACGGTGGGGTCAGGGGTGGAGTCCGAACAGGATGAGAACCTGAGAAGGGTGAGAAGGGTGTCTCACAGGGTGTGTGAGCCCCAGTGGGGTGAGGAGGGTGTTGACCTGGTGTGGGGTATTAGAGCCAGAGCAGAATGAGGAGGACCTCCACGTGGGGTCAGCTGGAGCAGAAAGAGGAGGGTGTCCGTACGGGAGAGGGGATGGTGGCAGAGATGGGGACTTATTACATGCAGGTGTATTGCTCAGGTAGGTTATTGAGTTGGAAGTGACAGAAGCTGTTGTCTCACTCTTGAAGAAGAGAGTTATAAATATGGAAAGTGGAAAGCCCTAGTGAGCCGATGGTGTTGGTTTGAATAGAGGTTTTAGTGAGCCTTCAGTGTTTGGTGTATAAGTAGGTAAATAGAGATGCAAATGGTTTTTATCTATGTCTATGCTTACATATCTCCCCTAGTTCTCTCCACTGAGATGGAGAGATGAAAAAAAAAATCCTGGGACCATTGAGACCCCAATAGCACAGAACCTACCTAGTGCCAAGATCTTGATTTTGAGAGCTATTTTCCATGGAAAGGAACCAGGGTTCCCTGGGGACACAGTTGATGCCAAGTAGGGCTGGGGCGAAGTGGAGGACAGACCTGGAACACCTTGCAGTGCCAGAGAGCATGGAGTTTCTCAAAGACAATGGGACAAAGTCAAAGGCGGCAGCTCCATCAGGCTCCCACTGGTCAAACTGGGGATAATTTGAGCATTAGGGTAAATAATAATGGTATCCAATTATAACCCATGGACTGACACGGGAAGAAGACTCCATATAGTTATAAGTAAATAAATAAGCAGTTCTCAACCTGTGGGTCGCGACCCCTTTGGCAGTCGAACGACCCTTTCACAGGGGTTGCCTAAGACCATCCTGCATGTCAGATATTTACATTACGATTCATAACAGTAGCAACATTACAGTTATGAAGTAGCAACGAAAATAATTTTATGGTGGGGTCACAACATGAGGAACTGTATTTAAAGGGCCAGAAGGTTGAGAACCACTGAAATACATGAATGAATGGGAAGTTTGATAACAAAGAGGATATTTACACAGCTTTAAAGTACCTCTTCCCAAAATTCTTGCTAATTATAAAAAGGAAAAGATTAACTTTACAGTGAGGAGCTCGTCAGACACCATCTTCATCAAGGGACCACGTCGGTAGTAGGGCAAATTGAGGGCAGCCGCCACTTGATAGGACGCAATGAGAAGACAGAGCATCCCTTGTGATGTTGCTGCTGTGACCTGAATCTGACCATGAGGAACATCGGGCCAGTCTCGATTCTAGTCCATGTTCTCTCTCTCCTTGGGTTCGGACATCTCTGTACAGGCACATGCACGGTCAGCTCCAAGTATAAATTCTGTTCCTCGTATTTTATTCTTTATAAATATGTTTTTATTGATTTGAGAGAGAGAGAATAAAGGAGAAGGAGAGAAATAGAAACATTGGTCACCTGCCTCCTGCACATCCCCTACTAGAGATCAAGCCCACAATCCGGGCTTGTTCTCTGACAGGGAATTGCACTGGTGACCTCGTGGTTCCTGGGTCAGTGCTCAGCCATTGAGCCACACCAGCCAGGCTGTTCTTTGTCTTTTTTTTTTTAAAAAAAAAAAAGTAGAGTGAAAAAACTGGCAAGTTAATAACTTTTCAGTGCAGGTGTACCTAGCTCTTTTCATGTTCAAAGTACGAGGCCAATGTGGGGACTGTGAGTGATGTTTTTGTCCACAGTGGGGCTTGTAGAATCTGACCTCCTCTCCATGTATTCATGAGTGTTTTTTCATGCAGACAGAAAACAGAGGGAAGAATGTAGGTGCTATTAATAACTTCTGGTTTTGTATTGTTAAGTGACAGCCCGCTTAATAAGTTGAGTAAAATAAATATGTCTCTAGGAATCCTGACTACAGGCCGCAGTGGAGAAGGCTGTTTGTGTCGGTTGCCATCATGATGTACCTTATCATCACATGAAGTGGGGATCACGTTAGTCTTAGAATGTTGAGATAAAACAAAGGATCTCATTACCCAAGACACCCAGAATACCTGGAGTTGGTGTCACATTCATCTCTACTATATTATAACTAGTATTTGCTGCCAATTAACGTTGGCCCTGTGGTCTGTCGTGAAGCCCCCCAGGCTGACCCCTCCCTGCCTCCTCCAATACTGGGGTGAGAAGGGTGCTAGTCTGCTGTTGATTTGCTAAAAAAAAACTTTTCTTCATTTTCCCTAACTTGGTGCCTAAACTGATATAGTGAAAGTCTGGCTGCTTTGGGAAATCAAAATAAGGCCAATGGATAGGAGGCTAAGCAAATAAAAATATAGGATGCCTAGTTAAATTTGAATTTCAGGAAAACCACAAATACATTTGTTAGTGTAACTATGTCCCATGCAATATTTGGGGGTGAAACATACTTACCCTAAAAATTAATTGTTTATCTGAAATTCAAATTTAACTGGGTGTCCTATATTTATCTGGTGACTCTGCCATAGGAGGAATTCCATCCTTACCCCTTTGGGGTGGGGCAGGATTTAAGAAGAGGATGTGGGGTGAAGGTCTGCTTGGTATTACCTCTTCAGCCAGACATTCTCAGGAAGGCCAGCCTCACTGAGGGCAGTAATTACTGGATGGGTCAGAAGGCCCCTTGAGGCAGGGCGCGCAGAGCCCCCACTCAGCAGTTGTTAAGCTGAGCCCTACATTCGTCCCTAGCTTGCCGTTCCTAGTTCTGTGCCTTTCTAAGAAGATGTCAACAGACAGCAGACACACAAGGCCCTTGGCACAGCAGTCCTGGCAGTGGGAGAGCCCTACCCTACTGCAACCCTCAGTCAGAGCAGACACAAGTGCCCACCCCTCAGGCCAATGGAGGTGAGAGAGGCACCGTGACCTGACACTTACGATGTCCCAGAGGAAGTTGGTCAGCCAGTAAGTGGTGGGGCTCACTCCACTGACAAACTGGAGGTGCTTGGCTTTGTTCACTCTCTCCTGGATCAAGTAAAGGACAAAGCTGGCTGGGACGAAGGACATGGCGAAGATAACGCAGATAGCAACCACAGCATCCACAGCGGTGGTCAGCCTGCAGCAGGACAAGAGACACCGGGAGAGAGAGGTGAAGGAGGAGGAGCAGCTGCCAGAGAAAAAACAAAGTCAGGCTCTGGGGAGGCTCAGCCAGTCCTAGAGAACCGCCTCCAAAACCCCCTTCCCAGCCTGACAGTTGTCATTTCATTCAATTATCTTAAACGAAGTCAAGGTTAAGTGAATATTTGAGAGTTTTCTGTTCTATGTTGATGTTGAATATTGTTCCATTTTTATATGAAAGTCTAGATAAACTTTCAAAGTATTTACTGATGGTTATAGAAATGGATTTTTATATTGTCATAATCACAATGCTCTTATCAGTTCTATAGCTTCTCTTGAATTTTCTAGTAGACAGTCATATGGTCTGTGAAATTTATTCCTTTTGTTAAAGGAGGCAAATTATCCTGTGAGAACATGAAACACATCATAGCATGGAGAAATGCTCATAACGTAAGTTCAAGGAAGCAGGGAGCAGGCCGATTATACAGGGCTGGCTCTAGTCATCCTTTCCTGGGCCAGGTGGAAGGCATCTGAGCAAGAGGGCAAGTGTGGGCTGAAATCCGACCTGAACTTCACATGCAAGCCATGACCCTTTGCATGGAACAGTGCCCACTGAGAGAAAGGAGCACATTAACTAACTCCCACAAAGCACCGTCTGTGCCAGTCAGCGTCCTTATAAAACTGGAAATAGCATGATCCACACACATAGTAAAAGTAGAGCAAATGACTGAAAGGGAAATGTGCAAAAACATTTAGAGGAAATACCCTAACCTGTGTAGGGTTACAGATAATAAGTTCTTAAGACTCTACTCTTTAAACTTTACTTAATGAACATATACTATTTTATAATCACAAAGACTCCTATTTCATATTTCATATTCAAGAGACTTGGCAAGGCGGAGTGAGAATAAACACAAGGCAGGCGATTCTTCCTCAGTCCAGGGCCTGGAGGGTGTCCAGAGGAAGGTCCCAAGGTTCCAGGGCCAACTTTTAGCCAGTGACCCTGGGCACGTGGAGGGCCCAGTGGTGAGGGCTCTCAGAGTGTCCTGGGGTGGGAAAATGAGGACCCTGCCGCTTACCACAAGCATGCGCTCACGCAGGCTACAAGCATGCGGCAGATTGCACAAGATTGATGTTTTCATTGCCTGAAGCTGTGCGGGAAGAGCCTAAGCTCGAGGAAGGCAAGGATCTGCCGACCTCTCCACAGCCGGGTTGTCTGAGGGAAATTACCAAAATCTGAGCTAATTCCTGTTGGGGAGACGAAAGATTTACTGAACTTTCCCTGTTCCCGGCAGTCATTTCCCATTCTGCAGGGGAGGATATTTGTGTAAGCTCCAGCAGTAACTTCTTACCAAGAGCCCAAAGGGAACAGAACCAAATCTATGCTTACTTTCCTAGTAAGGACGAGGAGAAAGAATGGCCAGGCAGTCTGGCACACAAGCGCTGAAAGTCTTATGTTCACGTTTGCCCATTGACCAGCCTTGCCCTCCAGCCCACAGCACCGGATAGTGAAAATCCTCTTGGGTCTCCCAAGAGAGGAGAGGGTGACAAGAGAGTTGTGCAGCTGGGCCTGTGCAGCTGGGCTTACACTGTGATCTCAGAGAGCTGCTCCTTGGTCAGGTTCAGGGGCTGGCTTAGGACGGTGATGCCGTACTCCTCGGGGTCCCTGTCCGGGTGCAGGCCGGCTCGTAGGATGGCGTTGTGGGCCACGTTGAGAAAGCTGACCAGGGCGTGCCAGCCCTTGTTGTTGAACCACACCTGGAGGGCGGAGACGGGCTTCCTTAGGCTGCGCTGGCATGACCCCAGCGGCCCTGCGCTAACAACAGCTGTTTAAAGAAAAAAAATGAGCCGCAGGGAAAGGAATGTGAGGAGGAGGAAGGATTTGGCAGCTGGAAGACATTCCATGCTAGTTTTCAAGTGGAGACTCGGTGGAATTTAATTATTTGGGAAAATAAAAATAAAGTCACCAGCTCATGTGGATTTTTAGCTCTGGGGCAGGTGACCCAGGGCCAATACCTTAATGTTGTCTTCAGTTTCTAGATGTCTAAGGAAAACAGACATTTCTTTAGCGGCCTCTCTGGTGACCGGACCCTAGAAAACCATAATGAACAAGAAAGAGGTTTTTTATTTTCACTCTTAGTGTTCATGAGATTTTCTGTTTCATAATGACTGGTGCGTTGAAAGTCCTACCCAAACCTGCAGCCCGTTTACGTACCCCGCTCACATTCATCATCTGGCCAAGGTCACTTAGAAATCCGACAAGTGCCTCCCCAGTGATGGGGAGAGCTGGCAGCTTTCCTCCGATGGAAATTCCTCCGTACCTGACAAGGGAACAAGAAGTCCTCAGATCAGTGCCATGACCTATGTCTGTGGTGCTTCATGCTTGCCAGTAGCACTCAGTTTCTGTAGGGAAATGTGTGCTTTGGGAGGCGTTGTCTGCACTAGTGAGCAACATGGCTCCACTTTACAACTTTGAATGCTTCCTTGTTGTCCCCAGATGAGTGCCAATCCCTCAGAGCTTGTTCTCTCTGACCTCTCCAACCCTTCCTCATGCCTTGCCTTGAGTGGCATATCCCGGCCACGTCCAATCCAATCACTCGCAGAGCTGCCAATGGTCATGATTGTCTCTGCAGGGCTGTGGGCTTCTCAGGGCTGTCTTTCTTGTTCTTGAGCATCAGGCCAAGTGCATCTCCTCTGTCATATGTCATCTTCTCTCTGAAGTCTTCCCTGACTCGCCATCATCCCAACAACAATTCCTCTCCTGCATCACATCTGTCTGTACTTCCCCAGCACTAGACACTCCTTAATCTACAGGCACTTCCCCAGCACTAGACTCTCCTTAATCTAATCAGGACCAGGCCTGCTGGGCCCAGCTCTCCATGCCTCTCAACGCTGCCCCTCCCTCAGGCAGCCCCTCACCATCTTTTGCCTTGACTCAAGCTCTAGCTCCTTAATGAGATCCTAGCCTTAGGTCTCTCCCCGTCCTAACCCATCTTCCACACTGCTCTGAACACATCTGGGAGTGCCACGCTCTGGATAAAACCTTTCAATGGTAGCATAAAAGCCAAACTCCTCTACAAAACAAAATTAATTTGCTGACCTTTATTTCTCAGGGACTCAAATTGCACTCTCCCCATGCCCCCAACTTTCTACTTCAGCTGAGGATTTATCCTTCCCTCTAGGGAGCAATTCTAAAAGCAGGATAACACTTTCATGGTCTAAAACAGGGGTGGGAAATCTTTTTCCACCAAGGGCCATTTGGCTATTTATAACATCATTCCCAGGCCATACAACATTATTAACTTAAAAATTAGCCTGTTATATTTGGTCAAACATTTAATTAACTCACCACTAATGCCTTGGCAGGGCCAGACCAAATGAGTTCGAAGGCCTTATATGGCCCGAGGGCTGGAAGTTCCCCACCGCTGGTCTAGAACCAAGTCAACATCAGCTCTGCCTTTATTCTACAGGCCAATTCCTTAGGGAGGCTGGGAGGCTAGCTCAATCCTAGAATGTCCCTGGAGGATTCTCCAAACCTCTGGAATGACTCCAGTCTCCAGGATGCCTCAGGAATGAGTTACCTGGAACTGGGCCAGATTCCCTAAGGCTTACAAGAAATGAATGGGCCACAGAGTGCCAGGTCTCAGGTCACATGGCCTCTCAATAGTATTGCAAATGATTCTGTGCTTGAACTTTTAGAGCCTCCCCTGAGTGAAAATGCTCTGGGACAACTCTTCAGGGAATATCACTTCCCGTCCCCGTCCTTCATGGAGATCTACGACTGGGCATCTTCTGGGTCCAGGATGTGTCTAGCCGCATGTCCTTCAGGGCATGTCCTGTGACTTTCTGAGCACGCACAGAACATCCCATCTACCTGACTCTGAGGTGTGGCTTTCAAAATGTGCATTTTAAATAGATCAATTTCAGATTTTAATTTCTTATAAAAATAGTTTCTTACCTCTGTTCGTTGACCCAGAATTTGCTCTTTAAGCTGAAAGTGAAAACAAATCATACAATGAATCCCACTGGCCCAGCCGTGTTAACTTTCTTTCCGCTCATGGGGTGTCTCAGTCTTCGGGGGCATTTTTGCACCTCCTGATAGCCAAGCAACATGGAAACCTCGCAGCCTAGGGGCTGAGCTGATACGCAGGCAGGAAAAGGACTGATGCTTTCCACTGCTGGCTCCTCAAGTCCCTTCCCACAAGCTGGGCTTCCTGGGACGCCCTGATGTCAGGTTATTTGTCAGACCATCTGGAACCAGCTAACATGGCAACTACCATTCCGGTGTGAGTGGAGGCTGCAGCCCACCCGCTTCCACCTGCACGAATAAGGCTCTAATAATCAATCACCTGCACACGTGGGGGAGGTTCTGACTCACTCCAAGCCCAGACTTCAGAGACTGACTTCCAGCCAATCAGGGGTAAAATGACAAGATGCCATCGGTAGACCTCATAGGTCAGGCTCACAAACTATCATTGTCATCAAACACAAAATCCAAAGTTCCATCATGCAAACTGGCTGTTGAGAACAAAGCTTGGGATGCTTGTTGTTTATCCCAGTATCTGCTTTTATTTTGGGGTGTGGCTGGCATTCTTTATTTTGCTGACTGCTGGCTCGGCCCTGCCTTCTGGCAGCTGCTTCCACCATCTGCAGTGTGTTCTGGTGAATTGAGTCCATTTATTCTTTGTGCATGGCTCTGGTAGGGGAGGCAACTGAAAGTACTACTAAAATTAGACAGTATGTTTTATTTTAAAGCCCCAGAGCACGTGGGCCTGGATCAGGGTTCCCATGATGCCATCTGGGTAACACACTCTTGTCAAGCTCCCATAGGGTTGGCTGAAACCAGCCCATCCCCAGCTGAGGCTTGATAACAGCGGCAGAGCTGGGAGAAGTAGACACAGATAAGAGTTCAGTGGCGTATTAAATGGCAGCGCGACCGGCGTTAATTTACAGCGAGAGTGTGACAGGTGCTGGGGACCTGGCTGGCCTGTGGGCTCACTCACATACTGTACCCACTGCCTCGATCCTATCTTGGTCTAATCTTGTCCTTTCTGCTGTTTGCTTCTTACTTTTCTGTCTTGTTTCTTTTTCCTCTACCTTTCCCTCCTTTACTCTTGCACCTCCCTCCAAACTTTGTCTCTTTCTTAACTAGTGAAAATCTGAGGCTGCATTATTAGATAAATCCTACATTTTTAATTTTAATTTTAGTAGTGTATGGGTTACCCATTGAGACTGCTTAGTCCAAACAAAACAGACAAAACAGACAAAATTAAACCTAAGCTGCATTTTACTTGTATATTCTCGATTGCTCTTTCTGTTAGTGTAGGAAAAAGAAGAACAATTCCACTGCCCTGATTGTTGATAAATCATGTGAGAAAATGGCCTTCTGTTTTTAGTTAATAGTTTGTACAGGGAGCCAGGATGAAAAGCATAACAAGGTTCTCTTCTTACCTGGTTCGGATAAGGGCAGGATACGTCTTTACTAAGAAGTCGGAGATGTTCCTGTCTGTGAGGTCTTGTAGAATTTCTGTGCTGCGCTGCGTTCTCTGAGACAGCGAGACATTCCTGTTAGTTACTTTGGAATGTGAGGCTTTACAGTTTGTGAAACTGCTTGTTCTTCATCAAAAGTTATGCTAGCTGTTGAGCCCACCCGCACTCAGACCAGTACCCGGCATATAGCTGAAACAGTAAATTTGTGACATGAGTGAAAGAATTCAAACAGGACCTTACAATGCAATAAACCACATTCCAAATACACTTAGGACTAGAAGCGCCATCATCAAAAGGCTTTGGAGAATTCAAAAGAGCGTGAGTTTGGCCACCAGGTGGCAATGTTACTTTACATTTGGGAATAGGTAATGGTTTGATTTCCCATTAGTCATGAACCTTGGGTGTCAAGGGAATCAACCAAAAGTAGAGAGGGAACATTTTGGTGGCTTTAAAACCATGCTTCTCATTTTTATACACTTTCTGTCTCCTCTTCCCCTTTTCCTATTATACTTCCTTCTTCAGTTCACTTGCTGTACCTAGTTCCTCTCTCTAACGCTAGGAGAGCTGGCATCTACAGAACTCTGTGCGCAGACACTGTGTCAAATGCTCTGCACACATTATATCCCTTAATCCCCAAACCCTCATGACAGAAGAATTGTTACTTTATCTTACGGACCGAGAAAGTGAGTTCAGAAAGGTTGGCTAACTTGCACCGGGTTGTAGAACGTGTAGGTGGCTGACCTAGGATTTGAACTTATATCTGTCTGACTCCCCAGCCCTCACTCTTTTCACCCCATCACCCTGCTTCTCGAGCTGAGGATGGCATCCCGGGGAACTGCCGAACTCTCCGGGTGGAATCTAGGCTGGAACAATTGCTGGTGCCTGGGAATTTTATGATGAATTGTTGTCTAAAAATTCTGTAAATAAAGTACTCCTATAACTTTAACTCGGTGTATTGTAGAAGTCAGGGGTGGAGCACGTCCACCTGGGGACCCACCACCACTTAAAGAATTCGAGAACAGGATGGGGCCCTGCAGAAGACAGCATCCACCGTCTGGCTTTCCAGATGAGGACAATTCACCACCTCGAACCAAGCTTGTACCCACACCTCTGGCTTAATTCCAGGCTGAATGGGAGAGTGTGTTTGAGTGAGTACATGTAAATATGAGTGTGTGTGTGTGTGTGTGTGTGTGTGTGTGTGTGTGTGTGTGAGAGAGAGAGAGAGAGAGAGAGAGAGAGAGAGAGAGAGAGAGAAAGGAAGTAGCTCCTGTGCAGATTCATGATGTTACATTTTTTTTCTCTCAAGTGAGACATGAATGATAATGAGGAATCACAGGAACTGGTCTGTTCCCAGGACATTGGCTGTGGAGGCCTGTTACATTCTCCCCCTAGGAACCAGGCACCAACCACTGAAAACAAGGTTCTATAAGCTGGACGGGCAGCCTTGAAGTTAGGACTTGCTGAGGAAAGGGATCTCCATATAGCGGCTCCTGGCCTTCCCTCCGCTCTGGCCAGGACTCGGTGTGAGAACTCTGTCTGATGCTGGTGCGTTAGAGCAGAAGCAGCCGGAGGCCCTCAGCAAACCCAGCAGAAGTAGAGCTTCCTCTTGGGGTACAGAGGACTGGGACCCACCCCCTCAGCTCCTCTTTAGGGATCCCTGTGATGCAGGGTGGCTGAGTTATGATTTAAAGGGGAAATATACTGCTTGAGAAATAGAAAAGTATCTGCTTTTAGCATGTAAAAAAAAAAAAAAGAAAGAAAGAAAGCAGGATGCTCATAAACAGTCATTCACAACCCAGCTCCTGGGATTGATGCTAGGGCAAAATTCAGTTATCCCCTATGACCTGCTCTGCCCTCTGCCATCTGCCAGACTAACAGACGGTTGGGTACAAGGCCACCCAGACTCCCTTGACTTTTGATTCTGGCCAATGACATCCAAGTGTGGTAGCTTCTTGAAATCTTCCTAGAAGATAGCATATTTGCACAGTTTCCCTCTCTTTTTATTCATCCCTCCTTTCATTCTGCGGTCTGGAAAGTGGGTCCTGCCGTCTTGGCCAAGGAGGCTGAGGCCTGTTTCCCATGGAGAAGCAGCGGGACAGAGAGTTCTGGACCACCTGCACGAACTTTTACAGGAGAGGGAAACACAGTGTCTTATTTCATCTGCTGTTCGGTTGGGGTGGTCATCATTCCGTTGAGTATAATTCTAAATAACACAGTTTCCTTACCCACATTATTTCATCGAATTCTCATAAAATGCTATGAAATAAGTTACAGTTATCCCCAATTTATAAGGGAGGAAAGTAAGGCCCAGAGAGGCAAGTAACCAAACCAATGCCTGTGCTCTCGGCACCATGCCACCCTGCCTCTCTGGGAAGCATTCATTCATGGGCACATCTTTAGATACGGCCACAGAATGCCCCACTTGGTGCCAGTCAGCAGGAAGGACCATTATCACCCCAAGACAAAGTGAGACTTCCCTGACCCCTCTGTCTCTAAAAGCCCTGGGAAAGGCTCACTGTGACACATTCTGGAGTTCAGAACACCCACAAGAGGATGCTGCTCAGAGCCAAGATCGTTGATGTCCCTTCAAAACATAGGTTATTGTGTGTGTGTGTGCGCGCGCATGTTAGTGACACAGCACATGGAAAGCTTTTTAATTAAGATTGTTAATAAGCATGCAAATACATATGCATTTGAATGCACACACAACATTGTTTATAAGGGACAAAAGTTGAAAACTCAGGTCTAAGAATGAGAGCTTTGTTAAATAAATGAAAGTAAATCCAAACAGTGGGATAAGCATGCAGGCATTAAAAACACTCATGTATATGCATATTGACATGGGCATATGTTCATAATATGCTATTAAGTGAAAATAGCAGGTTTTAAGACAGCATTTTGAATATAATCCAGGTTGAATGGGTAAAAACCAAATGTTATTGGTGGTTATTTCCAAGTGATAGGATGATTTTTTTTCTTCTGACTCATTTGTATTTTCTAATTTTTCTATCATGAGCATGCATGACTTGCATAATGTTTCAATGTTTAGAGATATTTTCTTACTAGATTGCATAGGAAGTATATGGTGGAAAATGAAGCTGGTCAGTGACTTCCTCCGAGTGGCTGGACAGGACACCCAGGGTAGCCCCACTGAGAGGACCCAGGGAACCTCATTAGGTCCTGCACTCTACCATCAGTTTAAAATGCTGTTTGGCCCAGCTGGCCTGGCTCAGTGGTTGAGCATTGACCTATGAACCTGGAGGTCACAGTTCAATTCCAAGTCAGGGCACATGCCCAGTTGAGGGCTTGATCCCCAGTGTGGGGTGTGCAGGAGGCAGCCGATCAATGATTCTTTCTCATCATTGATGTTTTTCTCTCTCTCCCTCTCCCTTTCTCTCTGAAATCAATAAAAATATATTAAAAAAAATAAAATGTTGTTTGGCCAGGAACTCAGGGGGCACAACGCTTCCCCCCACTCCCTGCAGATTCAGGGCCTCCGGTTTCCCACAGAGGGTCGAGGTACCTGAGGGGGCGGGAGCCCCCCTGCGCCCTCCGGGCACTCAGGGAGCATGGTGAGCTTCTCCCTGGTGCTGCACCAGCAGGAGGGTGAGGGGTGTTCTGGTGTCCATTTCTGCTTCTGGAACAGGTGGGTGACGTTCGGGGACACAGAGGGGATCTTCCAGGGGGTTGAGTTGCCACAGGGGTACTCCCTTCATGGAAGACAAGAAAATAGTTCACAATCAGCCCCAAAGTGTAGAGAAAGCCCTAGAAATGAGAAGTAATGTCTATTTACTTCTCCTCCCCAACCTTTCTTCCTCATCCTCAGAGCCATACACTGTCTTCTCATGCTCTCAGAGGTTAGTTTCTGCTCAAGAAAAGTCAAGACTAGGGTGTGTGTTTTTATTGACTGGGGTTGGGGCTGGTGAAATGATCTAGTTTCTGGGCAGTTTTATCTCTTTTTTCTCTTCTGGTGGCTCTAGCTGTTGAGAGACAATAAATAAAAGAGGAATTTGAAATTAGTCTATGTTTGGTCCTTATCACTGGCTCTGAAAAAAGCTGAATGAGAGAAGCAGTGAAAATTGTATTGAATTGTTAGGATTCTTGGTGGATTTCAGCTGCCCTCTAAAACTCCCTTCTCTATACACATAGGAGTAATGGAAAGGTGGCCACACATGTAAATTAAGGCCATTCTAGGCCCCATTACACCACTGGCAGTCCCCACCTCCCTCCTTACCCTGTTCAGATTCCTTTCAAGTAGGTTGTGGAAGCATAAATCAACTTAGCATGGGACTTTTGATATTGGGAATTGCAAAGATAAAGAGCTGCCCAATGAAGCAGGGGCTTCCTGAGAGGGAGTGAACACCTTGCACGCAGGTGTTGGAGGAAAAGCTGGGTGAGTGCTGGGCAGGGAGAGTGATGTGTACAGAGCAGGACTGAGACAGGGCCCGTCCCAACCCTGCCATCTCCATACGCCACCATCTGGGTCTCCCAGGGCAGCTGTCAGTGTTAGGGCGGGGTGCACAGGGACTTACGGGAGCCACTCTTCCTTTAGGCAGCGGTTGCCAAAGCCTGGCTTGTTCAGGAGGACGTCTGCAAGTGCTGCAAGCCGCTCACTGCCGGGCTGGTCCATGCTAGACAATGTGAGAGGGGCTTACTCAATGGGCACGTGACTGGGACAGAGGGACAAAGCAGCCAACATGCGACGCAACAAATGTTTTATTGAGTGGCTACTACATGCTTGGCCTGTACACAAGGCACAGAACGCTGCATTGGGTGGTTATAGGTCTTCTGGGAAGGTGGCAGCCTCCCCCAACACGCCCAGTGATGGCATATCACATCTGTGCCCCACAAAGATGAAGCTGCCACCAATCACCTAACCTTGACTTTCTCTTGTCTTACTCCTGGCAGCCCTGGTTGTCCACTTGGGATCACCTTCCAAGTGGCAGGTTCCTTAATTTCCTTTCTGAGGGCAGCCCCAGGACCGCTGTCATGTTGGTGACTGTCCCAGGGAGGGGGAAGGCCAGGGCCCCATCAAGCAGCATGTGACCCAGGAGCCCCACACCCCATAGGAGCAAATGATGACCACTGGGAACAGGTCTACGCACCTGAAGAAGGTGTGCTGCTGCCCATACATCCAGGGGTGAAGGGTCAAAGCAGGGTATTCACCAAAAGGAGGGATGATGATGGAAAGCATCAGAGCCAGGAACACAAAAGTGGCTGGGAGCACAATCTGTGGGGAAATAAACATGGCAACATGGGCTGTGGGCTGTGGTGTGCAAAAGATACACAAACTTACACATGCGTGCACTCACACACATGTTCATTCTTTTAAATGTTTCATCTGCAGCCTCATAACTGGCCCTGGTGGAAAGTCAGGCTTCTGGGGAACATTATGGGCAGCACGTGCAAAGGCAAGACATGTTCTGATAACCATTGAAGAGGTGAAGTAGGCCAACACTGAACACTGAAGTAGCCCCAGCCAGGTCCAGGTGGCTCAGCTGGATGGAGTGTTGTCCTGCACACTGAAAGGTCATGGGCTTGATTCCCAGTCAGGGTATGTATAGAAAGCAACTGATCTATAGCTCTCTCTCTCTCTCTCTCTCCCTCCCTCCCTCTTTTCCTCTTCCTCCCTCTCTAAAATCAGTAAACATGTCCTCAGGTGAGGATTTAAAAAAACAACTACAAAACATTGAAGTAGGCCAGTGTTTAGCTAGAGGTCAACCTGAGTTTCTTTTACAAATAAAAAACATACAAAGAAAAAAAGAAGACAATAACCTTGATATGTAGGGTCATTGCAAAAATAAATGAAAAATATTGTAAAAATAACAACATTGACATATTCACTATTATTCTGTTTTTCCCTGCTTAAGGAGGTCAAGTGTTAAGCAAGAATCAAAGTAAAGGTTGGCAAGGAGGAAACAAAGGCAACAGAATTAAAGAGCCTGCTCACTGCTGAGCCTGAGCCCAGGGGCACAGAAAGCTGGGCAGAGGAGGGAGAGACTAGGAGGGCCAGGCAGGCCCGGCCAGGAGCCACCCAGCACAGCCAAGACCCACAGCAATACCTGGGCCAGGAAGTCCTTGCGGCTGCGGACGGAGTGGTGGAACCGCTTGACCAGCAGCGCCTGCACATGCTGGATGACCAGCCGTGCTCCTGTGTTGCGCCGGCCGCCCTGCTCCTCAGGCTCCCGGGAAGGCTGGCCCTGGGTGGGAGGAGCCGGCTCCGCAGAGCAGTTGTCGGAGCCCTGTGTGACCTCCTTGCTAGAACCCGAACAGGGGTGTCGCAGGCTGACGGTTTCTCTTTTCTGTTGAGTGTTGCCTGAGAGTGAATTAATAAATTAGAAAAAGCACCCACAAAGTCTGGATCTCATATGCTATTATTTTCTTACTCTATTAGATTTCCCTTCATTTAAATCAGCAACAAAATATCAGGCCAGGTAGGTTAATGAACTTATATAAATTCTATTGTTTAGTGTAAATCATTTATAGAAAAAATAAGCTGAAATCACTTAAATATTCTCTATAGCAGTTAAACAAAATAGATCTAAGTGCACTGAGGTTGAAAACATATAGCCAAATAGAAGACGATATGTGTAATAAGATCGTATTTATATTAGCGAGCACATACATCATATATAAAGAAACGTGATATTTTCTACACACACACACACACACACACACACACACACACACACACTCAACTGCCAAGCTTCGAAAGATTGCCCATAAGCTGTTGACAGGTTACCACTGCAGGGCAGAACTGGATAAGAAGTGAGGGATGAAGTGGGAAGGGTGATTTCAGCCTTTTTTTAAAAATATTATTTGAAAAATGTTTAACAAAAATATATGTTCATATATAACCTGTGTACTTAAAAAAGGGAAAGGCAGAGTCACTTGGTTCTTTCTGATTTCTTAGAGGCCACCATGGAGTGGTGGAAAGAGTAATGAACCAGGAGTTAGGAGATCTTGGTTTGAATCCTAACTCTTGCTGGACTCATTGGATAAGTGATTCAACCTGCCTGAATCCGAGTTTTCTGTTCTGTAAAATGAAACAGAACATTTCACAGGGCTGCTATAAAGATCAAATGGGCTAACACATGTGAATGTGCTTATTATCATTGTAGGTTGTCAGTTATGTTCAAGCTAGGGTTTATCATTACTGTTCAATGTTCATTTGCAGGACATGTTGTTGAATGTTAAGGGAGAGCCTGGAGGACCCCTGGTTGGTCCCTGGCTGCTTTTTTAACCCACCTATTATACCTCAGAACAAGGGCAGCTGCAAAGGAGCTGGGTCAGCTCAGTCATGCTTTCAGCCAGCATTCTCCGGCACCTGCGATGCAACAGGCCTGGCTACTCAGGGGAAAGAACTTCTCCAGGCTCATTGACTACAGGGCGCCAGAGTCCTAGTTGTCTGGACTCTTTCCTCTTGATTGAGGCTCACATTTGATGTCTGCTGTGGCCGGCCCCCCTTCTGGATGCCTGCTGCTTCTCTTCATGTCTATCCCTGATCCCCGTCCACCCTGAGCCCACTATCCCAGCCAGAGCAAAGTTCATTATTAGAATACCAGTTTGCCCCTGGCTCTGCTGCCCTCTGGTGGTAACTGGCTGTGAGCCACCCCTTCAGGAGTGGCATTGACCCCTCTTGGTACCATGAAATGTGTGAGTTCAAGGTACAGCTACTGATTTCTTCAGACTTTTAGACCAGATCTGAAAATTTCCTCTACACCTGAGTAAATGCAAAACAAATGCACTTAGCCATCTGAAAAATGGGAGGTAGTGAGAGTTTGGCCTTGGGAGTCCTAGATTGAAAGCTACAACTAGAAAACTAGACTCAGAAGCCCGTGTGATTTTAGGCAAGTCATCCAACCTGCGTGAGCTCAGTTTTTCCCAGG
The DNA here is from genome assembly GCF_963259705.1 of Myotis daubentonii. Lineage (NCBI taxonomy): Eukaryota > Metazoa > Chordata > Mammalia > Chiroptera > Vespertilionidae > Myotis > Myotis daubentonii. The sequence continues at coordinate 147,315,347 of NC_081842.1, read as the reverse complement.
TAGGGCTTATCCCTGCCTTACCCATCTCATGAGATTACAGTGACAATCAAATAAAACAATGGGTGTTAACAGCTTTCTAAACTGTAGGGGGCTCACAAGTTTGAGGTAAGAGCTGATTTATAAATGTTGAGATTAGCGTGTCTAAATATTAATCAGAAATTGCATACCGTGTTAAGACTTGGCATGTATTAACTCACTTAATTCTCTCAACAACACTAAAAGGTTGATACTATTATTGTTCCCATTTTGCAGATGACGAAACGAGGAACAAAGAGGCTATTTAACCAAAGCCACTCACTTAGCAACGTGTGAAGCTCAGGTTTGGTGTTTAGTCCACCGCATTCTAGAGGCTACAGTCTTAACCTCTATCCTTGACTACCTCTTTGGAACTTTCCATTCTATGCCCAGGCTGGCCAGTCTTCTGATGTGTAATCTATTCTCTAATTAGTAAGAAGGATTATTCTCTGCAGGTAAAAGACCCCAGTTCTGGAATCTAGCACAGATCTACCTGGGTCATGGAGCACATTTGGGCTGTAAAAGTGACCATTGGAAGTTCTGAGCATAGCTGATAAATAAACTTCTGGGATCTATTGTGAAGCAAGATGAAAACCATATATTAAGAGCTGGCCACAGAAACCCCACAGGGAGAAAACAGTTTTTGTTCAGAAAAATGCCATGAAATGCCACACTGGACAGAAGGAGGTAAGCAGTGGCAGGAGCCCAAGGCAGCAAAGGAGAATTGACACACAGCTTCTGAGGAGAGAGGAAAATGAATGGGACAGAGGAGCCAGGGGAAGGTTTTATCAGTGTGGGCGAATGCCTATTGTTCTTTGTTCTATCTAACGTAGCCTGTGTTGTGGCAGGTAACCCCTCCTGCATGTCCATCTCCCACCCCCACCCTCCACAGTAACGTCTACTGTACTCATGACTGCTTTGTGTGGCTTAGGGGTTTTGGTGGAAATCACAGAAGGGGCTAGATGGCCCCGAGGCTCACAAATGTAGAAGAGAGACCCCCAGAATCGACAGAAATGATGGTCCCCACAGTTTCAAATTTCCACAGGGTGCTAAGTGAGGGTTCAGAATATCTTGGTCTCAAAGGGGCCAGGAGACCTTAGCTGGCATCTGGGTTGTATTTACTGTCACCGTTATCTCTAAGGACTCTGCAGGCTATCACTCATGCAGACAGGAGCTGATCAGAGGCCTGGTGGAGATAAGAGGAGGATAGTGACCTGGCAGGAACAGAGACCTGGCGGGGGGTGAGAAGCTCAGGTACAGAAGCCGATTCATCCAGCGTTCCCACCCACACCTAACTCCATCTGCTCTTTCTTTGTCCTTCAAAGGAACCAAGAATGCCAAATGCCTGTTATTTGGATGCCAGATAAATACTGTGGAGGAGTGTTTGCCTGCTTTGTTGTTTCATGAGTTTTTCCTTCGATTCTCAAGAGGGAGCTTAGGGGAGGGGTGTGGTGAGGGGAAAAGCCACAAACTCCAGCACTGTACCAGCGAACAGAGGTCCTGAATCAGAGTCCTCCGTGACCTTCAGAAATATCTGTTAAGGGGAAAAAAGAGAGAATTGGGTTTAGATATTCCCACTCTCAGAAAAATCTAAGCCAAACTCAATTTTGTTGGGGACTGCTTCATAATGGGAAGAAAATACATTCTGACTCTTTATCTGAAAACATGGTCTTCTATAAACACAAAAGGGTATGCACACAGCGACCACAATTACATAAAACGTGTGTGCATATGGACAAAGGCAGGAGGAAGTAAGCCCAAGAATGAAGATAGATGTTATGCTGGGGTGGGGACTTATAACTTTTTGCCTTTACAAAACTTCCCTCTAGTGTGAGACTTTTGCATGTCTTTGGTATCTGTAACCTCTGCCTTACCTCTTCCAGGGGCGTGTCAGAAATACCAAAACTGCTGAGCCCCAGGTCAGCCAGCGTCTCCTCCAGCTCTCTGAAAAGGCTGGCATATGCCCTCTGCTTGAAATTCTTATTAGGAAGAAGGAAGATCAGTTCTTGACCAATGCATTCCACCAGCTTTGCCTCTGGAACATGGTGGCGAACCACCTCCGTCAGCTCATTCATGTCCCCTAGGACAAGAAAGAAGATGGAGGCCATCAGTTTTCTAGAACCAGGAAGACCGTGCGCTTGCCTGGGTCCCCTCCTTCCTTCCGGTTTGAGGAAGGAGCGTCTTGCTCCTGGGCAGTGACTCTTTGAGAGGAGTAACGCGCTTTCACGTCAGCTTTTAGCTTAGCTGGCCCTGTGGTGGGCACTGAGAGGGAGAGGGAGGTGGGAAAGTGTTCTCACTAACTGGCCGTGCACCTCTGGGAGGTCATGCCATGTCTCCGGGTCAATGTTCCCCTTTGTTCAAGAGAATGTTCTGTCCCTCACAAGTTAGGTAACATTCGGCAGGTCAAATCCTAGTCTCTTCATCTGTGAAAAGGGGAAAGTAATGGCATCAACTTAATTGCTGTTTGTGAGGACCGGATGAGCTGATTCATATACATGAGAAACTCAGACCACGCGCTTGGTGCGCAGGTGAGTGGTAGTGGCTGTTGGTATTATGAACATCACCTCTGTTGTCCATTCTTATTCCCCACAAGCCTGAGGGTTCAGTCAAAGGTGCTTTCATTTTCCTGGTCTGGCTCAAGCTCTAGGGGACTTGCCCAGGATGCATCCCTAGACTTGGTAACTGAGTGAATGAGAACTCCCCTTGTTAATCCACACACCCATGCTGCTCTAACTTTTCGGAGGGCTGTGCCAGTTCCCTTGGGATTGCACCTGCCTCCTCGAACAAAACAAACCCTAATACCCAGCTCACAGCAGATGCAGGAAGGGGTTGAGAAGCTGTGGCGATGGACCAGGGGGATGGAGCCTGGGGTGTGTGGGGAAGTGTCCAGTATCAAGTATTGACCTTATATCCTCATACAATAGGAATTGAATTTTATGCACAAGCATACATTTTATGTGCAACCCTGGGAGGTCATGCCATGTCCCCAGGTCAATTTTCCCCTTTGTTCAGTAGAATGTCCCCTCTAATTGTAAAATGTTTAAAGCAGTCATTTGAAGAGGCAGTCCCCAGCCCATTGTCATGAGAGGTAGGTCAAAGGTAAAGGGATTCAGGGGACTCAGACCCAGCTCTCTGTGCATTTCCCCTAGCAGTCCTCTCAGGTCAGGATACCCAGATTGAGGGGGAATATGTGGTAAGTAGAAAACTTTTGTTTTTTATTCTTTTTTCTCTGTTTTAGAAATGACCTACTTGGAGGGATTGCATGGCTTTCGACCCAAATCCTCCTGCCTAGCTGGCTGAAAAGCTTGTTTTATGTCAAATCTTCACATTGGACTCAATTGTCTCTAGTTCAGGGATGACTTCATTCAGAGGCTGGAGGCTCCTGGCCTGAGGAAGCAGCTCTGCCCTAAAGCTCTCCAGAGGTCACGCTCATTGTTCTCTCAGGAAGGAAGTCCAACCTGAAGCTGCCGGATTCCCAGGGATTGAATCTCCGAAGTGTGTCAGCCTTTCCAGAGTGGTCCTTAGGGGTGCAGGGAGGTCTGGGAGTGAGTGCGTGGTGCAGGGGTGTGGACTAGGGATTAAAATGACTTCTGCTCTGATTCCGGGCGTAACTACTTACAGCATCCCTATTCTAGTAAAACAAAATAAATCTTTATTTAGAAATCAAGGAATATTTTTAAACATCACCCAGGCAGCAGGCTCTCTTTCCAACCTGATTATGGTGCACCACAGTAATTAGTATTCATTTTCAAAAAATTATCAATTTCTTGCCCAAGATTCCTCCTGGGAGGGAACCTTAGAAAGCAGGAGGAACCCACAGCAAAGCCGGCGAGGAAACAGACAAATGTCACCCTAAAAGGATGCGTCATGGTCACCACAGGTTCTGTCAGTGCAAAGAGAGCGTAAATACGATGCGACTCTGGGCATTTTCCCTCAAATTTCAAGCATAGTACAGAAGTATTGTCCAGTTTTCTTTTTTCACCAAATGTTAGTTTGTAAATTCTCAGATTGAGAAAAAAATGTGGTAAGTAGAAAACTTTGTTTTTGATTTGATAAACAGATACTTTCCCCCTCCCTAACCTGGGTCAGTCCATAGGTTTAGGATATGGGCTGTGTGGATTCCATTTGCAAGGACACCCCAGGGGAGGGGTGGGAGGTGGGCATTAATGGAAAAATGGAAAGAGTGGTTGGCAAACTGCTTCTACAGTGTCTGACTGCCTCTCTTCTATAGCACCCTCGAGGCGGGGTGCCTCTTAACCAGGTTTAATGCATCCCAACCCAAGGAACAATTGCTGTAGAATGGGCCAATTGAGGGGAAAGTCAGGAATGTCGCGGGGATGTGCAATAGTCCATAGATACTGTATCTGACTCTCCGGAAAAGTTCACGTGGTCCTACCAGAGCGGAACCTGGCATCTGTAGAAGCCCATCTCTCCGGGCGCTCAGGCCTGTGGCCTGGAGTCGGGGCAGGAGGACCCCAGGAATGGAGGCTCCGTTGTGGTCAAGGACACGGAGTGAACCAAGACTGATCCCTCATTAAAGGGAGAGGGCCCACAGGTGCACGACTTTTCAAACCCTTCTGGGAATGGAGGAGGAGAAGGAAGTTCAAAGAAAAACATGAGCAATTGCATGCCATGGACTTGAGGAGCACACTGAATATTCTCTTCACACCCATTAAAATGCATAACAGCAGGAGACACACCCAACAATACTGAGAAATGATCGCCAGACAAGAACCAAGATATGGCCTGCCCCCGTCCTCACCATCCAAGACTTGTTCTGGAGTTATCTCATCTGCATGGGCTGGACAGCTGACGGAGAAACTTTTGGATGCACAGCCGCAGGTCCCCTACAACAGACGGACACCGGTCACTTCAATGATAGCATCTCTCTGATGTGGACTGTTGTCACCACCATGCCTGATTTGTTTCTCACCACCAAGCGTGGTCAACACATTTTTCTTCACGGGTTTAATCTATTGCTTCATCTGAGCATTTTGAAGGTGTGGCTATTTGATCTTATCCTGTGACTCAGGCACCGAGAGTAGCAGAGCCTCAAAGGATCCCTTGGCTTGTCATTACGTATGTGACAGCAGAAGGTCTGACTGTGCTCCTCCCTCCCATGGGTGCATGCTGGGCTGTGGAAATACACCCAGGACAGAAAAACCCTGAAGCAGCCAGACATTTAAACGACAGGGGCCAGAGGCATCAATAATGCTACAATATACCAAGTGTGACAGCCTGAGTGTTGTTCACAATACTTTATCTCATTTATCTTTACCACATCCCGAGGACGCAGAATCAGAGAGCGTTAGTTCCATTTTCTGTACTTTGTAAAAAAAACAATGACAAGGAATTAAGTTATTTGCTGGGATGACACCTCTTGTCTACCTTGCAGCCCAGACCTGAACCTGGGTCTCCTGACATACTAAGGCGGCCTCTGCTGGGTGGCATTTCTTGGCTTCCTTATTGTTAGGTTAAGTCCCCAAGGAAGCCTTAGCTTTTACTTAGCAGCAGAATTAGAGTTTAATTAGGGGACATGAATGTTGGGATGAAAAAAGAAATGTTGGCATCAAACAACTACTCTCCTTAAAACAGTAAATCCTTGCCAAATAAGACCTACTTTGTATGTTTCACCACACGTGTCGTTTAGAATTCTGGAATATAAGAATCTCGGGTCATTTAAAACTAGTTGTTTCGTTTGGGGTAAAGCATCTCTGTGGGAAGGTTCGCAATGTCAGTTCATCAAAGTCTACAGATGGTTCCAGAAACATAGGGCTGTCCTGAGGGCTGGAGCCTGGTTTGAGTGGAAATGCCCAGGAAGTCAGCACCATGCTATGCATCCCTGCTCACCCGGACGGCTCGTGCCCTGGGCAGACACACACCTCACAGCCTGTTCTCTGGCCCTGGACGCTTTTCATCTTGCGCACCAAGGTCAGGTAGAAGCCCGTGCCAAAGCAGTTCTTCAGGAAGAGCGGGGTGCCCGCGCAGTAGAGCCGCCCCTGGGAAATGATGGCGATGCGGTCCCCCAGGAGGTCGGCCTCGTCCATGTGGTGAGTGGACATGATGATGGTTCTGCCTGCAAGGGTAGGGGAAGGGGACTCACCAGGCAGGCCGGAGCCAGGCTGGACGAGAGAGGGTGTACAGTAACCTCCTCATTATAGGGGTTCAGAACTGGGAGTTAATAAATAAAAGCAAGTATTTGCATAAAGCCCGAGTGCTATAATAATGACGATAGCTAATATTGCATGGCATCCTGCACGTTGTAAAGCATTGCTCACCAGGCACAGGACCTGATTCCTGCAAATCATCATGTGAGGGACATATTCATTATCGTCAGCCAGTGTCCACTGAATGCTAGATTTACAGTCTCTGGGTCATCAAGCACTGCATTTATAATCTGTGCGAAGCACACACAGTCTCTCTCTCTCTCTCTCTCTCTCTCTCTCTCTCTCTCTCTCTCGCTCTCTCCCTCTCTTTCGCTGGAAATGTCATTTTAAAAAACTGGTAATGAGGATTCCAGGATGGCAAACTAACCACAGGATTGAGCCACGATATCACTTTTGTGGGCGCTCAGCTCGCTGCCCCTTCTGGATCTGCACCCTCTGGTTGGAAGGTGCTGTGATAGAGAAGGGAAGTCCCATTTCGAGACATTTCCACCTGCAGCCGTCTTCTGGGGCACTGGATACTGGCATGTCACCCTCACACCTGGTCTTGAATGTCTATGGAGTCTCTTGGGACATTCGCAGGGGACTTGTGTTCCCTTCATCAAAGGGGAATTTCACCTAGAGCTACACCCACTGTGAGAGACAGAAGGGTTGACAGGATTTTCTAGAATATTTTGGAAACTAGGCTGCTCCATTCGTGACTCCCTGCGTACATTTGTGTAAAGCTCTCAGGAGGCTCCCGCTGGAACTTAGATTCATCCAAGCCGCTGAGGAGGCCCCCATGTGAGTGTAGTTGTGGCTCTTACTATGCACTCAATTGCCAAACACCAGGTGTGAGAGCACAGGGCACTGCGCAGGCCGTCACCTGAGCGATACTTCAGGAGCAGGTCCCAGATGGAGCGCCTGGAGTAGGGGTCCACCCCAGAGGTGGGCTCGTCCAGGACGACCACCTTGGCGTCTCCCACGAAGGCAAGGACGACCGACAGCTTCCTCTGCATGCCACCTGTGGGTACACGGCGGGGCGGGGGTCACGGGCGCTGTGGGGGACGGGATGGGAAAGGCCCGGGGCTGCGGGTACCTTTGCTCCGCAGTGGTGTCATACCACCTCCTTAGATGTTTATGCAGCATTCAAACCCTGGCGGTGCACAGACCTCTTTCAATGCAGAAAGGCAGTCTCTGCTTCTTAGGACGAGACCTTTGGGGGGCTGGTCTCACATATTAGTGCCAACACATAAACATCAGAACAAAGCCAGCCAGGCTGCTATGTCCACATGGGAAGTGATCCAGAGGGGCTGCTCTTAGATGCTCAGAATCACTTTATAGAGGAATTATATTGGCTCTTAGGATGTCTCCTGTCATAAGCCTAAGAACACACACACACACACACACACACACACACACACACACACACACAGGGAAACAATGGGTATGTGTAGCCCTTCCTTTTCCAACACCGAGCACCTGACAGATCCTGAGCCTCTTCATTCCTCTTGTGGTGGAGGCCCGTGTCCTCCAGCCTGGCTTCCGCCTCCAGCTGGGCCTCGTCCCGCGCCTTCCCCTTCAGCTGGGCATAGAACAGGATGTGCTCAGCCACTGTGAGGCTGTGGGGACGGGGTGATGAGAATGCTCAGCAAGTCCACCTCCAGCAATTTAACTTACAGAAATAGCTAAGGATGAGCACAGACGTTCAGCCATCAGGACGTTCGTCATGGTGTCGTTTATAACACAAAAACAAAACAAAGAACAGATCCTGCTGAAATATCCAATGAGAGGGGGCAGCTTAAAAGAACATGTATACAATGGCATAGTATGTAAACATCAAAAAGTATTTTTAGAAGAATGTGTAATGACATGAAAAGATAGATGAGGTTCATGATATCTTAGATTAAAAGAAAGCAATCACATTTTTTAAAAATGGCAGTTTATAAAATTGCATGCCGTGTTTTACTCTCCTCTGTAATTTTAAAGTATATGTGTATATCTATATATGCACAGGAGAAAGTTCTGAAAAATTATATACCCAAGTGTTAATCAGTGGTTACCTCTGGGTGGTGAAATTATAGGTGGTTTTAAATATATATATATATATATATTTGAGAGAGAGAGGAAGGGACAGCTGGAGAGAGACAGAAAAATCGATTGGTTACCTCCTGTAAGAATCTCAACTAAGGATCAAACCTGCATCCAGGCATATGCTCTGACTGGGAGTCAAACCACTAAACTTTTGGTGCATGGGAGGCTGCTCAACCAACTGAGCCACACTGACCAGAGCTATAGGTGACTTTTCTTTCCTTCCTTTAATATATATTTCCTTCTTTTCTTTCTTCAATGACTTTCGTAACTCTTTAGATAAGAAATAGAAGTTTGGGGGAAGCAACTGAAAGCCTCCTGAAAAGTCATTTTCAGTGCCTGGTTAGAGGGAAAATGGGAGGCTGGTCCCCTCTCTTGGCAGAGGGAGCACTTTAGGACTGAGCAAAGGGCCCAGGATCAGCCACCCTCTCAGAGAGAAGAGTGGTCACTTTTCTGAGGGAGGAGACCTCAGGTCCGAGAACCACAGGCACAGCCCTCATTGCAAGCAGGACAAAGGACCATGAACCTGGGGAAACCAAATCAGGTCATTGCCTCCTGCTTCCAGAACGGGCATCCCTGACCTGGGCTCTAGAGAACATGTGTGTTGGGCGCAGGGTAAGAAGAACACATGGGGAGGGTCTCAATTCCTGTTCTACTTACTGGGGGAACAGGATGTTGTGCTGGGGACACATGCCAAGGCTCTGCCGGACCGCATCCAGGCTGGTTTCAATGTCCTTTCCCCCAATGAGCACAGTCCCTGATGTTGGCGGCAACAGACCCGTCAGGATGGACCTGCCAAACACAGAAGTGAGTGGCATAAAGGATGGCCTTTAGGAGTGCCTTGGGGTGGCAGCCTCTACCCCAGGGTCAGTGCAAACTCTCACGGTGATTCCCTTCCATGGCTCTCAACTGAACCCAAACCATCCTTAGCTGTGGGGACAACAGCTTAGCACCAGTGTGTATGTCCAGGCCCGCATGTGCCTTCCTCCTCTGCTTCTACTTCTTTCCTAGTGTTCCCAGGCAAGCTGATGGGCCTCCAGGGTTCCCAGATGTGGGACATTCACTTACACCCGAAGGTCCCTCCCCAACTCAGCCTTTCACGGCTCAATAGAAGGAGTTCAGTACCTGGGCCAATGCGTTACTGATGTCACCCTTACGAAGCACAGAGGAAGGGTTTTCGTGAAAAGCCCAGGCATTCAATATGTATTTGCTAATTGATTCAAGGCAGGTATGGGAATCACCACTAACCACATTATTTTTTTGGATCCAAAGCATAAAGAGCCAACAGTCTTTTTGAAAAATGAGAAATAATGACGCCCATCTCATGAAGTTGTTGCGAGAATTAAATGAGTTAATACCTATAAAGCCCTTAGAACAGTGCCAAGATAAAGTAAACCTCAAAAATATTATTTGTATTAAACATTGTGTTTCAACCCCAGGGGAAGCTGCATTGCAGCAGTCGGTGAAGTAATGTGTTTGCCTGTGAGAAGCCTCGGGGCCCTGGAGGGAGTTCTCTGACCATATTAGTTAGCAAGGAGAGAAGTCAGAGGGATCTCACGCTGCCCCACCCAGCGCGGCCCTGACTTCAGATACCATCTCAGGCTCTCTGAATTTGTACTTGGAAGCTGAAATCTCTGTTGATCAACCACTAGAGGGAAATAGAACCAAATATAATGGCACCAGCTCTGCATTCCATTCGCACTGAACCGCCCTCAGAGAACATTCCAGTGAAGGGTGTACACTGCTGTTCCTTCCTGGGGCTCTGACAGAAGCCAAAGGACTCGAGGATGGCGTGTCATATGGGTTCCTGCCCCTTAAGAGGGAGTCCTTGATGTCTCAGCTGCAACTTGGGAAATGTTAGCTGTCCATGTCCTCCTCCTCAGCAGATGGCACTCAGGTCCCTTAGAAAAGTGAGGGGAGCTAAGCCATCTATGCTGAGCTTTCCCCTTCCCTGAACTTGGCCTTCAGTCTCCAGGCTGTTACCCGAGCAAGCATGTCAAACTCACCGCCAGTGGGCCACATGTGGCCCACAACGAATATTTTTGCAGCCCAGCCAGATTAATGGTATGTAAGAAACGTTTTAATAAAAATTTCATAACTTAATTTTTACAATATCCTGTTACACATAATCCTATATAATAAAGAGCTAATATGCAAATTGTTGTCATGTCGTCATGCCATCATGCCAGGGCCGGGGAACCTGAGGCTGGGCCAGGGGACCTGAGGCTGGGTCGGAGGACCTGAGGCTGCCCCCCAACCTGGCGGGGCTTGACAGGGGACCTGAGGCTGCGCCCTTCCCCCTTTACAGGGCTTGATAAGGGTGGGGTCGGCCGGGTCTGGGTCTTGTGTGATTTTGAGGCGTGCGCAGGAGGGCAGGGACTTGACTCTGGGTCCCATGGCACACTCCAGACTCTGATAGGAGGGAGATTTTCATATATATTTTACTAATTTTCTTTCATCTCTGACACTTCTATTATAGAGAAAGGGCAAATAGCAATATTAAAATATTTCCTCTAATTAGTTCCCTTTTAATGTGCATGAATTTCGTGCACCAGGTCACTAGTTATTAATAACAAGCTACAACGTTCACTAATGACTGATTACTAGAATCATGTTGCATTCATTTTCCTTATGCGCCTTACATGCCTTACGCACAGGCGCACCATTTCTCTCCACTTATACTAGCAGCGAATATTTTAGCAGCCTATTGCCATGTCATCAGTCTTGGACTGATTTGTTTGGTGTGTGCAAGATGAAATATTTTGCTTTCAGAGAATAAGAAAAATAGGTTTATTTGTATTATGCTTAGTAATTTGTGTAGTTTTTCAGCGTCTGGTAAGTTAATGTTCAAGAAAAAAATATTAATTTTTATTAAAATGTTCTATTATTTCATGTTAATGATTACTTATTTCATTCCTTTGTATTCAGCATGTCTCTATCTAAATAAACCTACATTTCTTTGAATTTTGAAGCTTTTTTTTGTGTGTGGCCCACATAAACTTAAACCTTGTTTATTTGGCCCATGTTAGCCTCTGAGTTCAACATGCTTGTTCTAGAGACTGCACCCTTTTAACTTCTCCAGAACTACCACCATAGGTAGGAAAAGGAATGCTCTTTGCAAATAAGTAAGAACTATATTGACTGTGAGCATATGATGATGGTCATAACTTTATCACCACCATCGATGACAGTAATACTAGGGGGTCTGAGGGGCAGGGAGAAGGACTTGCACTGTCAGGGGCAAGAGACAATTGTGGGGGCCCTGGCTCTTCCCCCACTGAACCATTATGACTTGGTGGCTCAGGAAGTCACTTCAACTCTCTGGATGTCTGCTTCCTTGGCACACAAAGGGGGCAATAAACGTACCCCACCTCCCTCTACAACTTCCTGTGAGGATCAAATCAAACAGTATATGTCAGCGAGCATTGGCTACTGCAGTGTGCTTTATACATTCCTGGGACACAAATATAGAGCACATTTTTTGTCACTAAAACTCAGTGGGAAAGAGTAGGTTGAAGCTAAGAGGGAAAGCATAGAGCTGGAAAATGACAGGACAAATGGCAACACAGCATCTTCGCCTGAAGACTCACAAGGTGGTGGTTTTCCCTGCTCCGTTGCGACCAAGGAAGGCGGTGATCTGGTTTTCATAGAAATTAATGCTAAGACGGTCCACAGCTGGCCTGCCATAGGGCTCGAAAACCTTTACCAGGTTCTTCACACACACCCCAGGAACCAGGCCTGGAAGCTCACGTTCAAAGAAGGAGTCTTGGAGGGAAAAATGAACACGAGGTAAATATGACGTCTTATGTACATGTTCCCCACAATCCTTTCTTCAGACCACTGTCTTCTGCTATAATTTCACCTGCCCCCATGGCTTTAGCTGTGACCTTTGTAAGGATGACTACAGAATAATAATGGTAATAGTGGTACCTAGTTGAACAGGCACTATTTTAAGTGCTTTATATAGAATATCCCATTTCACCCTTTTAACAGCTCCATGGGGTACATATTATTATGCCCATTTCTATAGATGAGGAAACCTAAGACTCAGAGACATCAAGGGTCCAATCAAGGTCACAAGGTTCATGAGTGGCAGAGATGGGATTTGAACCCACAGTGCACTTACTATCTATATGGGGAGTCAGCCCTAAACTCAATCTTCAATCCCAGGCCCTCATTCCCAACAGTCTGTGGGGCATTTCCTCATGGATTTCTGTAGCAGCTCAGGCTCCTCTTTTTCCCAAACAACACTGTCCTTCAGACTCTCCCATGTCCATTATGGGAGCCATTCTCCTAGTCACCTTGGCTCAAATCTTTGAGGCAATGTGGACAACTCCAGAGTTTCTCCAATGAAGTGGGTAGGACAGTCCATTTTTCCCCAATACTGTCCCTCAAACTCAACCCCTGCACTTTTCTACTCGCACATGCCCCTCCACTGCAGACCCTCTGGCCTCTGGTCTCTCCCTGCTTTAGTTCACCCTATATAGCACTACTTAATTTGCATCTTAGCATTGTAGTTCTGGGCATTTACTCCCCTGCAAAAAACATCCCAACCCTTCTTATCTCGGTTCCTCCTGACCTTGCCTATAACAGACGGGACCAGCCTCCAGCCCTTTGATTTCAGCCTTGGTTTTTCACTCTGAGAGAAGGGTCTTCTCAGATGCACTGTTGACTGCAAATCATCTCTCTGAGGAGCTGCAGGCCACTGACCTCAGCCCTGTGAAATGGCACTGGGGGTGGGCCCGAAGCGCAGAGGCCCGAACCTCTCGTGCAACGCCAGGCAAAGTCAGAGGCCAGGCTGCCTCTCTAACCCCAGGGTGAGAAGAGCAAGAGCATTTAGCATCCGCAGAGAAATGCTTATGCTTAGAGAATGGAGCACATTGGGAAGCACAGAATGGTTCAAGAGGGAAGGGAAGGGAGGCAAAGGCCTTAGGAACACTTATAGCCTCGTTCATCAGCTCGGGACTCATTAGGTAACCTCCGCGGCCAGGAAAGGCTTTTGAGGACTTGAATGAATGGGCATCTAGATTTGTGAACCACGAGTGAAGTCAGCACCACTACACTCTTCCCCCAGCGCACAGAAGCATTTATTTTTGTCTTTCCTTATAGCTCATATCCGCCTTAAGTCCCAGTGACCCAAGTTATTGTTCTTGCTAAATCCTCGGAAGTCAGCACATTTGTGCAACTCACTTGGGATTTGCCTAACAAGGCAACATACTTGGGATTTGCTTTCTCCAGGAAACATGCGTTCATGTCTGGCTGGACCATTCATTCCGCAAACGTGCAGCTGGACCCTGGGAAGCTCTCAGGGTTAACCCTTGTCAACAGAGAGCGCCCGTTTCCTGGGTTCCTTTTCCCTGTCTCTGTTCTGCATTCTTTACTGAGGGTGTTACCTCTTACTCCTTCTGGGTGTTCCGGGTCCTCCATTTCCTCTGTTACGGGTTCTGTCCTTTCCAGGGCCCTTGCTTCTCTGGTTGAACATCCTGCACCAATCAGAAGGCGCAGTCACTCTCCTGGTGAGAGCTGTGCACCAGCAAAGGCAGAAAACGGGGGTCAGGGGTCGGGGCAGAGTTTCCTATCATAACTGGAAAACACAGTTTCCTCAAAAGGCCAAGTCAGGCCCTAGCCGGTGGATAGAGTGTTGGCCTGTGGACCAAAGGGTCGCAGGTTTGATTCCGGTCAGGGACATGTACCTTGGTTGCAGGCTCTTCCCCAGCCCAGGCCCTGGTCGGGGCTCATGCAGGAGGCAACCAGTTGATGTGAAGGACACATCAATCTGTCTTTCCCTCTCTCTTCTACTCTCCCTAAAAATTATTGGAAAATATCCTTGGGTGAGGATTAACAACAACAACAAAAAAGGCCAAGTCAGCATTCCCAGGGGCCAGCCCTGAGCAGGTCCCTGCAACTTCTGACCTGCAGGTCTGTGAGGTTCTGAAAGTGGCCAGCGGTGCCCCCAGTGGCCACATTGTGTGACCCCAGTGCAGGGGGAGTTTTTTTTTTATTTTTTTTTTTTTAACAGGAGTTTCACTTTATCCCCTTAACATGCCAGGAGAGGCCTCGATGTCGGATATTGTGATTAAAAATATATATTAACAAAACCAAGACTGAATTTGAAGTGGGTTAATTTTCGCTATCTCACCAGAAGTGCTTTTCACTCCAATCCCAAACATGTCAAAGCTGTGGTGAACCTTGAGGAAAAGTCCATTCAATGTGATGTCTTGGGCAGCCAGCTTAATTTACAGGCTGAGAAATGGTTTACCAGAGTTGACCCTGGTGGTGAAGTATGGTTTATATAAACACACACATACACACACCCCACACATGTATGTCACAGACACATTCTCACACACATACTCTCTCACACCATACCCCCACACCCACCCACATACACACACAGAGAGGCATTTTTTTGTAACCTTGGCATTTGATTTAAAAGGACAGCAGGATCCTGGAAGGGGAAGAGAAGCAGGAGAGCCAGCCAGCCAGAGAGGACGGGCAGAAGGAACCACTGTCACCAAGCCCCTAAGGCGCCTCCTCAAGCTCACCCACATGAATGGGTGAGTTTATGATGCAGCAGCCAGCCAGGGCCTCTGTCCACACTACCCTCTGTGGATGCACAGGTGTGTAGTGGAGTGGCAAATACTGGCCTGGTGGTCACTCCCGTACCTCCACTTCTGCTTCCTAAAGGGTTTTTAATCTATTGTCGATGATTCCTTTGATCATTATTAGTTATGATACTGTACTAACGTGTAATAAAATAGTAGGAGGAAATATTCTTCTAAATACTTTATTCTTTGGAGTGAGTTCCTTGTTGGGAAATGTGGTCCCAGTTCCAGACTTTGTCCCATGTGACCAATGGGAACTTGGCCAGACACTAGGTGTCTCTTGGGCTCGATTTCTTCATCTGGGAAAGGAGGGGGTTAGGTGGAGAAGCCCAGCTCTCTTCTGATTATAGAGAGATTTAGGAATCTAGTTCAGTCTAACCTGTGAGACAAATGAACAATATTGGGCTTCTGTTGGCAAAAATATGTGATTCATTTTTGAAGAAGCACATTTGTCCTAAGATTTTATTTTTATATTTTTGAGAGGCAGAGAATCTGCTGAGATTGTAGAGGGGAAAAAGCCCACAAATCCTGATATTCATTGAAATTAGAAACATTTCAGAAACACACACTTGTGTTGAAAATTCCCATTTATAACTTTAGAATGTTCACATTCATAATTTAATGGATTACAACTTTACTATAGTAGAAATTTAGAAGTTTATAAATAGATAAGACAGACAAACCAACGTAATGGAAAAATACTGAGCTGTGGAAGTGCTGTTTATTTGAAGCATTAAAAAAAGAAAAAAACCCACCCAAGCCTTTTAAAGGCCCAAGGCTAATCCCCTAGAGAAAACAAACACCTATCTTAGTGCTTAAAGGCTAAATGCTGGCGCAGGCCCAATAATATAAAGTTAAAAGCAGGTAGATGAGGAATAAACAGATTGGAAAATATTTCCTTTGTTTCCAGAACCTCCCAGCTCCGGGGGAGTCCCGAGCTCTCAGGTTAGGAATGTTTGCTGCCTTCTCATAACCTCACAAAAGAATCTATGGCTTTTCTGGAACTCTCTCTCAGGCCTCCTGTCCTGTTCAGTAGGAAAGGCAAATTTTATCTAAGATGCATTGTGGCCAAATGCCCTTTGAGCCCTCTTCCACAACCACCATGAAGATCAATGCGAGGAGAGCCTGAGATATTTGCCTTGAAGACCACAGCCCCGCCTCAGCCTCTGGTCGAGTCCTTACCCTAAAGGGAATGAATTAGTTCATACTTTGAAAAGGTGAAGAGAAATGAAAAAGGAAGCAGGAGAAGATGAATGCAAAGGTTCCTTCATGATTCTGTGGATCTCTTTGCTTTAAACTGAAAAGCTGCAGAGGTCATGTGTACCCTAAAGTGGTTTGGCCTTCTTTTATTAGGGCAGTTTAATCCACTGGGCAAAAGGTGTGCAATGCTCAGCCACGCCCCGTTGGCCCAGACTCACAAAGGTGTGTTCCCAGAAGCTGTGTGGCTGAGCTCCCAGGAGGCAGCAGAGCAATCAGGAATCACATGCTTGATGTAAGAGCCACCTCTGTAACCTACACATAGCCCATGTGTAGCCAAAGAAATTAGTTTCAAACATTAAAGTGTGTTTTTTTAATTTTTAAGTTAAAAGAAACTCACCTTCGCCACCAAGCCAATAGGACTCTTGCAGAAGGAAGTACCAAGGAAGTGGTATTCCATAGTCCCCTAAAAATAAGCAAATAGAGAAAGCCCACATCATCCTGCCTCACCACGGTCTATAAGATCTAGAATTTACCTAAACCTCCAATTGTCACTACAGATATTTGTAGTTCATAAGCCTTCACACAGCTATCCATGGGATACCACAAAGACTACTCCTTCCAACATGTTTTAATCCAAAAGGTCATGTTTTTTAGGTGAAACCAGCAACACTAAGACTGATGATCTTGGGCGACATATAGTTTTCTAAGAAAACATTTTATTACAGAATTTAATCTTGCCCTTTTCAATAATTACCAGGTAATAATAAGATGACAACCACTAACATTCATTAGATGCTCTTTCTGTGTTAGGCATTACTGTTAGCACGTTCCACATGTTAAATAATTTACTCCTCAAAGCAAGCTTAGGAGACAGGTGGGAGTAGTATTCCTGTGGAAAAGGAGATGGAAGCATACTGAGTTTGAGTCATCTACCCAAGGTCACAGCTAATAAAACAGAGGTGCAGGGATTCTAACACTGGTATGCTGGTTCTAATATCACTGATTTAAACTCTCCCCGCCGCTCCCCCCCCCCCCCCCCGGCCCAACACCCCCCACCTCACTATGCTGGAACCATCTGGGTTTCAAGAAAAAGGTTCCCAAATTTCTAGTTCAGTTCTCTTAGCAACAGCGGTTCTCAACCTGTGGGTTGCGACCCCATCGGAAAACACATATATAATTACATATTGTTTTTGTGATTAATCACTATGCTTTAATTATGTTCAATTTGTAACAATGAAAATACATCCTGCATATCAGATATTTACATTACGATTCATAACAGTAGCAAAATTACAGTTGTGAAGTAGCAACAAAAATAATTTTGTGGTTGGGGGTCACCACAACATGAGGAACTGTATTAAAGGGTCGCGGCATTAGGAAGGTTGAGAACCACTGCTTAGCAAGCTTTGCTCCCTGTAAAATGTTGATTTTGCCAGAATATTATCTTTTCTTACTTAATAGTTACCCCATGTTTTATGGCCGCCACTAGACTGTAAGCCCCTTTAGGGCAGACCTGCGTCTGTCTTTTCCACCCCGTTTCCAGAACCTGGTGGTAAACCTAACACTCAGGTGCTGCTTGGTAAATAGTTGTCGAGCAAATTAAAGCTTTAGCTTGGCTGAAATAAAGTTCTTGAATTATGCATAAGTTTCATTCTCAATTCAGCTAATTTTCACTTATCTCCTTCTAATGGCCTAGTTAGACAGAAAAAAACTGCAGCTGAGCAAATTCAAGTGTATTGCTCAAAGTCACCGTTACGGGTTGAATTGTGTAGCCTCCTCACCAAAAAATGATGTGCTGAGGTCTGTAGTAGAATACAAATCATACGTGGTCTTCATTTTCAGTTTCTGGCAGAACTAAAACCCTTGGACTTGTTATTCATAATGAGTCCATTTGTCAACCACACCTGAATTTATGCTACTGAGGTGATTCTGAGGGGCCCCTAAATAGCTTTATGACGGGGTGTGGTCACCAGGAAAACCAAATATGTAAAAAGTGGATGGGAACTTTCAGTCCCACCCCCCATCTCTAGAGATAGGGTTATAAAAACTTGAACAACAAAATTCAGGAGCTTGGAGGGTAGTGCACCTGGAGAGAGCAGGGAAGCTCCATGAACCACCCCTCCTCCACCTCACCCTATGAATCCCTTCATTTGTCTGTTCCTAAGTTGTATTCTTTATTATGGAGCTTTAACTAAGTAGACCACTTTCCTGAGTTCTGGTGAGTTGTTCTAGTGAAATATTGAACCGAAAGTGGAGGGGTCAATATTTGGCCAGCTGACTACAAATATTGAATTTGTAGTCAGCTGGCCAAAGTGTGGCAGCCTGGGCACAGCATTTGCAGCTGGCGTCTGAAATGGGAGCAGTCTATGGGACTGAACCTGTGGGGTCTGCACTAATTCTGGAAAATTACTATCAGAATTGAATTGAATTAGAGAGTTGTTTGGTGTTGGAAAAATGACACATTTGGTATCAGAAACAAAGACACCAGAGTCCTCGTAATCTGGGCCTTGTTTGGAAATCAAGTCATTGTGCCCTGGTTGGTGTTCTCAGTGGTTAGAGCATCACCCTGCACATATAAGGGTCTCAGGTTCGATTCCCAGTCAAAGGCATGCACCTGAGTTGCAGGTTCAATCCCCACCCCATTCAGGGTGTGGGAGGTTACCAATTGATGCAATTGATGTGTCTCTCTCACATTGATGTTTCTCTCTCTCTCTCTCTCCTCTTTCCCTCCCTTCCACTCTCTCTGAAAATCAATGGAAAAATATATCCTCCAGTGAGGATTTAAAAAAAAAGGAAATAGAATCATTGCAGGTGTGATTAGTTGAGATTAAGTCACACTGCAGTAGGGTGGGCCCCATATCCAATGTGACTGATGTCCTTATAAGAGGATGACCATGTGAAAATAGACACAGAGAGAACAACATGTGAAGAGGGAGGATTTTAGTGATGCATCTACAATCCAAGGAATTCCAAGGATTGCTGAGAAACCAACAGAAGCTATGAAGAGGTAAGGCAGGGTCCTTCCCATACAGGTTTCAGAGGGAGCATGGCTCTGCCAGCTCCTTGACTTTGGCTTTCTAGCCTCCAGAATCTGTGAGATGACAAATTTCTGTTGTTTTAAGCCTCCAGTTTATGGTACTTTGTTATAACAGCCCGGTCCAAACCCAGGCCTCCTGACTCAGCCTAGTGATCTTTGTCCTATTTCAGACTCGCTGCCTTCATATTTCTGCCAGCAAATGCTGCCCTGAGATGATCTGAGAGCTGTCCCTTGCCAGGGAGGAGGCTCAGCCTCCCTCTCCCCTGCCAGCTCCTAGCCCCAGCACCAAGAGCCAAGCCATGGAAGCCTTAGCACAAGGTGGCTGCTGGTTGGCTTGGAGACCACTCAAATGGAGGTGGGACTTCTCTAGCTATGAGGACAGATTAATTTGAAGGAAAATCTGATTTCTCCAAAGCAAATACAAAAATATGCAAAACCAGAAAATTTTAATTCAGGAGCTGATTTTCCATAATGAAGATATTTATCTACCCAAAGTAGGGTACTATTCTAGGCACTGAAACTAACTATAATAGTGAACAAAACAGACCAGGGCCCTGTCCTCATGGTCCATATTCTATTAGGAGAGGTTAGTACACAAACACATAAAGAAATATCATGTCAGATGGTGATTTAAAAAAACAAACAAAGTAGGATAAGGGAACATTAGCACTAAAGGATTATTATTAACATTGGGTTAGATATTTTCAGTCTGGAAAGATCCCAGTGATAAGATGACATGAGACTAGAGACCTGAACAAAATGAGGAAGCAAGCCTTTAGATATGAGTGTGTGTGTGTGTGTGTGTGTGTGTGTGTGTAGAAACACGCTCCAGACACTAAGAACAGGAGGTGCAAAGGTCCTGAGGAGGAAATGAACTCAGTGTATTGAAGAACTACCAGTAAGGAGGCTGGTGTTGCTGCAGCAGAGACACATGGGGGTGATAGGAGATGAGGAAGATAGTTGAGGCTGGTAATGAAGAGTCTTGTAGACTAGGGTTAGGACATTGGATTTTACTCTGAACAAGAGGAAATGCCACTGGAGAGACTTGAATGGAAGGTTAACACTGTGTAACCTAAATCTGAAGGATCTCTGAATACGGTGGGTAGAACAGACTGGTAGGAGGTAGTAGCGGCAGAAGGAGGCCTGGATGGGAACCTTGTGTAGAGATGGGGAAAGGGATCAGATTCTGGATCTACTTCAGTTGTGGAGTCAACAGCATTCACTTGAGGATTTTTGACTCCTGGATTTTAGTTTCAAATGCTGGTTCTGAGAATCCAAATTGAAAGAGTTCAGAAAAGATGAGATTTAAACTAGATGAAAGGGTAGGGCTGGGATCTGAAGAACTCAATTACTTTTACTCAATGAATAGGAACAGTTACCTGGAAACACCTGGTCAAGGTACCAGGCAAGCAAGCCATACAGAGCAGCATCGAGGAGCATCATTTTCATGGACATCAGGAAACTGAATTCATCCCCTTCCATCGGACTATTCCCAATATTGCTCCACTGCAGCCCCAGGCCTTGCTCCTCAAAGCGAGCCAGGTACTCAGTGCCAAAGCCAAATGCCACAGGAGACAGCAGGCTCTGCAGTGGGACAAAGAGGGCACATGAGGTGAGCAGAGGGATTCTTACCCAACCCGGCAGTGCTCAGATGCTCACAAGGTAGGGAGAAGGGCCAAAAGAGGGTCCTCATTGTGTTCAGGTGTAAAGCCACCCCAGGAAGGGGTGAAGGCAGTCTTCCCACAGGACAAGAATTATAGGAATGCCTCCAAGGTCTCAGAGACCCCTGCCTACTACCCACTAGGCCATCTCTCCCCTGATCAGTGGAACACAGTTGTTTTATGGAGAAGACAAACACAATGCATACTGAAAAACCAAAGGTCCTCAGGTCTTCCTCCCTACCCTTCCCCCTCCTTTCTACCTCATTCTTAAGAACAAAGAAGCTAACTTGAGCAGCTTTGTGAGAATCCCATTAGAAGGGTCCACAAAGTCATCCGGTTTCCTAGGGCAGGATAAGGGGCTATGCAAGGGATGGCCTCATGACCTTCTGAGATCTGTCAGAGCCCAGAAAGGTCTCAGATAACATTGACTATCTCACCTTTCCCCATCTCCAGACTAGAGACATTCTTTTTTAGGTTCTCTGTGGAGAGTACTGGTCAAGAGAATAGGTAGTATGCAGAGAAGGATGCCTTAAGAGGAAGTTCCCCAGCCATGTCCTCACACTGGGCCCTGACCTGACAGAAAGCACGTAGGCACAGGCAGAGGGATGGGATATTCCCATTTCCTCTGCTCAGAGGCCTCCCCATAGTTTGGAGGACCTAAGGTTGGGTTCAGAATGTTTCTCTGCAAAAAGAAGGGGTTCTTTAGCTATATGTTCACACAAATCATTTTTTAAATCTCAGCCCAGCCCTGATCCACACAGTTGCCAGAATTATAGCTTTCTGGTGGATCCACACACCCAAGAATCTAGCTGTGGTTTCAAAATACTGATCATCTAACCAGTATACCAAGATCATCCAGCTCTACCCCCAGGCAGAGTCCAAAGGATTTCTTGCTACTAGCCCATTGTGATTATTTTAGAAATTGGGTGCTATAAATACAGCAATTGGTTTCTTATTTAACACAAAAAATAAAAGGCAGATGCCCTGGCAGTTCTGGAGCCAAATAAGTTTGAATTGTGAGAACAACTTACACCTCAGAACTTTCCCCAAAGAAAAGCAGGTGGTAGCCCTTCCCAACTGTACTGTACAGAGAACTGTGGGCAGGGAGATTCTGGAGGGAAACTGCACCCCACAGGGCCCAGAAGTTCTTTAGCCTGATTAAGGAGAGGGGAAATAATCTATTTGAAAAACGATTAAAGAAAAAACAGTGGTGTTTGGGAATCATGAACTAAGAGGTCTCTTGAGCAATCAGAAGTCCATTTTCCGGAGACCTCTCCTGGCAAGAGAGCCTGACTCTGGACCAGCTCATTTCTGCACCCTTTTCTGCATGCAGTGGTGGAGTATTGTGGGAAGAGTTCAGAAGATTTATCTCAGTGCAGTGGCAGATGCAATGGAGTGAGCACACTATGCCTATACAAGCTTCCTCGGCACACCGGGAAGTGGCAGCGCCCGCCTGAGTAAGCCCCCTAGAGCCCCTACATAGTACCCTGATCTTTCCTACCATTGGTTGCCCTAAGGATGGTGTAAACTTCTGATTGGTCTGGAATGCTATATATGTTGCTGCACTTACACAATAAACTCAGATCTGCGTCACTGAACCTGGTCTCTGGAGTCGGGCATGCTTCGTTAGGACTCGGTCGGCCTCACCCTTACGGGACCCCCCGCTTCAGAGTATGATAAAGGCACTTGGAGAGCTGCTCCAGTTGAAATTCTTTTGGCAAAAAACAAAACTTTTCATTCATGGGAACATCTTTCTGGACAGAACAGTTAGGGGGGTAAGCTCCCTTACTTCTGAATCTTGTCAAAGGCCAGTAGAAGAAAACTGAGTGAAATGGGTCTGGCTGTTTTCCCTTGCAGCCACACAAAGGACCTACAAACTGAGCTGGTTTTCAATTACTTCCCAGGGCAGACTAATCAAGCAGGTTTGGTGGGGAGGAAACGTCAGGTCACTCCTATACCCCGGTGTCCTAAAACCTTACTACGTCCCTTTGAGCCAAAAGGAAAATTTGATCCCTTCAAAAGGTGGGCCAGTCCTCTTGGATTGCTATAGACCCATCAGAGGAATTGTATCACATGCCAGGCATGAGCCCTGGGTCCCTCACCATAGCCATCTTCAGGTCAGCTGTCATTCGGTCTTGCCAGGTGAAACAGAGGACGTGAGGCAGGTAGAGGGTGAGGTAGAGGACACCACTGCAGGCTGCGGCCAGGCTGGCCCTGGAGAAGAAGGTGCTGAGCAGGAAGCACTGCATGATCGTGGCGGTGGAGAAAGCCAGCAGGAACAGGAAGAGGATGAACGGGTTGCTGTAATGCAGGATCCTTCCATGCTAAAACCAAAGAGGACACTTGAGTGAGTAACTTCCATCCAGATCCAGGGGTGACCGTTCCTCTCAAGGGATGACCTCAACCAGTGAATCCAGGAACTTAAGAAGCCCTCTGCCCCAGAGGGATCTCTTCCACCAGCCTGTTGTTGGTGCCTAAATTTCCACATTTAAGACTCAACGTATTGAGTTCCTTAAATTCTATGAATGCCGTTTCCATAGCAGGGTAACACATTAGCAGTACCAACTAATTACTATGTGTTAATTAAGCAAATACTTGGTGGGATTTGAGCAGAGGAGGAGGATCTGCATAGGGGTCTTGGACCATCAACAGCTCTGGGGTATACTTAGCAGATGAGGAACAAAAGAGGGAGATGGAATTAGCTAAGAAACTAATTTTACAGCGTATAAAGGCAGCAATGGGTTCATGCTAAAAAATAAATAAAAAGAGGAAGATGGGAGACCACTCAATAAGCTTTTACATTTTGCCTGGGACCTGGCCTACTGAATAAATAATTTGTACTTGTATTCTGAGATTTGTCACTCACATAGGTGAAAATATCAGTAATTAATCCATATCACTTGAAAGTAGATTAATACCTCCCCATCCATAATATTATACAAATTCATTTCATAGAACCTGTGAGTAAAACTCAATATCTTCACATTAGCTAATGATTCAATCACTTTGGTTATATAAAGAATAGATCTAAACTAGCTATTTTTAATAAATGAGCTGCTGCCAGTTACATTATAGAATAAATTGAAATGTTCAAATGAATTAGGGCTTCTTGGTTCTTATTTGCTATGGCATCCTATGAGGATTTTTACCCTTTGTGCGTAACTCCAAATATATATATATATATATATATATATATATATATATATATATATATATATATATATATATATCAATTACCCTGTTGTTCAAAACATAAAGATACAAATAAGGTTCATCTCTTGAACTGGTTCTAAATCATTGGTAGTGGTGCCCTGCAGCACTGGGTTCCTCTCAGGGGAAAAGAGAGACCAATTAGCAAGATTTGTCATGGGCATTTGAGAGTTGAGTAGAACAAATGTGCTACTTATCTGTTGTTGCTACTCTTTCTCTTTCATTCATGCTCTCATGCCAGCTGGGCTTTGGTAGAACAGATTTTTAAAAATAGAATAAAACAAATGGCAAAGAGAGGTGGAAGAAAGCCATGCTTAACTATAACTAAACTTTGAGGAAATCTAAATAAAAGTCAAGATTAAGACTCAGAGCTTATGATTTTGTGTCGAAGAGGTCTCCACATCACCCTGGAAAGCTCAATCCTTTCCCTTAATCTCCTTAATCACACACAGTGCAATAAAAGCAAGTCCACAGCTAAACCTGTGGCTTTTGGCTGGAAGAATTTTAAGATGGTTGTTGTTATTCTCAGAAGAATGAAATCCATTTCTTATCTCAGCTCAAAGCAAAGTCCTATAAACTTCTAGGGCTCTATAATTTCTCATTGATTTAAGGCAGAGATGAAATTCACTTGACCGATTCAATACTCATTGGCTTTGGTTTCCTGTAAGAACCACTTTTCTTTTTTGCTCTTAATAGCTTGAATAACAAGCGAACCTTCCCATTGTACCAGCTTCCAGCTTCTTTCCTGCATAGCTGAGGTGGGAAGGAAGGACGAGGGAAAGATGGGAGTGTCATTAAAAGGAAAATCCTATTTTGCTATAGAAAGCTCTGTTTCCATCATTAGTAGAAGAACAATATTCTGGTTCCCACAAGGTGGAAGCTTTTTGTACAAGCAACTCATGGTGAACATTCTTTACCTCACATCCTACAAGCTTTGAAGTCCTAGTGCTCATTCTTAGGAAGGCAGATCTCAATGTCACCCGCAACAAGTCTCATGGTCATTGCATGATGTCATGCAGGT
Source organism: Myotis daubentonii (assembly GCF_963259705.1). Taxonomy (NCBI): domain Eukaryota; kingdom Metazoa; phylum Chordata; class Mammalia; order Chiroptera; family Vespertilionidae; genus Myotis; species Myotis daubentonii. The sequence goes on along the minus strand of NC_081842.1, from coordinate 147,290,364 downwards.
TTATGCATTTTGTGTAAGTCAGATGCGTATGCATTTTGACTCCTTTAGTTCTGAGGACGCAAATGTCTTGGTAGTGGGGAATGTAGCAGACTGAAGGAACAAGGGACGCCTAGAGAAAGACAAGGTGCTCAGCTTTCCCTCAACTCTGTGGATCAGAATGACCTCTACACCAGCATTAGTTTTTGTTGTTGTTGTTGTTAATCCTCACCCAAGGATATTTTTCCATTGATTTTTTTTTAAGAGAGTGCAAGAGAGAGGGAAAGACAGAGAGAAACATCGATGTGAGAGGAACACATCGACTGGTTGCCTCCTGCACGAGCCCTGACCAGGGCCTGAGCCAGGGAGGAGCCTGTAACCAAGGTACGTGCCCTTGCCTGGAATCGAACCCAGGACCCTTTGGTCTGCAGGCTGATGCTCTATTCACTGAGCAAAACTGGCTAGGGTAGCATTGGTTTTGATAGTGCTCTAGTTCACTGGACTTGAGTGCAACACTAAAATCAAAACCCCTCAGATCTAGTACATTTTACTGCATACGGAAGGGATAGGATTTAATTTAAATGGGTATGTATTGGTTGGACAGGATATGTAATGGAACATTCCTGAACCAAGTAGGCACCAGTATGGTCCAGCATGGATGGCATACACTTCTCTCCTAATACACTGAAAAGGCTCTCCACATTCCCAACCCAGCTGGTGGTTGGGACTGTAATCCCAAGAGAATACTCTTTGTATTCCTTTCTTCTGTGTTTAAAAGGAGAGAACCCTTTGCACATAAAATAACCCTGTACTGGGCTCTGCTAACAGCAGCTTCTACAGATAGTCCATGGAAAGGGGCTAGATAATCTATGTAGACTGTGGCTCTCTGGGCAGGAAGTAGGAGCAGGGAAGATACTATGACACAGTGGCTTCTTAGGCGAGACTTTGTCTCTCTGTCTTCTACCTTGGCTGAAATGTCTGGGCAGTTGCATGTCATACAATTCTTGGTGGCCAGTGACTAATCTAGGGAAAAGTTCATTAACAGGAGGAAAGGTGAGAGGAACAAAATGATTCAGGATTTTCTGGGCCTTTTCCATCTGGCTTACCATGATGAATATTGTCAGGAGGAAGATGCTCATTGACATGATAGAGAAGCTGTCCAGGAACCAGGTACACCAAATCACTGTGTTGGAGACGCCCTGATTTTTCAAGGTCTCCTTCAGTCTCAACTCCTTCTCCAAGACGATGCTCTTTACAGTCATGGAAACAGAATAGATCCAGGCCAGCACCATGAAGATAGGGAAACAGCGGTTCAGGATGATCATAAAACTGAAGCAAGAGGAGAGAAGCAGAATAGTAGAATTTCCTGTACCTGGTAGAGGTAGAGTAAATGTTTGTTGAATGAATGTGTTAAGAAGCCCTGGTATAGGAAAGACAGGAAAATCTCCAATGGGCTTGAATCTTTAATACATTGCACTTTCCCCTGAAGGATTACTTTTTCATTAGAGCAGGATGGTAGCTTTTTGGTTGGCCCAGATGAATGCTCTATAAGTAAAATGTGTAAATAAAATTGTACTATAATATATGTATATATATATATCCCATGTTCAAAGGCTGTTAAATCATGTTGTTTACCCATATCTTCAGAAAAAAATCACTTCTACTGTTATGGTAAACAACCTGCTCCCTATTTATAATGGTCTGGCCCTCTAGCAACTTCAGCACAAAATTATAGCTAATTTGCCTACAAACGTTAGGTGGTCATAATAAATAATCTGGCCACTCAGTGTATGTTACACAGTATATACCTACTTGTAAGATCTTGCAGGAAAGTACTGCAGACTTGCTGATGTAGCATGTGACTGGAGTAGACAGATACATATCAACTGACACTGAAGTCCAAGAATATGGACCACAAATAAAGAGAACTGGTGGTGGTGAGATCAATGCTTGGGCTCCCCAAGGGGTAGCACTATCTACCCTGGAGGATCAAACCCCAGTTATGCAGGAAGATGCACAAAATAACGAATCAGAGTGGCACTTTCAGAAGGCCACCAATAAATCAATCAGTGATCCAATAGCCACTGACTCCACCAGCTATGTACCTGTGCGGTAACTCTGTGGATATCCCAGCAAGCAGGGTAGATTTGACAATCTAGAATTACTCTATTGTGAACTTTATACATGTTTTCCTGTGCTTGGTATGCTAATAAATCCCTTGGAATTATTATCTATTGAAAACTATTGGGTGTCACAGGAAGGGCCCAATTACAGCATGGGAGGATTTCACTCACGATGGCCCTAGGGAGAGAATTATAAATTCATAAATCCTGCACTTCTGGGACCTGCCACCAGAGGGCTCTCACACACTGAATGGCCAGAATCCTTATTGTCTCCTCACTGCCTACCCCACTACCTTGCCAGCCACTCCTATTCTGATCCTAAAAGTGGAACTTGGGCTTTTGCCCCTGGCTCCACTTTCCATCTCTGTCTAATGATGCAACCCAAACTGCTACAGAATGGTCACTGTTATCTCTGTGGTCTTCTGTAGAGTCAGTCAAGGAAGGAGAATGGATTGTACTAGGATGTTGAAAGAGGCTTTCCTGTGCCCATACTGAGCTTTAGTTCATTGTCTTGCCAGCTGGCAATTCTACTCTTCCTTTCTTCAGGCTGTGCATGTTTCTTTTCTCCACAGACACACATGAACACTGTGGTGAACTTCCCCGTTTTTTCTAGGAGTTGAATCCCTAGGCCAGTTGTACATCTCTGCCTCTGTCCTGGGAGCATTTCTGCCCCCATCCACCATGGAAAATGAGCCCTCCCAGCCCCCTCTGCCTTTCTGTCCCTCTCTTTACCATCCCCCAAATGCATGTTCAGAAAACTCTACGTTACTTGCTTTGCTTGTTACTGGCCAACAAACGTACAGGCCTGGGAATGGGGGTGGGCCGGCAGGGAGGACCTGAGCTCATCCAACACATTCCTCCACCTTTTCACTAAGCATACATCATGGGAATGTTAATGAGGGATGGAGCTGCATTATTCCGAGGCTCCTAGGAACCAGACCTACTTGCAATGCAGAGTCCTCATTTGTTGATTTGGCAATCATTGGGCAAACACTGACCAGAACCCTTCCACATACCAAACATGCTATGTAGTAGAAATTTAAAAAGCCTTTATCCCCTCCCCCAACCTCACTTCACTTGATTTAATTTTCACCTTCCCCTTTCCACCCACAAAACCAACTCCTTTCTCCCTGCCACTACACTTGCCCATCTGGCCCTGCCTGGAGCCAGCCTGGGAGAAGCAGACTCCTCAGTCAGAGCTCCATTCTCTCCAAGCTGGCCCTAGTCCCCGGGTTTCTCTACAAAGAAACTAGAGCCTGGGGAGCACCCCACCCCACCCAGCAAACTGATTAGCTCATCCGCGAACGGGATTTGGAGCCTCCCACTCACGAGTCATCCACGAAGCATGGGTATGGCATCTGCTGGAGGTAAATTCCAACAGGAACCTCAGCCTGGGCCTGACTCTTTGTGACCCCCTGTTCAATCATGTCCTGCAGATAGGCAAACCCTCCCCAGATGTATCGCAAATCTTCCACGGGATCAGCTCTGGGACCAGGATCCCAATACCTAAGAGAAAAACGGAGGGAGGGATGAAGGATGGGAAGGGGAATGGACACCTCGCAAGCACAAGGTGACTCAGAACCCACTCTGGAAACCTTTCCCCAATCAAGCTATCCAATTCTGATTTCTAGTTACAATTTAAATTTCAGTTATGACTATTAGCCACAACGTGACTTGTAATTGCTTTCCTTCAGGGACTCTGCTTTGAGCTTTACAAGATTTCCTATTTTCTCTCATTTAACTGTATTAATTTAGAGACTGAGTCCAGTTTCAATCCCTCACTCTGTACCAAATGTAATTTCTCAGTGACTCTGAAGAAACACCATTTGCAGAATCTTCATATGAAGATAATTCAGTACCTAGAGGTTTCTATCTCCAAGTTGCACAAAGGCCAGTCAGGGAAAAGTGTGGCGTTGAGGATATGAAGAGAGGGTATCTGAGCTCTCCTGGCCCCACCAACTGGTTAGTTTAGTTCTTTGATACCAAAGTGTTCCTCTGCCTTTCCAAGTGACTCTCCTGTCCTAGGAGGAGATGGTGGCCCCTCTCCTTGCTTCTTATATGCTTGGGGATGCCCAGGGCCTTCTGAGATTGCCTGAAACCTCACCTGTCTTTGATCTTATTGGTTTTCTCCACCACATCTATGTCCATCCGGATCTTGTACTTCACGTGGGGTGGTATGGAGCTGGTCCAAGGATACATGTCAGGGAACACCACACCAGCCCAGAATCTGTTTTCCTCCAGCAGAGACAGGGCTCGTTGTGTGAGCTGGATCTCATCATCGTAGCTTTCAAATTTGTCCAGGACTAAGCACTACAGATAATCACAAAGGTTGGGAGAGTTTGAGGAACACCAACTGCAAAGATTCAATTGCAATAAGGGGCAGAGGATAAGGGCTGTTGCCCCAGGGGGTGGGTCAAATGCAAGGGGATCTATAAACTTACTGTTTGTTTAACTCTGGAGTCTGGTGTTAATTTTTCAATGTGTCTAGATTTGGGGTGAAAGGGGGCTAAGAAATGCTGACTTGCTTTAAATCCTGCAGATTTAGCCAGGTCTGTACAATCCGGCTGTCCAAGGCTGTCCAAATATGCAAGTTGTCAAAATGACAACAATACCCACAGCTCTCACTCCCCAGCATGGGAGTCAAGGGAGTGGGGTCACATTGAATACAGGCTGCTTTGAAGATCAGAAAGCCTGCCGATAAAAGAGTTTTAAAGACAGAAACAGTGAACCTTCCTGCCTCTCTGCAAACACGCAAGGAAGGCCCGAATGAGTTAGTCAGAAACCCATTTCCAATCACAGTATTATGACAGGTAATGCCAGTAAGGGAGGAATTTCCTGATATATTTTTTTTCTCCCCCCAGAACAGAAAAAAAAAAAAGTCATCATCTACAGAAGAGCAAAACTAAGAATTTCGTTTAATTTGAATATTAGAGGTTGTTTATAAAGTCATTAAAATATTGTATGGTACTTGGATCTGCTTTTTCCTTGACCTCGTGCTCCTATAATACACTAGGGTTGCTGTGTTGATGTTTCTTTCTTAGAATGTAACTCACAAGAGGTCAGATGGCCTTGTCTTGATTAATTTGTTCACCGACTACTTACCGAGAGCCTGCAATGTGCCAGAGCCTGCTTGGCTCCAGGGATACAAGGAGGAAAGATAAAATCTCTTCCCGAAGGAAACTCAAGACCTAATGAGGGAGAGGGTTGGAGTAAACCAACAATCACAATGCAGAATGATCGGGTTCTGATGAAGCAAGCCCATGTAGCCTGGGAGCCCAGTGGAGGGATGTAGCTAAGTTTACCTGGAGGACTCCCAAAGGGCTGCCTGGAGAAAGAGACTCCTGAGTAGGATGAAGATGATCAGGAATTAGCCAAGAGGAGGAACACAAGAGAAAGGTCTACTCAAAAGAAACAGCATGTGGGGTCTGGAGATCTGCAAGAATAGAGCAGTGGCTCCCGTCCTTGGCTGTGCCTTAGAGCCACTGGGGAGCTTTAAAAAGATGCCCACACTCAGGCCCCACTCCAAACAATAAAATTAGATTCTCAAGAGGTAGGGCTGGACATCAGCATTGTGTCAAACACTACCCAGGTAGTTCCAACATGCATTGAATCACGTAGGTAAACAGAGATGAATGGTGAGAGATGAGCGCTAGGAAGGTGGGTGGGGACCAGATGGGTTACTCTGCTAGACTCTATAGTGTGACCAACTAATGGAGTGGTTTCCTGGGACACGTGGCTCTCTGAGCTAAAACAAGGAGTGTTCTGGACAATCCCTTTATAAAAGCCCCAAGGAGTCACTGTAGGGTTTGAAGCAGGAGCATGACATATGGGATCAGATTGTGTTTCCAAAAGATCACTGGTGGGGCAAATGGGGAAGCAGGAAGAGTGGTTAGAAGGCTGTTGACGTCAGGCAGGCTTAAAGGAACAAATTCACTCTCACAGAGCCTGAGTTACCTGGAATGCTTATTTGATGAAGAGAAACTGAACATGGAAGGGCTGCCAGAGGTCAGACAGCTAGAACATGGCAGCCCTGGGTTCCCTCCCCACTCTCCAACACAGGCCCAGACGTCTCTCCCCCTCCTCCCACCTACACCACCAGGAGCCACGGGTATTGCTGGGTCCACAGGCTGTCCACATGCTCACAACTATCTTGTACAGTAGGAGAGCAGTTATTATTTATCCTCCCTTTGCAGCCCAGGAAACAGGCTCAAAGAGGCTGAGTAACTTCCCCAAAGTGGTAGAATGGGTATCAAACTCCAGTGTAGTTGCTCCCGCAATTACCAGGAGAAATGAAGTAAGAAAGGTGGACTGATTGTAAGGACCTGATCAGAGACCCAAGTTCCAGCCGCACCAGTAAGAAGCAGGCAAGACCAAGTCATTCACCAAAACCCCTCACTGCTGAATCCCACCCAGGGTGAACCAGAACTCTTCACTGAGGAGCTGAATTTGAACACGGTTTTGCAAACCAACCCTCCTTGGGCCTTCTGAACTAAATGCCTCGCCCCAGACTCCACATCCTGGGAGTGGAGGCCCCTGTAATGCTCTCAGTCTTTGAGATAAAAGGAAAGAAAACAAAGGAAGCTTTCCTTTCCCAGCTGAGATAGGAAGGAGAAATATGGTACCTGAAAGAATCTAGAGAGCTAAGGCATAGGGTCACCACAATAAGAAGATAGTTATTTTAAAATGAAATGGAATTGGTATTTCTTTAAGAAATGCCAGTAAGTGTAGGCACATATCATTGGGTTAAGGGAAATGGAAATTTTTCTTCAGTCAGTTATTCTTTTGCAAACAGGCATTGCCCAGCCTAACACTGGCCAGTCCTTAAGTGAGATGAGGACTTAAATGCCTCATGACATCGAAGGTCCTCAGTAAATGTTCATTATTTTTTTCTAGATAAAAATAATGTAGACTTGCACCACAGTCCCAGACCACCCTCCCAGTGTTTGTCAGTACTCCACACGCTGCTGTGGGACAGAGAGCTGGCAGTCTCTTGTTCAGGCAAACAGGTATCAAAGTGAAACTGCTAGAGATTATTTTTTTTTAAATTAAGTTTCTTTTAGAGAGACCTTGACATTCTATAAAAATGAATAATGAAATAGTCTCACTTTTTAAGTCAGTTTGGTGAGTTTAGGGCTGCATAAACAGAATTTTAAAATCACAATTAGGGTGAATCTGCAAATAAATTTCTAAAATAAGAACAAAATAATTATTTTGGGAGATGAAATTTTTCTTTGTAGTTCCTTTTAGCTGTGGCATATTGTCGTCTACCCCCACCTCCACCTCCACACACATACAAGTGTGTGCGCACGCACACACACACACACACACAATGTTCTATCAATTCACTCACAGCCTTACAGGATATTCGGAGAGAAGGAGCTGTAGAAATCTTGTGGTCTGATGTCCTTGCTTTACCTGTGAGGAAAGTGGCATCAGGGGGGCAAGGGGCAAAGGGCCTTGTCCAAGGTCAGTATAGGTCAGAAGCAGAATCCGAATCCATGTCTTCAAGGGTGGAGCCTGAGGGTGGTGCTATTCCCCACAGGTTACTCCAAGGGTAAGCCGCACTCCAACCACAAAGTCGGGGCAACATAATTCCTGAAATGGAAGATCTCTTGCCCTAGACGAGCAGTGTCCAGTAGAACTTTCTGGAATAGGGAAGTGTTCTATACCAATGCCCAATCCATACGGCAGCCAGTAACCACATTTGGCCATTGAGCATTTGATATGTGGCTAGTGCATCTGAGGCACCAAATTTTCACTTTAATTAATTTAAATTTAAAAAGCCACATGTCGCACTGGCTGCTGGACAGTTCAACACAGCTCCAGGTACAGTGAGTTCCTTGAGATCCGGGCCGCATCTTGTTCATCGTGGTCTCCGTAACAGCATTTTCTCATGAAAGGGACTCAGTAAGTATTCACTAAATCGAATTGAATTTAGAAGTCCTGAATGCTGCAAGAAATATAGCTTTACCACTGTGTGTTTTGAACCTAATCCAGTACACCCCAAATTCATATGATTAACTAGGGAAAAAACAGTGAAAAGTAAACTTTTGCTATGATGTTGATGAGAGCTCAACTCCCATTGATTGAAGCAAAAACAAAAAACAAACAAACAAACGAAAAATGTATTTTCATATGTGACTTTCCGAGCTGGCTAGCCCATTCTCTTTGAAGTCCCCTTTCATGTCTTAAAGGGAAATTTATATGGGAATAAGCGGCTGATGTTTTGGTGACATTGTTGAGCCCTGTAGTGACGTGGGCCCATCCTGGCTGTTTTATCAGGCAGCTTATTCTGTCGAGTTTCCTGCTGTGTCCTCCTAGATCGCTACCCTGATACTCTCTGGAAAAACAAAACTTAAAAGGTTTGCAAATACTCATTTCTACCCTGAAACATCTGACCCGGTTTCAAAGTTGGATTAATCTTCGTCATCTTGGAAAGTGCTGTGTAGTGTTTAAGAGACAAAGGCCTCGAAGGCCATCCCCACTCTGTCGGTTCCCACCTGTGTGGCCTGTTTCCCTCTTTCTAGAACTGAGATGTGTCCTGCCTCACATCTGTGTTCTGAGGATCACATGATGGTGTTTGCGAAGGGCCAGCCGGTGCCTCCTGGAAGAATAAAAGCTGAGGCTTATTGGAGGCCCACCATGTGCTCCAAACTGGTCCAAGGGCTTCTTTGCTTGTATCCTTCGAAGCCACAAAACCACCTTGGGCAGTCCATTACTATTTTCATTCCAGACTCACCTATCTCACCTGTGAGGCCCGGTGAGCCACAGTGAGTGTCCTCTGGATAGAGCCTAGCTCACCACATGGTTAACCACATAGTTAAACTGGCTCAATACAAGCCATTTTCATTACTGTTTTTGTAAAATATCCTGAAAGTCAACAGAGTGCAGTGGCTTTTAAACCTCTGCCAGGTTACCTTTCATTCATGACAGCTATTTGCCAGGGGAGGAAGGCAGGTATTTTATTTCAATAATATGTCTGGGAACACAACCCATTCTGAACTGATCCACAGCCCCTCATCTGGTGAGAACAATGCTATGGACAGAAACCAAAGCCCCACACCCCACCTGAGCAATGGGGGGAACGGGGGGAGTGGGGCGCGGGGATGCTTGCTGCTCACTGGCCATTAGGTAAAAGTCAGACAATTCTACCCAGAGAAGGGCTGATAGCTAATCCAAAGTCATCCTCACCAAGTCTTCCTGAGGTCAAGGCCAAGCAATTGTGGAAACTGCTTTGGACATTAACCAGAAGTCCCTGGGTCACCCTCTGAGGTATAACTCATGATGTACCATTAAAATCTTATGTGGAGGCCACCTCCTCATTCCTTATTGGTACTTGCTCTGATCCCTGAAGTTAAAATCTTAGCTAATGAGCCTGTCTATTCATGTGAGCATGTTCATGAATGTATTGGGGAGACAAAAATGAATGATGAAACCCTTAGCCAAGGTCATTGATTTTGACGTACATATTTGGTCTGGTCTGATTAGCTTGTAAGTTGAAACAGTACGTTCTAATGAGGTTGAAGCTATGGAGTCTATCTATAAAAGCTATTTGGTTCTATACAAAAAGAAACTGTTCCATCATGGATGCTAGGAATGAATGAAGATAGAATAAGAACTGGCCAGTGTAGGAAGCACAGTATAAATATAGCACTGCTACTGGGAAAAGAATTTAAAGGGCATTGCCAGTGAATAAAGAGATAGTGTCTTATGGCCTAAGAGGCAGGTTCTGGGCAAATTTTGCAACCAGAGTTCAGGATCCCAAAGAGAACCCTGTAATGCCCTACAATAGCCAAAGGCAGTCAATGGAAAAAAGGGGTTTCCTTGTCCCTTTCAATTCTGAACAGCACTAGCAAAACCCAGTGGCAGGGCCACCGCCATTTGAAGTCCACACACGTCCTGCAATTCCTGGCCGGCTGTTTTGCGGATCGTCACCAGGAAGCGGAGTTCATCCTGGTGGAAGAGGCTGGAGCTCTCTCCAGGGCAGGCAGCTGTGCTCAAGACCTCTGGAGGATGCGGTCATTTGTTTATACAGCTAAATCAAACAGCACCTTGGGAGGAGAAGCCGTGGTAGCAGCAGGCTTCCTTTTTCAACTGTGACCTCTCCAACTCTAACTCAAACACATTAAGTAATAGGTAAATTAAGTTATCTATTAAGTGGGAAATGTTGTCTAGTGGAAGCAAAGAAAGAAAGAAAATCTTTTTGTTTGAACTTGATAATCAAAGGAGATTGGCACCCTGTGATGGCATATTTTGACTAATACACCCAGGACCTGTGGGGTGAGTCTTCAGGAATAAGGGAGGCACTGCATCTCCACTTAGAGATTTTGGTTTTATCACCCTATCTCTTACATCTTTAACTTCCAGGCGCAGGTTGAGCACTGAGTGGCTGATGGATGCCAGTAGAGACCTAAAGTGATCCTGCTGGTTTTAATGTAGGCACCTGGGGTTCCTTTTGAAAATGCCAGTGGATGTGGGCAAACATCCCAGAATGAATTTCATAGCAGATCTAGACTGTAACCCTTAAGATCCATTTCCCAACACATGGAAAAAGCCACCAGATAAAATAGCTCTGGGTTGTGAATTGGTTGGGATGGTGAGATAGAGGCCCAAGGCAGTGCAATCAATTTTTCCAACACATGGGCCTGAGAATAGACATCTGAAGTGTCAACCTCAAAGAGTGAGGAAATACACCACTGACTGGAAAACAAAGGGACAGGAAATGCACAGCTGTTAAAAATGTCTGTTTCTAAAATAAATAAGTACAACAATGAAACAAATAAAAAGGCCAAGTTGGAGCACAGAGCCTCACCCGGGGGTAAAGCCACCAGGTAACACTTGCTGTTTAGCCAGGTCCAAGGGAAAACATTAAATAACCTGGTTGACAGCTGCTGGGGACTTTAGCTCTCAAAGCTTTCACGTTTAATCACTCCAACAATTTTGGAGGCGGGTGTGGCTATATTAAAATAGTGACTATATTTAATAGTCCACAGAGATGGACACTGAGCATATCCTGGCTCACCCACCTGGGCGAACACACCTGGAACTTCAGCCCCAGTGTTACCCTCATTTTCCAGGCGGTGGGACAGCAATGCTGCCCAGAGTCAGGGAGCCCGTACGTAAGTGCTAGAGATGATGTCCTGTCACAACAGGATGAAGCTGCTCACAAGCCCGGCCAGCTGACCTTTCTAGTCCCATCTCTGGACACTACTGCTGCTCCCCATGCCCACCCACTCCCGTGATGTACAGCCACACCCTACCCAGACTACCTGCTTCTCATGAACTTGTCTTGCAGGTTCATACCTCTGCACTTTGCAAATGCTCTTCCTTCTGCCTGGAGTTCTTTCTGCCTTGCTTAGCCAGAAAATTCAATCTTTAAGGCTCAGTGTTAAATGTATTTTAAATTTTTATTTGACATTTATGGGTGTCTACTGCTGGAGGCAAAGACCAAAAAGTAGCTAACATGTAAATGTGAGAGGTCCGTCAGAAGGCTGATGGACCTTGGGCTTTAGCAAGGACTAAAAGCCATGCACCAATTGTTCTGTCAAGACAATGGTGGCTCAGGGCAATCCCCTAACCTAATAATCTTTTACTGTTTACCAAACCTTACCTTTGATATGTGTGTTTGCTTTGCTAAAGGGCAAATGTACATTCCAGTAAATAAAAAGTCATGGGTCCGGACATTCAGAGAGCCATTCCACTAGAGAAGGGCCTCCACCTGGCTTTCTCCCATGCCTTCTAAATTTATATTTCTTGTCTAGTGTATCCATTTATGTCACAGCCCCTTCTCCAGATCCTTGAACCCTTGCTGCAAAATGTTGCGGCAGTCTACTTTATGCTATTGCAGCTCCACTAAGGTAAATTGGGAAATCAAAAGATAAATAGGAACCTCAAGAGGTTCAGGTTTATGGGGGTGAAAGGGGTATGAATAAATCATTATCAAGGGCTACAGTGAAGGAGCACCGATGGCCTCGGACACAGGAGCCAAGTCCTGAAGGGGGTGAGGGGTTGACACGGGAAGGGGTCAGCCAGTCAGCATGCTCACCATCCCATATAATGTGGAAAAGTCATGAAGGGGCTAGGCCGCGGTGGACTTCACCTTTACAGCAGTGTGGGGCCACTGAGGAGTTTTAGGCAGGAAAACCATGGCAAGGCTAGGGTTTTAGAAAGATCTCACTGGAGGCAATGTGGGAACTAAATGGAAGGAGCAAGAGACTGAAGGCCTCTAGACCAGCTAGGAGGATGGTACAGGCCTCTGTAAACAAGGGCCATATGTGGAGAGGAGAGAAGGAAGGATTTCAGAGATACTTTGGAGGAAGAACTGACAATCCTTTGAGGATCTGTGATATTTTGAATTTGGATTTGTGCAACCTGTTTCTACTCCATCAGATAGAATTATTGTCCTAGCCATCCTTTGAGATACCCTGCTATATCATTATCTAATAACATGCTTATCTCTCCCCAGAGAATGTGAGCTTCTAGGGCTCAGAGATTGTATTCCGATGTAGGCAGCTCAGTACATGCAAATATGGGAATGACTGAATGAACTCAAATCTTTTTGGTTCTCTACTATAAATCTAGTTATTTTCAAGCAGAAAAGACCCAATCAGAATAGTGTCTATTATCCTTAATACATATTATGAAATAATTGGTGCCTTCATCTGACTCATTATATAATGTATCCAAACAATTATTACTAAGCCTTCTATTAATGTGCCCTTCATAATATAACAGAAAGAACATCCTTATTAGAGCCAGACAGGTCTGGATTAGAATTCTGGATCCCACTTATCTGCTGTGGTACGTTAGGCATGTGAGTTTTTAATTCAATAAAATGACAACAGTCATGCCTGCCGGGCAGGTTAAGCATGGTGCATGAGAGGACATGTAAAAGTGCCCCACATAGTGGCTGGCTCATAGACGGCTCCAGTACAAGTCCCTTCCCTCCACCTATAACCACAGTCTCCAGTCCCCCCACTTGTGCTTTCCTTCCTCAGCCCAGTTCTATGTTTCTGAGGGACTGATGAAGCCTAAAATAAGGTCACTGCACATGAGTTTCCTATGATCCATTTCATGGCTCTTGAAATAATATTGCTCTCATGGTATAGACCAGGGGTGAGCAAACTTTTTGACTCGAGGGCCACAATGGGTTCTTAAACTGGACCGGAGGGCCGGAACAAAAGCATGGATGGAGTGTTTGTGTGAACTAATATAAATTCAAAGTAAACATCATTACGTAAAAGGGTAAGGTCTTTTTTTTCAATAGTTTTATTCATTTCAAACGGGCCGGATCTGGCCCGCGGGCCGTAGTTTGCCCACGGCTGGTATAGACTTTTGTACCCTTTCTGCCTCTCCTCCAGTTTCTCCCTAGCTTCCCAATGCACATTTTGGAGTCAATGAATCAACAGAAGAGAGCAATAGGACCGATATTCTGCAAATATCTATACATTTGACTCCAAAGTACATGACATGACCAATAGCTTTATCTTCTCAACCCTATTTTTCTTAGGCTAGCCTAAAAAATACACTCCTGAGCATATTCTGGTTGGGTGGTGGTGGGATGTGGCCAAGAGCATGCAAGGCACAGAGGAGAAGTAGTCCAAAAAATCCTGCTACTGATAATTCATCAACAAGGTAATCACCGTGTAGGGAATAAAGAGTTATGCACATATATTGAATGTGTTGACAACAGAGGAAAAAGTGGTTAATGAATAAATGTTGTTTTTCAAGACTTCGGGAAGGGGAGCTGTTACTGGTTAAAGTACAGTTTTATGCCTTGATCAGAGATATTTCCACATTATAGTTTGGCTGGATTCAACTTCCTGATGTGAAATTCAAGATCTGAAATTCAAATACACTATGAAATTAAAATAACACTGTGAACCCTAAATAGTATTCCATATGTCCAGGCCTAACTTTTCCCTACCCAAAGAGATCAAAGGCGAGGCTGTGTATATTCATTTTAACTAAAGGGTCATCAGAGGAATACATTATTATTTTTTTCTAACTAGGCTTTCCTCCAGAAGAAAAATATATCTGAAAAAAACATATAAATATGACTGTAAAAGTGTACACATGGTAGTTTAAGAGATTTGCCTATATGAAGATACACCTGTCTTTGGTTTCCTTAGATGTGGAGAACAGGATGATCATAAGGCCTGCAGAAATGAATATCCACATGCTAAAGAGGTGAGGCTCCCAAAATGTCACCATCAACCCTTTCCCTAATCCACTACCCACCTACTGACCAGGAGATCTGCCTTCATTAATTTCTTGTTTCCCCCACTGAGGGCAGGGCATCGGGGGAAATACAAAGCAAGGTTATAGGATGAATGGGCTTGTAGAAACCCCTTATTGAGGAGGTGCTTCAAGGACAAGAAATGCTCTGTAGCCACTAGACCATCATCCACAGAAGTGCCAGAACGGTGCCCAGAGCCATCCTGCTGGGCTTGCAGGGATGGTCTGACATTCCTGATCCCAAGCCAATTCACTAAGGTTAATATGAAGAATAGCTTCACAGTCCCTGGCTAATGTTTACACAAAGTTTGGAATCTGAGAAAAAGGAACATTCCTTACTTGGTCTGTGGTTCAGGGGTAGACATTCATGTGGTTCATAGTAAGAGCTGCCATGCATCGAACTTTTCTCCTATGTGCCCGGCCCTCTCCCATTTCATCCTCCCAGCACCTGGAAAGGATGGTGTCCCCACCCAACCTACCATGAGGAACTTGAGGGCAGAGAACTCACACTCACACCCAACTAATCAATGGCATCAGTGTGCCGAGTGCACTCCTCTCATTTTGTCAGCAACAACCCAAAAGGCCCATTGTGTTGCTCTCTGGACTTTACAGATAAGAAAATTAAGCCTTAGAAGGTAAAGTGACTTCCTTAGAGTGACTCAACTCATAAAAAGCAGAGATCCAGGCCCATTTGTCCTCACTGGGTGGGTGGGAAGTTTGCACAAGCAGTGGCCTGACATCGCAAGCAAGTGAGCCAGCAAGGTGGTTCCTGGGGAATGGGACACACTCCAGGCCACTCAATAGACTGTCCAGTAACTAAGACCTCACCCTAAGCAGAAAGGAAGGGGATTTAGCCTTTCTATTACTTGTAGAGAAAACCCGATTGAATCATTCCTTTTTCCATAATGACAAAAGGCTTAAAGGTCTTTGCTCTTAGTTCTTGGAGCTTCTATTGTTCATTGTCACATCTGAGTGCATTTTGACCTAGACTGATATAACTGTCATTTTAAAATTTGTGATTTTTTGCTTAATTTTCCTCAAGGGATTTTTTTTTTCTTTTTTGGAATAGGCAGGGAAGCAGAGGCTGGCCCAGGAACCTTTCACAGCTCTTTAGCACAAGTCCTATTGCTGAACAAGAAAGCTCAGTCAAGCTGCAAACAGTCTGTGAAGGTGCACACTTGCTGCCTTGTCCTGGAGAGAACCATAGAGCCACCAGGGGTGGAAGGGAGGCATTTCATGCCCTGCCTGCCACTGAGCAGTCCTCAGAATGAGAGCTGGGGAGTCTCCTAGGCTCATCCAGACTTCCCAGAACACAAGAACAGCAGCAGAAAAATCCAGGACCAATCACAATGATTGGTTTCTTCCTCACTGCACATATCCCCTCTTACTTTCTCCTTGCAGTTCATCCTCCTCCCCCCTTGCTTTCTTCCTCCGTCCCCCCACATGCAGGAAGATCAAAAACCTTATCATAATCACCTGCTGAGCTTCTACAACCATCAAACCCCTTTTAGGACCCCCTGGGGGAAGCCACTGACCTGTGGCCACCTGGCCTTTGCCTGGGAGCGCTTCAATAGGCTAATGGGATTGCAAAGCCCTCAGGAAGTGTTGGTGGTTGAGGCTGGATGTAATTACCAGCTTTGTAACCCCTAGAGGAGGATCGGGGTGGCTCCGTAGCTGGGCCTGATTTTACTAATACCACTTTCCTCCTCCAGTATTTTTTTGTTTGTATTTTGTTTAAAAGTTAATATTTACTAAGTTCTTACTATATGCCAGGAACTATTTCAAGTGCTTGGCATGAATTAACTCAATTATCATAAAAAGCCTATTAGGTAAGAACGACTGATATTTCCATTAAATAAATAAATAAATAGCGCCCAAGGTTATTCTTGCCTTCAGACAAGTTGGGAATCACTTTGTAATGACCTGAAGTTTGGTGCTGTGTAATGGGCCTCTTCTGAAAAGCCACCTAGGGAGCCTGTGGTCCCACACTCTGGGGGAAATTCTGGTGGCACCAGGGGCAGCAGGGAGTCCTCAAGAGCACTGGAGTGACAGATAGACCTAGGTCTTTTCTCACTATTTAGTTATCCTCGGGAACCAGGAGTCTGGGGGAAGGGGTCTGCTCTTGGGTGCCTTCACCTTAAGTTCCTCTCTTACTGCTCAGAGCATCTTCTACCTTCTAATAATTCTAGTTAACATGAGGCCCAGACCTGACCCTGACCTGGCTCACTGGCAGGTGTGATAAGCCCTTAGATGAAGAGGTTCCCTGGGAATTTGAGGTCGAGAATTCAAAAAATACCTAGAATGTGCTCCCTGATTCTGAGTATCTCCAATCGTGCCATTCAGCCAGAGATGGACACGTTAGCAGGTAACTCAACTCTAACATGGAAAGGGTCTAAGAGAAGTGTGAAGAGATGGCCAGGGAAGCAAAGAGGAGTGAATGGCTAAATCTTTGTGGAAGCAGAGGTGACATCTGAGAGTTGAGTCTTAAAGAATGAATGAATAGAAGCTTAACAGATGGGGAAGGAAAAGTCATTTCAGGCTTTTCTGCCTTATGTTTCTTCTTTTAGGGACCCCCTCCCCACTTTATTGTAATCCTGCTCAGTCCATGAGATTCATAGGAAGCTAACTCTGCTTCCCTTTTCCTGTGGTGGGCATATGACCCAGAACCCCATCACTGTACACAATTCCCCAAAAGACTCAAGGACAGGTAGAATAGCCAGGCCAATCAGAGGACTGTCTAGAAGTAATGCTTACACTCTGGGAGAGCCACTTCCACTTCTTGCAGAATTTTTGGTATAAAGATGACCACAAAGGGCTGTAAACTGCTGACATGTTACCAAAATAAAGAGGCCCTGGCCGAGATAAAAGAAGACAGAAGCAAGCAGCAATGTGAGATGAAAGGACATGAGAGTCTCATGGTGTCATTCAATTTCTAGATCCCCTGAACTTCCAAGTTATGTCAACCAATAATTCTCTCTCTCTCTCTCTCTCTCTCTCTCTCTCTCTCTCTCTCTCTCCCTCCTCCTCCCTCTCTCCCTCCCCCCCCTTTCTTAAAAGCAAAATTATTCTAATTAATAAATGAGCAGAGAAACAGCATTTGCAAAGGGAGGAATCTGAAGAGGTCAGGATATGCCTGACAGTGGTGAAAAGGCCAGAGCAGAGCCAGAAGGCGTGTGAGTGAGTAGTTGCTGAGAAGATGGATTGGGCAGGTTTGGAAAAACTTTTGTTCCTTGGGGACAGAGTCATTAGGATTTTAAGCGTGAAAGTGATGCTAGCAGATGTGTGTTCGGAATGTAGATCTGGTGCCAGTGTGGACAAATGCCTGAGCCAGAAGAGACCCTGGAGTCCAGGAGGAAGCAATCAGAACAGGCTGGTGGACAGATGACAAGGCCTCTGGTACTCAGAGAGCCTGGAAAGTAAGAGGTGGAGTTGAAAGATTTTTAGAAAATAGAGTAGACAAAGCTCAGTGTGATACTGTGATTGTAATAAGAAAGAGATAGTTGGTTTTTGTTCCTGTTTCTGGCACAGAGCTCCTAAAACCCTTAACACTTTTTATGTGATGAGCATGAAAAAGGTGTCTTTGTTATATTAATGGTGACTTTTGGAAAGCACCTAAAAAATGGGGGCTGGCTACCAGAAAAATCACCCTCTTCTGCACACCACCCCCACTCTTGGGGGGAAGAAGGGCTGGAGACTGAATTCAATCACCAAAGCCAAGTGATTTGATTGATCATGCCCATGTAATAAAGCCTCCATAAAAATCCAAAAGGATGTGGTTCAAGGGGCTTCCAGGCAGGATAGATAGCTGATAGGGCAGTAGGAAGGGAAGTGGAGCTTTACCTCACCCACTGAACAAAGAAGTCAGCAGTCTTGGGACTTGCCAAGATAAAATCACCAGACAGCCTCATAAATTCTGGGAAAAGCCACAACAATGTAAAAGGGGGACCTTGAAATCTATTATGCTGCCCAAGATATCCAACAGAGGAACCTTGAAGACTATAGGAGAAAAAAGTATAAAACCCTCAAACCCCTACCAGTTGGGGTGCTCAGACTAGCTGAGTTACCCGATTGTGCTTTATGCCACGTGTACTCTTTTTTTTATTTTATTGCTTAAAGTATACAAAGGGTATTACATATGTGTCCTTTTCCCCCCCCACCCTTGACAATGCCCTGGCCTCCCCTACCCCCCAGTGTCTTATGTCCATTGGTTATGCTTATATGCAGTGTGCCAAGTGTACTCTTAATACACTTGCTTGCTTTGTTTCAACACTGATTTCTGTCACATGATCTGAATTCTTTCTCACGAACAATGACTAGAACCAAGGAAGGGAGAGGCTCCTCTGATTTGGTTGATTCTCCAGTAACATTCCCACATATTTTGCATCTCTCCCACCTGGCTGTCCCTGAGATGTATCCTTTAATAATAAACCAGTAACCTAACAAGTTTACCTGAGTTATGTAAGCTGTTTGAGCAAATTAATCAAATCCATGAAGGGGATCATGAAAAGCTCTAATCTATAGCCAGTCAAACAACCTGGATTTGTGATTGGTGTTTGAAGTTGGAGGGTGGGCAGTGTTATGGGACTGAATCCTTCATCTGTGGGGTGTGATATGACCTCCAGGTAGATAGTGTCAGCACTAGGTTGAATTGTAGGACATGCAGCTGGTATTTGAGAATTGCTTAGTTGTGTAGGAGGAAATACCCATGCATTGGAATTGGGTGCAGAATTATACTTGGAACTGGACATGATAAAGGCAGTAGAGGGATCAGAAGAATAGACTCTGAATTCAGTTGCACCAAGATCTGGGTCTTGTCTAACAGCTGTGGGATGCTTATTTAAGCACTCTAAACCTCAGCTTCTGCATCTGTAAAATGTGACAATAATAGTGCACACTTCATGGAGTAATTGTGAAGATTAAATGAGCTAATGTATGTGTGGACCTGAGAAGAAAGGTTCACATGGTGTGAGTCCTGAGAAAGAAATTATCTGCTGAGGTGGATTCCCCATGGTCAACTGAGGACCCGAATTTTATAAGTAATAGTGTTACCATTTTAACTAGCTAGTTGTTAAAAATAGGAAAGGAGCAAAGGGAGGTCAGACATTATAAGCATTATAACCAGGAAGCTGCAACCTTACACTCCCCAGGGAACCACCGGTTCATTCCCTGTAGATCACTGGGGGAAGGGTCAACAAAGGAGAAATGGGTGCATGTGCAGTGAAGTTGGGGTGATGCAGGGAAGGTGCCTGTCAGTCTAACCCAGGAACAAAGATAATTGGCCAGAGGAGGCAAAGACACTGTAAGCACGTGAAATACTAGAAGGTTAAAATCCCCAGACAAAGGAATTCTCTCTAGTTCCTCTCTCATTCCCCTAATTTTGCTCTTACTTCCTTGCATTTGCCCATGTTTCTAAAAGCCACATGTATCCCACAAGCAATGGATACATGGACTACAGCTGGGAACACAAACTAAGCTAGCCTGCTGCTGAATTGGGCTTTGCAAATATGGAACGGACTCTTTGAGCAATGGCTTTAATCCTAGCTCTGCACAGCTATACTTCTTCCACAGTAGGATGGAGGAAGAGGGAGCCTTGGAAACCCAGGGCTTTAATTCCACAGAAATAAAGCCATCTTCAATACCTCATCCTCCTTTGTAAGTCTCAGAAAACCCCCTTTCTCATGATATCTCAGGAAGCCCACTTCCCCCAGCAGCAGATAGGGACATGGAGAGCTCACCCTGATAACAATAGAGCCTGGCAGGGGCTTCTCACGTACTCTATATACTGGGAAGAACATCAGACTGAATTCTCAGCTTCCCATACTATGCCCTGCTCTTTAAGCTGGCTAAGTCAACTATTATAAGGAAGTTTCTGGTTTCATCTTCCTACCAATGGACTAAAACCTGCACTGTCCAATCAGAACTGCTTCATAATAACCAATCAGGGCACATAATGCCCAACTGTGTGACTCAGGCCAATTTACATAAAAGGGACCTAACTGGGAACTTCTGCTGGAAAAGACAGCCTCCCCTCTGTCTCCACAGAACACAATTTAGATTACTACCTGATCTGTGTTTCCTGGGTTGCAAGTCTTTTTGCCCAAATAAATGCTTTTTAAAAATTCTTTGTTATAATCTACAATTAATTTTGGTTTACATATGTAAAAGCAATGAACCTAGGCCTTGGTTCAAAGTAACACTCAGTAAGTCATAGGTGTTTTGGGGGACAGGAAGAAGAATGATAAGGAAGGATGATACTAAAATCTCCAGCTTGAGAATTTGGAAAAATGCTGAGCACAGTAATCAGCACAGGAGAACATAAATTTGTTTTTGGACATGTTGACCCTAATGTGCCTACAAAACCTAGGGTGAGAGTGTCTAGCAAGCAGTGGGACCTCGGACTTGAGGTTTGGTAGACACTGGCCAGTGACGGTCACTGAAGCAATGGCAGAGCAGAGAGGGTTGAGGACAGATATCGACACCTCATGGGCTGCAAAGAAGGAGGAGTCAGGCAGCTGTGTGGAGGCAGAAGATGTGAAGAGGGAACTGCTTTAAGTGTGGATAAGCTGTTAGAGAAACAGGATTCATCTCTGTTTGGGGGCTCTGGAAATTCTTATTTCTCCTGGGGAAAATGAGAGCTGAAACCCAAGACCGCTTGACTTGCTGAGATATCTCTGGGCTCATCCACAGGGCTGTCTTTAAGGGGCCAGGGTGGCCCTTAGGTTGCTTTCTGCCCCTTACCTCCAGGTATTGATTAGCCAGGTGTAGGGCACGATCAGTGATGTTAAATATCTCTCTCCAGTCGAAGTTGGCCATGTCATCAGCCCGATTCCCTCGAGGACCCTTGTAGAGGAAGTTCAGCACAGCTTCAGCAGTAATTTCTTCACCAAACTGCCTCTTCAAAAAGCCTTTCACTGTTGGGTTTGCCAGGCTGTCCTTGGGAAGGAGCAATATAGTCACAGCATTTAGAAAGTTCCACAGGATCTTTTGGTCTTGTTATTGGGCCATTTCCAATTTTTAATGAGTAGGAATAGAGACTCTAAGGCTCCCTTAAACATTAGTGGGTTTTCTTCCATCATAAGGCATACCTATCTATATCCCATTTCCCCCAAATACACAAGTCTCTATACTATAAGGAGGGTATGTGTGTTGGGGTGGGGGCAGGGGGGCAAGGGAAATGTTATATAGGAAACTTTCTTTTTCTTATGAAACTTTTAATTCTTTTAATTATCTCCGCTGTATTGAACCTTTGTCTCCTTGCTTTGCAAAGCTGGATATCAGAACTATCTTTGCAGTTATAGAGCTGGCTTTTGAATCTGAGGCTCTCAAATGAATTTATAAAAATGAGAAACCTTCCTGAGGTCTTGTGGCAATATTTACATTTGCCCAGAATTGAAGAAATATATTTCCACCCAAAGTCAGTGACTCCACTTGGTGACAGCTTCTAGGACTAGTGCCTTTGGGACCTGCTTGTTATTTTTTGATCAAACTCCAATAGTGATTAACCCTTTACTGAGGAAAGGAAATAGGTGGAACTTTCTCGGCCCTTCTTCTCCCCTCCCCTTGCCATCCGTACTCTGATCATGGTCATCTGTGTGCTCTTGTCAAAGAAGTACCAGATCTGGGGCCCCACTTCTTCCCAGGCTTTGACCAACTTTCTAACGCGCTCCAGCTCTTCAAAAGTCGAGTTGGCCTAAAACCAGACAGAGATGGACAGAGACAAGAACGGAGAGGAAAAAAATGTGAGTGAGGACCTTTGGTTATATCTTTCCTGCTCATGTCACCAAACCCCATTGTTTGTGACATGAGCAGGAAAGACATAACCAAAGGCTTTTCAAAGACATGTCTTAATTTTCTCAGTCTACTGCTATTTTCCAGAACAATCTGTTATTTCCCAGCTTCCCAGACTGACAGAATCTAATTTCTTGCTATCTCAGAGGTACATGTAATATTGATGATGTTATTATTTCCAATCCTAACTAAAGCTAGATTTGGACTCCCTGTGAGCAATTGCTCTTCCTCCCTCTCTTTATTTCAGGTAGCCAGGATTCAGAAAACGTGAACTTTTCCATTAGGGATATAACTCAGGCACCCGGAAAGAAAAACTCATTGTAGTTTGGGCAAAGAGAGGAAGGCCCAGGCAAGGGTGCTGGCACAAAGCATTTTGGTGATGGGTGGCAGGCGGGACTCAAGAGTCTACGTAGCAAAAAACAAACAGAAGGCTCATTACCAGGAGAGCACAGTATATCTCTCTCCCTCTCCCTCTCCCTCTCCCTCTCCCTCTCCCTCTCCCTCTCCCTCTCCCTCTCCCTCTCCCTCTCCCTCTTCTTCTCCCTCTCCCTCTCCTTCTCCCTCTCCCCTTCCCCCTCCCCCTCCCCCTCCCTCTCCCTCTCTCCCTTCCTCTTCCTCTTTCCCTTCCTCTCCCCCTCTCATTCTTCTGGGTGGTCCTAAGTAGAAGGGACAAGACTAGCTGGGTCCGCCCTAGACGGCTTGGCTCAGTGGATAGAGTGTCAGCCTGCGGACTGAAGGGTCCCGGGTTTAATTCCGGCCAAGGGCACATGCCTGGGTTGCGGGCTCAATCTTCAGTGGGGTTCATGCAGGAGGCAGCCGATCAATGATTCTCTCTCATTGATGTTTCTATCCCTCTCTCCTTCTCCCTTCCTCTCTGAAACCAATAAAGAAAAATATTAAAAAAAAAAAAAAAAAAGACTAGCTGGGTCCTTACGTTCTTCAGTATCCTGCGTGCTGCGGGGGAATCCGGAGTAAAGAGGATTTTTCCCATCAGCAGAGGCTTTGCTGCCCTCCAAGCTATTTTGGTTAGAGGGTTGGACTCCAGGCTCTGGATCAATGCATTACAAAAGGTCGCTGCCAGGAGAGAAGGGACAGATTTTATAGAAACTCCCGTTGCTCAGAGCTAAACACAGTCATTAGTGTGTGCAAATCACGTGTCTTATTCAACTCCATGCTGGAGGATTTGACAAATAACCTAAATTAATAGGCTGTGCCCCACCAATAACAAGCTCATCATTAGTAAGTAACAAAATGCCACCGTTCATCAGAGAAACAAAAGACGGGGCTTGCCCTGTGGTTTCTTCTTCTGCTTTAGGAGAAGGAGGCTGAGAAGGCTGCTTGTGATTAGTGCAAGGAACAGAGGCTGTTCTCAGATGAAAGGGACTGAGAGGCCACACAAGGCCTCGCTCTGGAATCTCAGCTTTAGCAGCAATGATTTTCCTTCAACTAGCTGCTCAACTTCTTGGTTTGTGTGGCTATTTTCAGTCCCAGTGACTTTTGGTGTGTGCCTCACTGCCTCTTTAATGTTTAACTAGAGGGTTACCTGGTTGCATTTCTTACCTCCTCTCCCACCCACCCCCTACTATCCTTTACTCCATATGAGCCAAAAATAATACCGAAAGGTGGGAAAGAGGGCTTGCCAGGGACTTGCCATTGGGAACATAATTCAGTGCTAGACACACAGATTTTCAGAGCATTGTGTTTATAAAAACATCCCACAGCCGTGTTTACTTGCCAGGGCCCTTCTGACCTGAGCTTGGCTTGCAGCTCTGGCTGCCTCCTCATTTATCTTTCTTCTCTTCCTCTAGAACGTAACCCTAGTTCAATCAGATCAGTGGGGAATGTCCTCTCTGTTCCCTTTCCAAGTGGGTCTCAGTTTTTTCCATGGCTCACATCCAGAACTCCTTATGCACACCACCCCCTTCCTATAAGGGGAAATGTTTTTTCTGGGTGTGCAAGCTCTTTGCCTGAGGACCCTCCACAAGACCAAGGGAGGGTCAACCTGAGACTCGTTGCACCTGAAAGTGTCAAACCATCAGCTTAACTGACATCACAGCCTGATTACACACAGGACTCAGAAAACGTACTTGTTCTTTTGTCGTAAGAGTAGATAGGATCTTTCCTCTTGGCATCAATCCCTAGGAAGGCCTTATAGTTATTGTCTTCATACCAGTTGAAGGAGAACACCCGAGAGCCTCCTCCCTCTGGGTAGCCACACAAGAGGTCAGACAGGACACCCGTCAGCTGTGTGAAGGTCTCTGGACCACCAGTCTGCATGAGGGGCCTGGTCACCCACAGCAAGTCTTGGACACTCGGCCGATGGACGAACTGGAGCAAGGCAAAGGCTTCGGGTTATTTGAAGGCAGCCAGAGTCGCGACCTACTGTGCAATCAAGTTCCCAAGTATTGGGGAGACCTCCACATTTAAAAGAAAGCGTCTATATTCTCAGCAATCTTAAACACTACTGCCGTCCACTCAGGGCCTAAGAAGAAACTAAGATAAGCCTTAAAGAACATCAAAGAGTGAATCTCAACACATAGTAACATCACTTCTCTCTTCTAGCCCCCTTTACTTGAATTCCTTGAGAATGTGTCTTGAGGAAGTGTAGAGAATACTTCTCTGGAAGCCAGTTCTTGGAGTCTGTTATTCCACCAAAATGGGGTTACTGGGGAAAAACTGATGGAGGAATGGTTCTGTCTAGAAAGGCAAGGTCAGAGCAAATCTCTTTGGCCAAAAAGTTTAGAATTTAGTTTCTTATAATTAGAAAACTGTGTTCTTACTAGCTTGATTTTATCAAATATGAACTCTTTCATTTTCCTGAAATGTGTGGTTTGTGGTGTGTGTGTGTGTGTGTGTGTGTGTGTGTGTTAAGATTCAAGCAAATATAGAACAGGTAAAGTCTCCATGCTTGGAAAAACACTTGGTAAAAAGGTAACACAACACTTTTTAACTCTGCACCCAACTAAGAAGAGACTGGTGGGTCTCTTCTCCATATGGGGACCTGTGGTGCTCTCTGGCCTCATCTTTTGAAGGCAGATCTGCAATGCTCAGAACTAAGTTGAGGGCTCCCAGAGTTGCCAGGGTCTCAGCTCCCACAATGCCATCTGACTTTGCTTTAAGGGAAAATAAAAAATAAAAAAACAATGCTGCTTTTATTCCCCCATTATTACTCACTTTCAAAGGCACTTGGGAATTTAAAAAAACTATTAAGATTCAGTCAGGTGAGACTGAAAACAGTCCCCCTACTGCAATAAGTGATGTTTACCTGCCGTACCCTCTCTTTGTCCACATGCCAACACTTGCCCTCTGAAACTACTGAGTGCCATGTCGAATCCGCACAGTGAGTCATGCCTATAATCACAGACGAGGCTTCAATAATGAAGTTGGAATCGCAAATTGCTTCAACAACAGTAAGCCTTATGACAGTCGTGTAAGAGGTTATTATTATGTTGCTCATTTAATCCAAGCACGCAAGAGATGAAGGGGCTGTTCCAGGGTCAAATGGTTTCGTATCAGTTAATATACCGTAAATGGGGCCATCTGCTTCAACCCTGTTCATCAATGCTGAGACTTGTTATCCAGACAGGCCAGAAACCTTCTGGAACTCCCACAGAGAATTAAGAGTGTTGATATGCTGTGGGAATTTTTTTTTTTACATTCTCAATCAACTTCAACCTTATTATACTGATAGGAATTTTTAAAATGCTTATAAATAAAAGAATGTTAAACAGAGACTCCCAGTGCAGCAGGTGGCCATCAGTACAATGGGCCCTTCTCTGACTTTCTCTGCTCATACTCTGCCTCAGTTGAGCTTAGCTTTATGCAAACAGATTCCAACCATGCAGTTTTCCAGCTTGGCTAAGCCCTAGTCAGCTGAGAATAGTGGAAGAGGGGAAAAGTTCCAGGAAAATTATATTTCATTTTTTGCCTCCCTCATGATACTCATCATGTTGAAAGTAATTGCTTATTTCACATTGCTCTTCCCCTTTGGGCTGTCTGTTTCACAAAGGCAGTGACCATATCTGTTCATCATTATGCCCCCAGCACTTCTCACCTATTAAGTGGAAGATCAATTTCTATATGGGGAAAGGCTTGTGCAACCAGATGTTAATCAAAATGTGCACCATCTTTCACAATAACACACAAAAAGTCAATTATACTTTCACTGTGTTGAAATGAATCAATATATGTAAGTCACTTAGCCCTGCTAAGATTATAAATGTGTGCTACTACAATTGTGGTATAGATTTGTGTGTATTTCAAGAACATAATGGAATAGTGGACCACCTCCATGCCAGAAACCCTTTGAGTCCACCGATACTATGTGCCAAGCCAGACAAGGTCGCATGTCTTCCTAGGTGTGAAATCAGAAGGACGGCTCCCTTCTTTTTGCCTCCAGCTCAGGAGCACAGGTAATTTAGGATATAAACAGGTGCTTTAAAATTGCTAGAAGGAAAGATCAAATGTATTTCTCTATGAACAGGTTTGAGGTACAATTAAATTGTCTGACATAATAAGTGTGGTAAATTGGTGGAAAGATAAAGTTAAATTATAATTAACTGTCATCGGGCCACTTACCTCTTGAATTCTTGGAGACATGTCAGATAATATTCTTCCCCAAGATCTCAGATTGATACCTTGAGAACTGCTGTCTAGGAGTGTAGGAAGCTGTAATTGATGGGAAAAGTTTTTTTTTTTAAATATATATGTGGTTATACATTCACACATAGGCGCTATCTGATCTCCTGTTTGCTTGGAAAACATTTCCTCCCTTCTTTCTGATCACAAGACCTCTTCTGCAAGATTGCTTTCAGAAACAAACTTCTTGCATCTAATTGAGAAAAGCAGAGGCTCTTACTCCAAGTCACCCTGTTGAGCTAGTCAATCACCAATACTTTCATGGTGACATGAAATACACCCAATGAGCCTGATTGCTGGCTTAGTGACACCAAACAAGACTCCTGAAGGACGGAAAACTAAGTGTAAGGGAAGGCTGCCTGCCTGGGCCCACCTGTCCCCCCTGGGCTTCGTGCACACGCTCAGGCTTCCTCCTCGTTGTTCACGTCTTTGTTCCCTTTGTGTCCGTTCAGGCAGGTTGTGTGGCTTCCTCTGTTCAACACCATTTTCTTATGTAAAAGATTCGGCCAGTTACATCACCTTTCTCTCAAGCTGCCGCTGGAAAGAGAAAGAAGTTCGCTTGCAGACTGTCCGGTGAGAGCGGAGTCCTGGTGACCCCGGGCCCGTGCCACGACGCAGAGCTGCTCCTGCATGTCCCACAGTGTGGGGAACGGGGGCCTCCACTTGCCGGTTCTGAGTCCCAGAGCCTTTCGCAAACACCCTGTTTTCCGGAAACCCAGCTCAAGTCCTAAATGAGTGACTTCATTCTTCAGAGTTTCAAACCTGCTTGAATCGCTGATCTTCTGTTTTTCAGGAATGAATTCTAAGTTTGAAGACAGTGGTTTTCAAATGCAAGTGTGCATGTTGACTAGGCCTGGAGGGGATCTGCATTTTAACCAGCCCTACATGTCATTCTGATTCAAACCCTTGTGACCACAAGCCACAACCTCAGCTTCTTATTTGCCAGTGCGGTTCCCCTAAGTGATGGGTGGGTGGATCCAGCCGCGGCAAAACAGAGAAGCAGGTGGAGCTGGGCTTTGACCAGCTTTGCCTCTTGTTTCTAGTGATACATCCTATACCTCTTTCTCCTGCTACAGGTGCAAGGGTGCACGCTCTCACCCTGGAACTGAAGAACAGATGCAGGTCCACTCATGGGGCATTTGAGGCTTATTTTCTAACTCTCAAATGAAAGACTTTGTTATGCACGACAGCCACACAGCAGGCAGGAGAGGAATTTTCCAGACATAGGAGGAGCAAAGCCATCACTGAAACATACCCCGGAAAGTATCTTTTCTCTTTAACCTGAACACTGGGCTGGGCATTGGTCTTGCCAGGACTTACTTGAAATTCCTTGCAAATAGCTTCAGTGCATGCTGGGAAGGCACTTTAATTACTGCTTTCCCCATAGGAGGATGGGGCTGAGAAGAATAGGTAGGACGAGATGAAGCAAGCAGGTAAAAAGTGTTTTCCATTGGCAAGTCATCACCAAGGCCTGTCTATTCTTCTCCTAACCTCCGAAATTAAAGTCTATTTGTGTAAAAGCCAGCTGTCCCTGTGTGGGCTCAGATGACAGTCTTCTCTCTTTGCGCCTTTGCTCACCTTGCCCAGTTCCGCTCTTCCAGGGCACTTTGCTTCTTTCCTTCCTTGCACTATTCACCGCTGGTAATTATTCTGCCATTTATTTGTCATCTGTCTCTCTTATTAGATGCTAAGCTCCACGTAGAAAAGAACCATGTCCTATATACAAGTAATTTGATAAATAAATGCTCTTATTATAGCAACAAGCAAACCAACTATAATTGTGTATATACCTGATACTCCATAAAATGCTATGCTTGCTCATTTAGGGCAGTGCATTAGTCAGGGTTCTCCTGAGAAACAGATAAAATGCCCACTCACCCCATTCCACCCATCCCTGCGCTGCCCCTAGGAGCCAGCCTCCTCACTTCCCAGAAGGCCTTCTTTCTCTTACTACCATGCTCTCCTGCCTGCCTTCCCCATGGGTTAGGTAATCCTCCTAGCTGCTCCTAGAATTCTCAGTACATTCCTATCACTTTCATATTGGTTTGCAATTATTTTTAATATATCTGTCCACTACACTGTAAACTTGTTAAGCACAGAATAGGCTTTATTTTGTTTTTATACCCTCAAAAGATGCTATATAGCAGGTGCTCAATAAATATGTATTATATTAATTAATGAGTAAGTTAACTATAATCAAATAGAAAAGAGAGAGTCTAGTGAGGTTTTAGGCTGCATGTCTCTGCAGGTATGATGGTGACTTACAGGAAGGGAGTGAGGTCAATCACTTGGGGACAGGGAAGGTGACACTTGAGTTGATGTTTGGAAGATCAGTTGACAATAGTGACAAGAGGGGCAGTGTTTGTACATGGAAGGGGAGGGCCAGGAATTCTTGCTGGAGGGAGGAACGTGAGGAGAGTCAGCTAGAGAGAGTGACTGGAGAGATGATCAGATAAGAAAGAACAGGACCAGGAATGTGTGGAGAGGGAACCAGAGGAACAACAGCTTGAGATGCATTTTTATGTCCTATTAACACGCTTTTTCAATCTTGTTAATAATTTAATAATATTTATTAATCAAATATTTACTGAGCTGAGTGCCTGGTACTATATCTGCAATTTCTTTCCTACCTCTTTCCAGTGGGTACGATAAAAAATGGGAGGCTTGTACTCATACCTTTGTTTTAGACACCACTTACATCTCATACCAGTGCCTGTGCTCCCCCTGCCCCTCCCTGGCAGCCCTCCATCTAAACCTGGTCACCAATTGTCTGAATGATATTGCCATAAATTATAAAACGACTTTCCCAGGACTCTCCTTTTCTTTTGGTTCCCCCATTATCTATTAAAATTCTCATGGATTGTTTCTGCCAGAAGAACCCGAAGAGAATGTAAGTTTGTTTGAATGGAAATGTGAAAACATCTCTAAAAAAAAGGAGACTGAATGACAAGTATCACATACACGCACACCACTGCTTCCTATGCCAAACAAGTTCTCTTAATTTCCAAAATAACAAGTAACACTTCCATGTCACCATGGGGCTCAGCACTGCCAACCCAAGTTCACGGTCTGGTTAGACCTCTTAAGGAGACTGGAGATATAAATAGGTTTGGGAAGGTTATGTCTCTATCATCTCCCATCAGCTTTGGTTGGTCTGAGGGGACCTTGGGCCTTGATCGTCATATCCCTAAGAAATGGATACAAGGCCCTAGCCAGAAGCCAAGAAGATTCTGGTTATTTGAGATTCTGGTTTGGGTTCTCAAAGGACAAGAAATATGCCTGTTCTTTGGGACTGTGTAATGTTTTTTTCTGAAGGCAGAATAAAGTATATTAGCTACTAAAAATAATCTTGTTGGAGCAGTATTTGCTGATGCTTTGGACCCAGTAAGTTAAACAGATGCCATGTTGCCAGCACACAGAAGGAACATTTTATGATTTGAAATTTTTGTTTTACTCTCTCTGATTCAAAGAAGACCACCTGGAAAACAGTATTGATTTCTAAGTTGGGGATCTGCTTAACACAAGGGTAAATAGGTAGCCATAGGTTAAAAGTGTCTTTACTGGTACAGGGATGACATGGCCTGTGGGAGCCGGTGGAGGGCTCTGAAGTGAAGGAGGAGCTGGCTTAAAAGCACCCAGGCAGAGGTGAAAGGCAGATGAGGCAGTGGACAGACAGTGTGGCCCCCTGGGCTGCTGCTACAGGAAATCCAGATTTATCCGGGAGGGAAGTTGTTGCTAGGCAACTAGGAGAATGTGGATTTAAAGCATGTTTGTTGCAACCTGTCAGTTGTTAAGCATCAGATGAAAAGAGAGGAAGCTGGCTTCAGTGGTGAGGGGGCAACCAGAGGGGACACCCTGAGTACCAGGAAATGCGTCATGAGTGGAGAATTCAGACTAAATCACTCAGAGATGGGGGCGGGGGGAATGCCAAGCTGTCTGTAAAGGGAGAGGTCACAGAGACATGCTGTCTCCCAGGACTGGAGAGGACAACGTGTCTGAAGAGAGGGTGGGCTCTGGGGTATGTGAACAGACAAGTTATGGGACTCTCTGGCTCAACAGAAACTCAGCCTTTTTCTCTCCATTGTGACTTCAGTCCTGGTATTTGTGGTTGATGAAAGCAAAACTGAGTTTGGAATCTCAGGGCAGTCAAAAGGTCACTCCGTGAGAGAGATTTCTTGCCAGTCGGAGGGTCTGAGGAAGGAGAATGTTGCATCTAAATGTTTGAGGAGGACATTTCTGGGAGTGGGACAATGATGCGGGGGACAGTGGGGCCTTGCAAAGTGGCTGTATTCTTGCTTTGGTAAGAGCAAAATGCTTTTTGTTTCAAGTCGCTTGTCCATTTCTTCTCTAATGTGAATGTCACTACCATTCCATGAAATATGTAACATAGGCCTTGTTACCTCGATCCTACAAATGGGGAGGCTGAGATCCATTTAAGTGACAGCAAATTAGGGGCCAACCCAGAGCCAGGACCCAGTCTCCTGGCCACCAGGAGCTCTCTGTGTGCTCCAGGGGGCTGCCCACTTTCTGGCCCTCTCATCACTGTGCCCCATGCTCAGGGAGAAGCTGATCACTCATAAATTACGGAAGAATCTGTGGTTATATTGAAACCCTTTAGAAAAGGATGTCTATTAATGGTAGGCAGGAAAGAAATTTTAATACCAAAACTCTTAAGCTGGTGTCTGGCTTCAGAGGTTCCATGAGCCCCCAGCCCCTGTGTCTGTTCTGTATTTCTCTAGGGAAAAGGTTTAGAGCTATTGTCAGATTTTCAAAGATAGTCCTAATCTATGAAGGAGGTTAGGAACTGCTGTTCTGTAGAGATAAGGAATATGAGGCCAAAATCCTTCTTCAAACCAGGTTACCCTGGAGAGAACCTGACGCCCAATACATCCATGCTCAATCTATGTCTACTGAATAAAGGCCGGGACCCAGGACCCATTATCCTAAAGGCATAGGTGCCTGCTTGTGTCCTGAATGACTTCAGTTTTGACCTCTTAGTATTTTTTCCTTTTTAAATTCATAAAAACAACATTTGATCAGTCATGACAATAAGCCCTGACCTACTGTATGCCTAGAGCCTAAAAGAAATCAAGTCAGCCAATGACAATCAGGCCTGTAGGCCTAATGCACATTTAATGCACGTTGATGTTCCTCTCTCCTATTGCCTCTTTATTTCTTCTTTATTGAAATCTGTTGAGCCAGGGGATATTTTTATTATAACAGACACAGTTTTGTAGATGTAGACAGAAACAAATCCCAACACTGTCAATCATATATACTTGCTGTGGCTTAATCATTTTCAAAAAACCTATTTTCTGATTTTGCTTTGTTTTTGCCTAACAGCCCTGCTGCTCACGCCTCATGCCATGCTGCTGGCACTGGGCATCTCTTCTCTCTCTTCTTCCCTCCCCAAACCCTCACACAGAAGTGGGAGAAAGTTGACAGTCCAAAGATTCAGAAGTCAGAAGGGAGAGGAAATCATGAAGTTAAGTCACTGTAAAATCCTGGAGATGTGGGGCTTTTCCAGAGAATTTCAATGTAGAAATATCATCCGACAATGGAAAGGCATAGTTAAAATTTAGCAAACCGCAATGGATGATCACAGAGAGCAGAAACCATGGCCAGCTCACACCGGGCAGCGGGCAATCCACCCACACTTCTTCCCCACGATTCAGGAATTTAGGGAGCCGAGCCAGGAACAAAGCAGGACATTGAAAGGAGCAGGGGGTCTGGACCCCCAAGACGGGATCCTTTCTTTCCCGGAACGCAATGTTCAGCCACCCCATAGTCAAAGAGACACAGGTAAAATGAAGTCAGAAAAATAAAATACCGTGACAGAGTAATAGTTGAGGGGCAGGAAAGAAAGCTGAATCATGCCACACTGGAAGCGACTGCGGAGGGGAAAGGCATGGGCCAAAATGCTGGGGAGGCCAGATTTCCTCTATCAACATCCATGAGAGGGGGAAGGGGGGGAAACCATTTCCCAGCAGTGTGGCAGGTCTTGGCACCCGCCTCGGTTCCCCTGCCGGACTCCCACAAATAAACATCAGAGCAGAAGGGACAGATTTGCTTCTCAGCAAGATTTCAAAGCCGCGCACCAGAGTCGGAGAGAAAACAGGAAGGATCTAGATCTAGAGGGAGGAGAAGGAGGAGGAGGGGCATGCTCACCTCGGGCCAAATCAGATGGGAAACGTCCCAACCCCTCACCCGAAACTGACACATCATTTTTTATGAGGTGTGAAGCCTTTCAGGTACCGTGGGCCCAGGTCTGAGCTGCTGGGTTTCAAGCTGGGGGCGGTGAGGCCGAAAGACCACACGTGAAGACAAGCTCTTTCAAGCTCTCAATTGAGGTGAAACCAAGAGGGGATAAATCTCCCGGAGAAAAGCCTTCCACCTGGCTGCTTGCTTGCTTCCCAGCCCACCTGTCTCTGGGCGTCCAACGTGTGCACGTGCTCGAGCGTGTGCTTGCGCTCAAGTGTGCATAAGTGTCTGTATGGGCATGGGCGGGGTGGAGTAAGGCCATGGTCCTGCACTTGAATTATTTGAAGATGACAACACTCACTTCTGACTCCAAGGGGCCCAGGAAAAACACAGCTGGCCCAGTTGGTGCAAAGCCCCTCTCCAATTCGCTCAGCTCCCCCAGGTTTCAGGGGCTGGAGGTTGCGCTTCCCCCCCAGTCCCCCACATCCCCCCTCCCACACACACACACCCAGCTCCTTACACAGCAGGGGCAGGTGCTGTCACAGTGGTTTACTGGGATTGTCCCTCTTTCTTTGTTAATAAGCACTGACTTGGCATTTAATAAAACCTTATTTATACACTGGCTCTGTGCATATGAGAAACAGCCCAGGAGGACAGGGGCTCAGCCTGCCCCACGCTGGAGCTCATCGTGGCTGCCCGCCAACCAGCTGCAATAACAGCCTCTTCCCAGCCTCAGAGCTGCCCCTCTCAGAGGGTCTGCCTGAGCTTCTCTGTGCCCCCTCAGGCTTTATCTCTAAAAACACTGTTAGAGTGGGTACAGGAGCAATAAAAGCAAAATCCTATCTTCATGCCTGTAATTTCTTTTAGGTTTTTTTATTAGTAATATTTGTTTAATTTAGCCACTCTGTCCAGTTGCCAAATGGAAAAGCACATTTGAAGGGCACCAGACAGGGTGTTTGTCCTCTTTGCTTGGGACTCCACGTATCCTGTCTTGGTCTTGTCTTTCCCCAAAGAGATGAGCAGGAGCAGGAGCAGAAGATGGTGGGCAGGGGAGTCCTTCAGGCCCATCTCCCATTCGGTTGTCTCTGGGCCACTCAACTGGCTTTGTAAATATAACAGTCAGGCCTTGGAGGGAAGGTAGGGGAGGGTGGGGGTAAGGGGGAGAGATCAACCAAAGGACTTATATGCAAGCATATGGGCCTAACCAATGGACACGGACAATGGGGACGGGGGTGGGGGGGGGGTGAGGGCATGAGCGGGGGGTAGGGGATAACGTGGGGATAAGGACACATATGTAATATCTTAATCAATAATATATATATAGATATATATATAGATAGATATTACATATGTGTCCTTATATATATATATATATATATATAAAGATAACAGCAGAGAGGATGTATCTTAATCAATAATATATATATATATATATAGATATTACATATGTGTCCATATATATATATATATATATATATATATATAAAGATAACAGCAGAGAGGATGTATCTTAATCAATAATATATATAGATATAGATATATATATAGATATTACATATGTGTCTCTCTCTCTCTCTCTCTCTCTCTCTCTCTCTATATATATATATATAAAGATAACAGCAGAGAGGATGTGTCGCCACAGCACCCTGTTCTATGGGTGATCAAATGGAAGTGCTTGAAAGCCTTAGAGCATCTGGGATACTATCAGTATTATGGTTGCTCTACAGCAGGGGTGGGGAACCTTTCTGCCAAGGGCATTTGGATAATTATAACATCATTCACGGGCCATACAAAACTATCAGCTTAAAAATTAGCCTGCTCTATTCGGTCAAACATTTCATTAACTCACCCCTTTTGCCTTGGCAGGGACAGACCAAATGATTTCTTGGGCCTGACATGGGCCACCCCTGCCCTACAGAAATTGAGACTAAGTCAAACTCCTGTGTTTTAGGTCAGTAATTCTCAACCCTGGTTGGACTTTGGGATGATCTGGGGAATTTTGAAAAATACTGAAGTTTCAACTGAATCGGAACCTCAGGGGGTGGGGGCTGGGCAATCATAGTTTTTAAAAGCTCCTCAGGTGATTCAATGTGCAGCCTGGCTGGGCACCACCGCTGCAGGGCCCATCATTGCTGGTGTTGGCATGTCTGAGCTGTGCTTCTGTGGCCTGGCCTGTTTGCAGGCCTTGAGGCTGACAGAGAGTTCGTGAGGGCGGGAGGGGCACACGTGGAGCCTTGGCCTCAACACATGCCTGGCGCCTGCAGGTGCCCAGTTCCGGTTTGGGTGCCTGGGCCACGTATACGCAGGTGGTGAGCAAGCGTGCAGGACCCCGCTCAGGCCAGTGAGGGTGATCGGCCAAAGTTCTCCTCCGGTTTCGGAACTCTAGCACTTGCCAAAGCAGCGTGTAACGACAGAAAGACTTTCTGGTCTTTCTTATCTGATAAAAAATATTTTGGCCCCCTGGCAGTGGGCAAGGAGGCACCTGATTGGTGGTGTTGCTCTTATATCAATCAGGGGCAAAGCAGATGTACAGTCCTTAGTTCATCCTAGCTTGATGCCTGTGTCAGTGGCCAGAGCTGTTTCATGCCTGAGGCACATAAAAAAATGTTGTGAAGCAGTGGCCTGAGTTTGGGTCCAGTCCTAATGAAGTTTGCCCAGGTCCCCTTACCCTGCTACTTCTAGAACTGCCCCCCAAGAGCTGCTGGTCGTGCCCCAAAGGCACATTTACCGAGATCAGCAGCCAACGTCCTTCAGAAAGAGACGTGAGGGCCTGGCCCTTTCCTGGTGACCAGAGGATTGCACGGTCCTCGGTGCCGGGGAGCCTCAGTCGCTCTGCAAACACAGGTGCTGTCTCCTGGCTGTGCTAGTGTTCGCTGTCCAGAATAAGGGATTGTTATTGCCTGACTCTTCTGTCTGATTCTGCAAACAGACTGTGAACAGAGAAGTTTAAAGCTCATGGCTTTTTATTCTCCCTGCAGCGCGGGGAGGCCTTTTGGCGGCCCGGGTTCTCAGTGGAGGAAGCCCGCCCGCCCGGAGGAGCCCGGAAGGTTCTAATATTCTAAGAGAGTCACACTTTGAAAGGGATGAAGTGTGAACTCTGCCAGAAACTGTGTGGTCCTGTTTTGTTTTATTTTGTTTTTAAAAGCCTTCATCTTGCTTTTTAAGAAACTCTGAGAGTGGGTTTTCTGGGACTTGAGAGAGCAACCATAAAAAGGCAAAAAACATTAATTTCTCTACCAAGCTCTCAGTGACTGACACTCCTCACAACACAGTTCCAGAAATTAAAGTGTAGGCGCACACACACACACACACACACACACACATACACACACATACCACAGTTCAATGCTAGAAACATTACATATGTTCCTTTCTCTGAAGAATTCTAATTTTGAGTGTTTCTTAAAGGGTGGCCTACAGTGAGCTCTTAAAGTAATAGGGCAGATTCTGAGCCCAGCCCAGATCTCCTGAACCAGTCTCTAGGGTTGGAAATTTGGAACTTGCATCTTTTACCAGCTTCCCTGATGATCGGCATACACTCTGAAGGGTGAGAACTGCTGCTTCATGCCGCCTTTATACAACTCCCTCTCATCTTACCCTTCTGGCAAAAGAGGAGATATTATCAGTTCCCAAGAAGTGTGTCTGGGTGCAGTTCCGGAACACGGGGTTAGCCAGGTCAAGGCTTTCTAAGCTTTTGAGACTATGCAATTTTCTCTGTCATTTTCTTTTTTCCCAGGAACAGCAACGTTTGGGGTCAAGAGCAGACTCACAGCAGGGAGCGTGAAGCTCTCATTTATCGAAATGTATTAAGTGCTCTGCTTGTATTTTTTTCATTTATATTTCCTTGTACTTTATGAAGTATTATATCTGCTTTATAGATGAGTGATACAGGCAGGAAAAGTCAACTATCTTGCCTATGACCACCTCGCTAGAAAATGGTAGGGCAGGGAGTGCAAACAAGCCCCTTTCTCCTTTCCAGGCTGCGAAAGGTGGTGGGGTCCGCGTTAGGGGCGGACTCAGACCCGCCACAACCACGTACCCAGTGGTGACTCCCAGCAGCCCGGGCCTCTGGAGCCTTCCTTGAGGATTGTCTTGAATACCAGGCTCGTGCCCTCCCTGTCAGTGCACGGTCCCCAGTGGCCTGCCACCGGGCTCTGCTGCCCCAGGAATTACCTCCCCAGAGCAAGAAGCTAAATACTGCCCTTACCACACGGAAGAGTTTGAAGAAGTCCACGTTGGCGTACAGCGTGTCTTCCATCCACTGCAGGGTGCCCTGGGAGAGGGCGCACATGGCCTCACGCACTGTCTGCGCCCCGCGGCGCTGGCTGAAGATTACAAAGCGCTCCAGGAGGGCCTCACTGCAGGCGATGTCCTTCAGCGCCAGGCCGGGGACTCCGTGAGCAAACTGCAGGGAGGAGAAGCAACCCTGAGGACTGCCTGTGGCAGGAGAGCACCAACCCCAGGAGATGTCCACACCCTCTCCCACAGAACCTGCGACTGCGTTACGTTGCATGGCAAGGGGGATTAAGATGGCAGATGAGCCCTGACCGGTTTGGCTCAGTGGATAGAGCATCGGCCTGCGGACTGAAGGGTCCCAGGTTTGATTCCAGTCAAGGGCATGTACCTTGGTTGTGGGCACATTCCCACTAGGGGGTGTGCAGGAGGCAGCTGATCAATGTTTCTCTCTCATCGATGTTTCTAACTCTCTAAACCTTTCCCTTCCTCTCTGTAAAAAATCAATAAAATATATTTTTTTAAAAAGATTGCAGATGAAATTACAGTGGCTCATCAGCTGGCTTTATTTTTGGATTATCTGGGTGGAACCCAATGTCATCACCAGGGTCTTTTAAAGGTGGAGGAGGGAGGCACAGAGACAATGTCAGAGTAAAGCAATGCGAGAAAGACGTGGTTGATCACTACTGGCCTTGGAGACAGAAGGAGGCCACCAGCCAAGGGGTGTGGACAGGGGCAGCCTCTGGAAACTGGAAACTGGATCTCCTTCTAGACTCCCCTCTCCCCCTGGAAAGTAGTACAGCCCTGCCGACACCTTGACTGTCAGACTTCTAGGACCATAAGATAATACATTGGCATTGTTTTAAGCCATTACATTTATGGTGATTTGTTAGAGCAGCAACAGGAAACTAATACGCTCCCAAGCCTCACTTTACCAGCGAGCCATTTAAAATTTGAGCGATCCCTTCTTAGTCCATCAATGCTTAGGTACCATCAGGACCTACTCCCTGAAGCTCAGGTGGGGAGTGGCTAGAATGCATTTGGAGGGATGGCAAATGACCAACCTCCTCTCTCTTTTCTCACCAGATTTAATCAATAAGAATACTGGATGCTCAATTAGATTTGAATTTCAGATCAACAATGAACAACTTTTAGTACAATATGTCCCAGAGTCCAAATGACACATACTTTTGCTAATATTATTTGTGGCTTATCTGGCATTCAAACTACACTAGAAAGCTTGTATTTTATCTGAGGACCCTACCCCCTGCCTAGGGCACATGCCCCAGCTCCTGTGGAGCTCCTGGACAGTGACTATTGAAGCACAATCCCCAAGATTGCCTCCAGCGGCTAAGGAGGCCTCCGGCCTGGCCGGGACGGGGCCAGCCAGCACAGAAACTGGCCTCAGGAGTCCGGGGCTCCCAGCAGGGGACAAGATCCTGAGCACCATGAACAGGTTCATGAGCTTCCCTGGTCTCCGCAGTCTTCCTCTGGCTTCCAGTTAGTTACACAGTCCTCTGGGCTGAAGAGCAGAGCAGCCAGGCTCTGCTACCCGCTGAGTGGAGACTGTCCAGACCACAGATGGAAGCCTGATCCCTAAATGAGGCACTGGTCTCAGATGATGCTGGTTGGTGTGGACTCTGTCGACCTTGGGGGACTGTCACTGGGTATGTATTCCAGCAGAGCCTTCCTGTCGCCTGCATTTGACTTCTTACCGCCCAGCAAATTCCCCCAATCCTAATCCCAGGGTATAAAACATTTTGAGGTGGAGGGAACCAATGGGCTCATGTTGTCCAAACATCTAATATTCCAGGGGAGAAAAGCGATGGAGAAGGGGTTAGGGGACGTGAGAAGGTTGCACAGCAGGCCGATGGGAAATCTGGGACACCCCTGAAGTTCCCTGCTCCTTTCACTCTGTCCCTCATTCATCCGGGGCTCGCTCATTGCGTTCCCATCCTGCAGGGACTAGACTAGCTCCTGGTGATGCAGAGAAGACAAGGTGAGTTTCCTGCTTTCCAGGAGCTCACAGAAGGGGGAGTGTTGAGAATAGTTAGTGAAAATAGCCAGTACTTACCGAGTGGCTACTGTGCTCCAGGCACTGTGCTAAGTGTTTTACATACATTCCTTCTTTTTGCTCCAACAACCACATGTGGAGGGCACTTTTATTATCTCCATTTTACAAATGAGGAGACAGAGGCACAGAGTCATTAGCTAACTTGCTGGAGGTCACACAGTTAACTGTGTGGCCTTGTTGAGATTTGAACCTTCAGCTTGTGCTTAACCATTACCCGTTAGCTCTTTATTGAGTGGGGAAGAGGGAGGAGGCAGTGCAAAGAGAGGAGGATTTATGAACAATTTCACTGAAGTGGAAACATTTGAGCTGGGCCTTGAAGCAAGTCTAGGAGATTACAGGGCTGGGGGTGGGCCGAGGGCCAGACCAGAGAACTGTACCCCTCTCCTTGTCTAATAACTCCCTAGTGGACAGAGGGAGTGATGTGATTCCCTTCTGAGCAGTGCTCAGGCACCAGGCAGAAAGGACAGGATGGGCAGCCAGGCCTGAGGTAAAGAATAAAATCCCATGTTTGATGAGGGTGATCAATTAGAGAGCAGCAGATCACATGTGGCTATTTAAATTTGAAAGTGTTAAAACTGCCCTAACTGGTTTGGCTCAGTGGATAGAGCATCGGCCTGCGGACTGAAGGGTCCCGGGTTCGATTCCGGTCAAGGGCATGTACCTTGGTTGCGGGCACATCCCCAGGAGGCGGTGTGCAAGAGGCAGCTGATCGATGTTTCTCTCTCATCGATGTTTCTAACCCTCTATCCCTCTCCCTTCCTCTCTGTAAAAAATCAATAAAATATATTTTTTAAAAAGTGTTAAAACTAAATAATATTTAAAATTCAATTCCTCGGCTGCACTAGCTCTATTTCGAGTGCCCACCTGCCACTTGCGGCCTGTGGCGACCGCACGGACAGCCCAGAGGAAGGACGCTGCCATCGTGGAGGGAGGGTAGGGGGCGGTGCTGCTAAGGAGCACAGAGCTGGACAGAGACCGAGGCTGAGACAGAGATAAGGAGCCGGCGCCAGGGCAACCAGGCTGGGAAGCAGGGTGGGCATGGGGCGCAGAGGGAGCTGGGTCGCCACGAGTGGCCTCTGCAAGTGTGGGGGCTCTGGGTTCCCTCCTAAGCTCTGGGGTTTGCTGGTTAGGGAAGCATCAGCTAATCAGAGCCAGCAACACTAAATAAGGTCACAGCCTGGTGACCAAAACCCTTCTCCCCAAAGGAGAGGCCTCAGTCCTGATGCCAACAGCCCAGCAACTAGGGATCTAAACGTCACACAGTGAGAAACTGGAAAGAAATTTCCCCTAAATTCCTGTCCTTATCTCCACCTCCCTTTTATTACCAACTGGAAGTCATCACAGGCATTTCCAGGACTGGAGTTTTATGAGCTGAAGAGAAGCAGAGGGGAAAATGACCAATCCCTGCTGCCGCCCCCACGCCCACGGGTGGGAGGGGGAGGGAGGGGGAAGGATAGCGGAGCAGCACAGCCAGGCCTGGCTCCCAGGGCCTTGCCAGGAGCCACACCCACGATGCTGGGCCAGGAGCCATGAGGACCCAAACTGAAGCAGTGGTCTCACCATGGGCCTGCTGAGCTGCCTGGAGGGCTAACTAAAGCCCAGCGTGCAGGTTGGTTGGGGTAGGGCCCGAGAGTTTGCATTGCTAATCAGCTCCCAGGCCTTGGGAATGCCGCTGGTCTGGGACCCTGAACACCGCTGAGCTGGAGTGAGCAAGACCGGGTTAGGAATGAGAAAACCTGGTTGCCGCTGCCATTTCTAGCTCTACAGCCTCCTGCAAATCCCTCAGTGGCCAGCCGCCTCATTTCCCCAATCTCAGGATTCAGATGAAGAGCTCACAGCTAACTGATGTGAAAGTTACGTGTTAGTGGTAAAAGGCTCTGAACAAATATAAGAGAGCCTGGAGCCTGAGGTAATAGATTTGGGGGGAGCGGGGTGGCGGGATTAGGTCAGGTTACGCAAGGTGGGGAGAGGAAGGAGCTTGCCTGGCGCCAAGAAGAAATGGTTCGGGGAAACAGGTCCGCTCTGCATGCTGCCTTACCAGGCTCAGTGACCTGGGAGTCACCCCACACAGCCCAGCGTCTGCACTGCCAGCTTCTGGGCCTGGGACTCTCCTCACAGTTCTTTCCATGGCCGCCTTCTATTCAGTCAGGTTTGCTCAAATGCCGCCTCCTCAGGACGGCCCTCCCTGACCACCCCATTTAGCACTGCCCCATCCCCAGCCCCCTAGTCCTGCCCTAACTCTTGACCCTGGATTGTCCCACAGCACCCATCTCACCTGCTGACTTCACCATCACCTGTGGCCCCGACAGGAAGCTCCCGGAGTTAGGGGTTTGCCCATGTTGTTCCCATGGCACTCTAGATGTTTAATGAATACGGGAATAAACCTCTGTTTCCTCAACTAGAAAAGGAGGTTGATCCATGTGATCATATACCTCTGAGATGTGTTGCCAGGATTTGTCCCGTCTCCGAATCCCATGAGGGGAGGGAGCATCGGCTGAGTAACTCCCAGGTATTTTTCTGAACCTGGGGCATGAGTGATGGATTCTGAATGTGAAAGCAAGAAGGAAATAAAAAAGCCAAGGTGTTCCTTGCCTTTCTCAGACTCGTGCTCACCCCTCCCTTCCAGGAACCACTGGCCGAGGACAAGAACCAACCTGCTCGGGCCGGACCTGAGAGTTGACCAGAAGGTGGACGACTGAGTCAGACAGGCCAATGTTTCTCATGAGAAAGAGTGTCAGCGTTTCTTCGTCTCTCAGGATATCCCGAATGCGTATTCCTCTTCCTGTATATGAGTGAGAGAAAGATCAGGGTGCTGACGGGCAGGTGGGCCAGAAAAGAGAAGACCTCTAGAATCCATCGGAAACATTTTTAACTCTGTCCTTGGGTCCCTGGAAGTGCCTGGAGGTCAGGGCTCCTGCCAGTGAGCTCTCACCCAACACAGTCACAGAGTTCACTGCTGAAGCAGCAGGGCAAAATTTAGCGAGAAGGCACGAAGGCTGGACAAAGCTAGCTCAGGATCCGGTGTGGGGTTGGTCTAGGACAGTGGTCGGCAAACTCATTAGTCAACAGAGCCAAATATCAACAGTACAACAGTTGAAATTTCTTTTGAGAGCCAAATTTTTTAAACTTAAACTATATAGGTCGGTATATTGTTATTAACTTAATTAGGGTACTCCTAAGCTGACCTTTGCTAAAAACGTCCTCAATCTGATTGAGGTATGTTTGCTGAGGTCGACCCCTTCCAACTCTCCCATCCACACTTGTCTTGTATACTTGTTTCGTCTATCTCCTTTCGTTCATCCTCTCTATATGTCCACCCCCCACTTCTTCTAACGCCACTTCTTCAAAATAGACTCGCCCAGGCCGAAAAACGACTTCTGCGCATGGGCCACGAAGTTTCAATCGCACTGTACGTGCGCGCCCGCACGTGGTATTTTGTGGAAGAGCCACACTCAAGGGGCCAAAGAGCCGCATGTGGCTCGCGAGCCACGATTTGCCGACCACTGGTCTAGGACAGTGGATCTCAACCGGATCAGTAAGGAGCTGGAGCAAGGAATTTTGTCCCCCTGGGAATATTTGGGACCATCTGGAGACATGTTCGGTTGTCATAACTGGGGAAGTGCTAGTAGATAGAGAACAGAGATGCTGCTAAACATCCCACAATGCACAGGATAAACCCACTCCCCCCCCCCCGCCCCCCCGAAAAAAGAACTATCTGGCCCAAAATGCCAGTCATCTAAGTGTGAGAATTGCTAGTCTAGGACTGGAGGGTACCCATGCTCTGTCCACACTGCAGCTGTCATGGGGCAGAGGGTCCTTCTTGGCGTCTTGTTAAGGCCCAGTCTCAGTTAAGGCTCTAAGCCAGGGGTGGGCAAACTTTTTGACTGGAGGGCCACAATGGGTTCTTAAACTGGACCGGAGGGCCGGAACAAAAGCATGGATGGAGTGTTTGAGTGAACTAATATAAATTCAAAGTAAACATCATTCCATAAAAGGGTACGGTCTTTTTTTCCAATAGTTTTATTCATTTCAAACGGGCCGGATCCGGCCCGCGGGCCGTAGTTTGCCCACGGCTGCTCTAAGCTCAGGGTATTGACATGGACTAAGAAAGATGTGGCTGTTTTGGTCAAGAAAAGTTTCAAGTGGAAAAGAGAGGATAGCTCGTTGTCT
This sequence comes from Myotis daubentonii, assembly GCF_963259705.1. Taxonomy (NCBI): domain Eukaryota; kingdom Metazoa; phylum Chordata; class Mammalia; order Chiroptera; family Vespertilionidae; genus Myotis; species Myotis daubentonii. The sequence continues at coordinate 147,246,924 of NC_081842.1, read as the reverse complement.
GGGCTTGCAATTTCATACCCTCATCTTCCCAGTCACATTCTTTCTAGCTCCACTCAAAACCTGCTAGAAGCAGAAATTTCTTTATGGGAGGCATAAAGGACTCCTAGCAGTTTAGGTAACCTTGGGGCAAGTGATTGAAAACCACTTTGTGTCTGTACTTTCCACATCTACCTCTCAGGACTGACGAGAGACAAGGAATGCAAAAAGTGCTTGGCTCTCAGGCCTGAAAAGAGAGGGCACTCAGTTAATGCTATTCTGATTGCATCCATATTATTCTTCCCCCTCCCAGGGAGTCACACCCAGGGTGCCCACCTCGTCTGCCTGCTTCCAGGGCCAACACCCAGCCTCACGCTGGCCACTGTTACAGCCCATGAGGCGCTGGCCAGAGAGGAAGATTATGGGCCCAGATATTTATGAAATCATTTCAACATTAAGGAAAAGCATTTGGGTTGCGTGAAAAATGCCTATCTCTACATTTCAACTTCTCTGGAGCCTGCCCGGCTGCTTATCACTTAGTTCTTCTTTAACGAGATTTAATCATCAAAGCTCCTTCCAGAGCCCATCTCCTCCCTCCCTAAATTCTTCCCTCACCCAGAGGCCTCGAGGCCTGGGCAGTGACAGCCATCCCTTCCTCCCTTCTGTTTTCCAGCAGTGACGCTGCCTGTGCAGTGCCTGGTCCTGACATTGCTGCTCATTTCTCCTTGAAAGGGGATGGGTCAGCCACAGGCCTGGCCCTGCAGCTGGGGCAGGGCCACCGTCCTGAGGTCCCACCCCACACTCACCTCTCTCCGGGGTGGGTGCCCTTTAGAGCTGTGCCGCTGGGTAGCTCCGTAGCACTGCCCTCTGCCTTAGGGGAACCTGGCACAGGGAGGAGGGAGGCTGAGGAAGGAGGAGGGCTCTGAGAGAGGCTGTCCTATTAGATTCTTGCCTTCCCTCCTTTTGGATAAGTTGTGTCTCATCTTCCAAACTCAGCTCCTGCTCCATTTTCCTTCCCCTGGGGAACAGCTCAGTTGTTCTTTTCCCAGTCACTTCTTTATGCCCAGTGTTATATTACACACACACACACACACACCTCCTAAAAGTGGGGGGCTACGGACTCCACTTCCATTAATACCCCTCATTTGACATAGCAATGCTGGGCACACAGACATAAGCCCTGGAGTCACCTCTGGGACTCGACATGCACTAGAGCCCGACATGGGCTCAGAGCCTCATAAATGGAATGGCATGAGCACCCAATAAATACTGTTGTCATGACCCCAAAGTCACAACCCCATTTGACTGTTTATCTCTTTGTTATTCTTTAACTCATTCACCTGACCTTACATACAAATACCTGCTGGGGAGAGGGAGATGGGAGAGATTTGCCCTGGTGTCTCCCAGGACCCCACCCAGGAGACTGGCCCCAGAGAGAAGGGGCAGGAGCATGCTGGGTTCACACACCTGGGGAGGGGTGGGGGCCCCCCTGTGGGGAAAGTGTGGGGCCCAGAATGTAAGAGGTGGCTGATACCAGACAGAGGTTTCACTAGACTCTCGAGGGAGAAATGTGAGCTGGGGGCCCGAGGAAAGAAAAATAAATTTAGCTTAAAATGTGGTTCTTCTTGTTTTCTTCCCCCTGGAAGATTAGAAGCGGGGAGGGGCCGCGGAGGCCCTGGGAGCTGAGGGGAGCTGAAGTGGGAGAACGCTTGAGGCTCATGGGAAGAAGGTGTTTAACGATGATTGAGAGGCCACAGAGCTTCCTTGGGGGTGGCGGGGAGGGGGCTTCAAGCTGTCTTGAACCATCAGTCCTCCCCTGGTGAGAATGCTGTACCACAGGTTTGCTGGAAGGGAAACCCCGCCTGGTCGCCATCAGCATACTTTCCCAGGTGCCTGGGAACTGCCTGGCAAAAGCACACACCGCGGCAGCTGCCCTCGCCTTCAAAGGCTTAACTCCGCACGGCTTTGGGCTGCAGAGTCAGTGTTCACCCGGATCGATGCCCAGGGGCCTGGGACCGATCTGAAATGGTCTGCAGTGTGACAGCAAACCTCAGTCCCCAGCCTGGAATTCCTTCAGAGAGGGTCCCAGACGCTGCCTGGGGGTGGTCCCCTGTCCCCTCTCATGGCCGCTAAGGTCAGTGTTCTGCAGCGTCTCTGTTCTCTCTGGGGAGCCTTGGCTGGCCTTCCCTGACCTGGTCTCCCCAGACCTCGGGAGCCACCGGCAGTCAGGGCTTTTCCCCGGAAGCCAGAGGCCTGCAGAAGGAACCCTGTGCCAAGGCAAAACTCGCCCTGCTTTGGGGTTAGGAACTAGTGATTTGGGTTCTTATGCACACGCTGTAAAGCCACAGAGAAGTTGAGGTTAGAAATGACTTCCTTTACACTTCCTCCCAGCCAGACTCCATGCGAGGATCCAACTCCGGAATGAAATGTCTGCTGGCGAACAAGCAGGCAGGCACTCGGGGTGGCGGGACAGCCACTTTCTCTTGTGCTGTTTAACCTTAGAAGTAAAACGCCTTCTGCTCGGTGTCCCCACCCTTTCCTCTTACTATTAAAGTGCTGACTGTGCTCACAGGACTAAATGCTCAGCCCTTCGAGCTCCGGCTCAGTAAATCCTAACCAAAGCAACAAAAGACAGAGTGTTTGTAACTCGGTTTTACTACATAAAGTATACACTTCATTCTTTTTGAAGCCATTAGAATGTAATGAAGTAGTCCCATCTGAACAGACCCCTGTCCTTTGTTGCCCCAATGGGGAGTGAAGGGAGAAGGTGGCCGATGGGAGGACATCAGTCTCTTTAGAGAACTCACCCCCCTGACTCCCCTGAGCTCTTGAAGCGCCACCTGCCTGCCCTCTACACGAGGCAGGGAGCCGTTGTTCATTCAGTCCTTCCACTTCTGCCCTGGAAGGGAGCCGCGCCGGTGTGACACACCTCCTTCCCCAGGGACTAGCACAGCGCCTGGCTCAGTGGTGCTCCCCAACCGTCTGCTGAATGTTGACTGAGCTGCACGGCGAGGCTCCAGGGCTGATCTGCACTATTGGTCACCTTTCTTGCTTGGGATCCTGAGTAGGGGCTGTTCACCCAGCCCGCCAGTCCCCTTGGCAGACCCCTGCCTCATCCCTGTCATCCTCTAAGGTCATCCTGAGAGTCATCGCCCCACAACCCCCCCCCCCCATCCTAGGAGCAGACATCACCCAGATCCAAACTGCTTCTGAGCCCCACCCCCTGATCAACCTTCCCCACATCCGCAGCCTTTTCTTCTCCCCTGGACGGTGGTGACCCCGGGGGTCCTGGCAGGCCTCTCTCCTTCCAGCTGGATGGTTCCAGCTGGAGCCCAGGCTGTCGCCATGCCCAGTCCCTCCGGCCATCTGCAGCGGAGCCTCCTGAAGACACGACAACTACACAACACCCACTTGTGCTTTAAGAAGAAGAGTTGTCCGAGTGGCTACTGGGGTTGAGCTGCTTTTCCCTGGGAGGAGAGTCGCAGGCCAGGGAGCTCCTCCACCCTCTCTCCTCACTCTTCCTGACTCCAAGAGGCTCTCCTCCCCACGCAGCCTCAGTGAGCATGTGACCCTCCAGCCTGGCCTCACATTTTGTTCAACTCTTCACCAACTAAACCCTCACCTCTGCTCCACTTCAACCACCATGGCCGTACCCGGGGGCTTGTTCTCACCTGTGCCACCTGCCTTTGAAATCCTAAATTCACGTGCTTCATTTTTTAACCACAACCATTAACCCTACTCACTTTCTCAGCCCTTAAACAGGGCCAGGAAGCCCCCTGAGACCTCTAGCTCCTTGCCCACCCTTTCCCCCGCTGGCCTGTTTCACCACTTCCGTTCTCTTGTCCAGCCTTATGCATCCTGGAGCCCACATGTGCAGTTCAATCACCACCATCAACCTCCTTGCCTCCTGGACTTCCTATGGCTCCCCTACAAGCCCCTGGCTCTGTATGCCCCCACTCTGCACCTTCTCTGCCTCAGGACCTGGGGTGCTGAATATCACTGGAAGAAGTCAAATGATTGTACATATTTATGTCATGATAAACATATGCTCTCTGACCTCCCAGAGTCCTTATCGCTACTTGGCATTGCTCACACACGTTCCTGGTTAGCTTGCTCTCTACAACTCTATGGAAATGGTCCTGTACCTTTACCTTACTCTGAAAACCCCTCATCCCCTGCTTCTAGCACTTACCCTAGCCTCGTGCTTCCTCCCCAGAGCACATGCTCTCCTGGCATGCTCCTTTCTGTCTCTGGACTTGCTTTCCCTCCTTCCCAACTTTCTACCTTCTAGGCTGGTGGGAAGATGAGTCCCCACCACCTCCAGATCCCATTTCCTTCTGCCTCCTCTAGTATCATTTCCCACCAAATCTTTCCTGCATCTTTAGTCTCTCTGATGTATGAGGGAGGTGAGAGGCAAGAGATGGCTGAGAACACTGAAGCCCACCTTACCTGCAGTTCTCTCGGGGTGAGTCCGGAGGGTGTCCATGAGTTGGGATAAGGTGCGGAGTTCTGTCCAAACCTGGCCAAGGTGCTGGCTCTCTGGGGCATCCATGAGGAGTTCTTGAAAATCACGATACACCCTTGCCAAGCTGGAAGAGAGACAAGGCCTCATCAATAAAGGCATAGGCGTCATAATAATAATAATAATAATAATAATAATAATACCACCTTGTGCAATTTTTACAGATAGTATCTGCTTGACCTAGCTACTACATTATGTATCTTTGCAATAGTGCCAAGGTAAAAAGAAAATAACATTTTATTTCCTTGTACATGTCAGATAGCAGACGGGCATTGAGCAATTTGTTCAGTCTTCCCACTTTGGCAGGGACAGGTCACCTCTCATCTCCGTTCTCTAGGTGTCTTCTGTCTAGAGAAGCTTTAAACAGGATGTTAGTAGATGTTGCTGGAGGTCCTTCCCAGCTACCGCCTGCTTTACTGAGACCTGCCCTTCCAGCCGTTTGTAGGGGGAGATTCTGACAGCCGTACTTAATCCACAAGTTCCTCCCTGCACCTCTCCCAGGCTGCTTGGGCGAGGAGAATGAAGCCAGGACAACCGGATTTGTTTCCAGGAATTTAAATGATATTCAAGGATGCTCTTCTGATTGCCCAGACCGAGGTGCTGTGAACTGAACAACCTGCACCAGCCTGGGAGACACTGGTCCACAAAGTGGCAAATGAAGTGGTGCCCAGAGAGGCGGAGAGGCTGGACCTTGTGGGCCCAGACGGCACAGAGCGGCTCCTGAGGGCTCTCCGGTTCTTCTCCCACCCCTCCTGACACCTGTGTGCAGCGCCTTGCCTTTGGGAGAAGGCCCAGTGCCCAAATCATATATTTCCCCTGGGGCTTAACCTTGTATAAAGGGGTTTCTGTGCCTTCTACTCAAAAGACCCCCAAATAAGCCAATATTTCACCTATAATGAATGTGTGAAATGTGAAACCCAGATTTCCTGGTTCAAATGCTGAGTACAAACTGGAGTCTGAACCCCCCGTTCCCCAACTCTCACCCTTCAATCTATAGACACTGTCGGTGCTAGTCCCACCAAAGCTCCATCGAGCCTCACTGAGATGTCTCCAAGGCTCCCCGGATCCCACGGTGCAACCCCTGGGATCTCCCTACCTGGGTAGGCATTTCTTCTCAGGCACCCCAAAGAGACTCAAGATGAAAGTATAGATTGTAAAAGTGTTTTCAGCCATGGGAGCCCAGCTAAATATCGCCTCCTGACTGTCCTGGGAAGACAGGCGTCCCTCTCCTACCTTTCCATAATCCAGGGGTTGGCGAACAGTTATATATTGTAGACTCCTGGGCCATAATTCTGTCATATTACTCAACTCTGTCACTGTAGGGCAAAGGCAGCCACAATTTGTTCCCAGTGGGGAAAGCTACCTCTAAGCATTAGGCTGACTTCCTAAATGTTTTTCTTTTTTTTTCTTTTTTAGTTGAAATGTAGTTTTGTCCTGGAGGAATTACATCCAGTGGAAAGACTGGAGTAACCAGTTACCTCAGTTTTCATTTGACTTGGTGTTTATATAAGTGGTTGAAGCCCACTCTACAACAAGCCCTTGTTGGCGACTCTCGGTTATAAGCTTCACAAGCTGCAGCCCAAGTGCAGCCCACTGGGTGGAGGACAGCCCTGTCCTCATCCCTGAACTTCTGTCTGTAGGTCATGCTCACATCATGCCCTCCCACCTCTCACAGGGAACTCCAAAGGGAACTCTCTTCCTCTGGGATTGGTCTTGAAATTCAACCCCAGACCAGAAGTCATTACCTGGGAACCACAAGTCCCCTGACATCAGTGTAATGTTGTGTGTGCGTGTGCGTGTGCGTGTGCGTGTGCGTGTGCGCGCGCGCGCGCGCGCGTGTGTGTGTGTGTGTGTGTGTGTGTGTGTGTGTGTTTGCGCGCGCGCGTGTGTGTTCATTTTTCTTGGAAGAGGGGCAGGCCATCGGTGTTCATCAGTTTTTTGGAATGGTCTTCAGCCCCACAGGTAAAGAACTACCGCCTCCAGCCAGATCCTCAGGTATTGCGGCCCAACGAAACTGATGGCATCGGCAACAGAGGATTTGGAATGTGCTCTTTCCTGCTTGTAAACCTTACTTTATCCACCCTCAGAATATTTCCTGACCTTTGCCAAACCCCTCTGAAAACTCTTCACCAAACCCCTGACCTTTGATGTCCAAGAAGGCTTTTTTTAAAAATTCACAAATTTGTGTGCCTCCCTTGTGCAGAGGCCATGCTGATCTCCTCTGTATCGTTCCGCTTTTACTATATGTGCTGCCCAAGCAGGCACTGTCCAAGAAGGCTTTTTTGTTTGTTTTCCTTTTTAAAAATATTTTTTTATTAATTTCAGAGAGAGAAAGGGGGGGGGGGGAGAAAGAGAGACATCAATGCGAGAGAGAAATACTGATTGGTTGCCTCCTGTATGTGCCCTGACCCAGGATCGAACCCACAACCCAGGTATGTACCCTGACTGGGAATCAATCCAGCAACTTTTTGTTTTTGTTGTTGTTAATCCTCACCCGAGGATATTTTTCCATTGATTTTTAGGGACAGTGGAAGAGAGAGGGAAAGACAGAGAGAAACATCGATGTGAGAGAAACATCGATTGGTTGCCTCCTGCACGAGCCCTGACCAGGGCCCAGCCGGAGAGGAGCCTGCAACCAAGGTATGTGCCCTTGATTAGAATCAAACCTGGGCCCCTTTGGTCTGCAGGCCGATGCTCTATCCACTGAGCAAAACTGACTAGGTCTCCAGCAACCTTTTGGTGCGTGGGGGGATGCTCAATCAACTGAGCCACACCAGCCAGGGCTCTAAGAAGGCTTTCAAAGAGTCAGAGACCTATCAGGGTTGACCAGGGTAGGGTGATGTAAGGCAACAGAAGGGAGACTGAGTTTTTTCCACCCAAGCAAATGGGTGACCTGGGGCAGTGGGCACAGCCTAGCAGGATGCTGCCATCAGACTTCAGGTCACATCTTGGAAATATAAGAACCAAGAAATCATGTCATGTGGTCCTAGTTTGCAGCTTTCTCCCCTAGTATCCTGACATCTAATAGAATGCTCCAGAGAGGATACACACCCTGCTCCCATGAGCTTAGGTGTTCAGCAAGTCACAAAAACACTCATTCAGCATTACACACTCTGTGTGCACGCATGCAGTCCGGTGTATGACAGGAAGGTGTACAACCTTCTCCCCATTAGGTACTTACATGGAGTTGTTATAGTTGGACACAGTTCCAGGAGATTCTCCCGGGGTGGGACTTTTAAAACAAGGATTGTTCACATTGCAGAAAATTCCTTGAAGCCATGGCAGGATTCCTGCTGAGGGCATTGCCTTGTTGGGAAAATGGCCTTTAAGAGAGGAAATGGAGACAAGAAGTTAGTCCTCCGGATCAAGTGGGATGAGGGCCCTAGGAGCTGGGCCTCTGAGGAAGGAGCCTGGTGCTTCCCGTCATTCATCAACATGTAAGAAGCAGGAGCACCCAATGTGCCAGGCCCTGTGCTGGGTACCTGGGGTAGGGTCTCTTCCCTTGAGTGCCAGTGTACTGGGGGGCCAGGCAAATGCTCTAATGGAGGCACAGAAGGAAGTGCAGAGGGGAACCAGAGGGGAGCACGTACTTTCATGGTGTGAAGGGCAAAGGGATTTTGGCTCAGGAGGCCTCCACAAGGAGACTTGAGGAGAGGAGGTTGACCAGTTCCTTCTTTTTTAAAAAAAATTCTCACCCAAGGATATGTTTTTATTATTATTATTATTATTATTATTATTATTATTATTATTTTAGAGAGAGAGAAACATCAATCAGTTGAAGGGATAGAACCGGAAACCTAGGTATATCAAACCCATGACCTTTTGGTGTATGAGACAACACTCCAACCAACTGAGCCACCTGGCCAGGACTCACCAGTTCCTTCCTATGAGCACCTGCCTTCAAGCAGGCAAGAAAGTTGCAGATTACAGGCTCCTTGAGCAAGGGAGGGGGACAGAGAAGGAGAGGGATGGAAAAGCAAGAGTTTTATGGCCAGGAAGCTGATTCCGAATTCGGGGCTTAGAACTCATGAACAAGAGGGCGAGGAGCAATAATAGGAGGTAGGAGACGGAGTAACTTTGCATAGCTTCTGAGGTCTCATGTCAGCTGCCTAGAGGGAGATATCATCGTGCCCAGAAACCAGGTGAAGGTTTTCCCAGAGGCGCTCACAGGCTCACCCCAGATCCCAGGACACCCTGGAGCCCAGTAAGTAACATGTGATTAAGCAGGATAGCTCCAGCATCCCTTTTCCTTATTTTTTTCTAGCACGATATATAACATGTCCCTAAATTGGTCTCCAAAATATTTAAGAGAACTCATCTATGCTCTGCTCCCTTCAAATACTAGTAAGAGTTTAGGTATAGAAAAAACAAAAAATAACAACTATTCATCAGTAACCACATACAAGTATTTGTATAGAATGTGTAAGAATAAAGCATTAGCTTCGGTAACACTGATGAATCTCTGTTTTCCGTGTTGTAGGCGTGAGAAGGTAATAAGCAGCTATGATCCGGCCCTACCAACCCCCAAGACCTTTCTAAACAAAAGGATGGGACCTCCGGGTATACCAAGGCTACCCTGTTATGCTTACATTCATGTTTGCTGTAGAGTGGGTTGACGTTCCTTAACCAGATCAAGACCAGAAATAAAGACAAAGGCCACATGAGTTCCACCGCAAAGCGAATCTGGATAAACAAAACAAAAAGAGAAAGAGCAGTGATGGTAGGAGATTATAGGAAACATACCCAGAGCACATGCACTGTATCTCAGCACCTGTCTATGCAATAGGACTTTGGTTGTGGGATATTTCCAAAAGGACTTCCTTTTTTGATCTCCTCTCCCATACTACCTCTACTATGATATATTAGGCCATCTGGGCTCCGTGTTGCCTCTGTTTTAGAAAACTGCATTAGCTCAGGACTCGCATCAAGGATCATCAAGATATGTGCTTCAGTGCTTTCCAGATGCTGCTGTGCCCATGAATGCCGATTCTGATTCTGTAAGGCCCTACTAGATCTCGCATGTAACGCTGATGCTGCAGGTAGGAAAGATCTCAGTTTAAGCTCTCCTGCCAATAAGGAAACAGAGGTCCAGGGAGGGTGGGTTACCAGTGCAGTGTCACATCAGCAGTGATAGCATCAGGACCCAAATCCAGCCTCCCGTCTTTCGGGTAAGGCCCTGCTCCTCCCACGGCCCTGCCTTCTAACACACACTAGACTTTGTATCTGTGGTCACTGATGGATGAATGCATGTGCAAACGATTCTGCGAAACACTGTGATCCGTAGCAAAGTCAACAGAAACCTGCGTTTTACCAACATTTTTCCTTCACCAAGTCCTTGTTGCTTAAAGAGACAAAGCAGGGCATACTGCTGTGGGTGTCTGCAATGCTGGAAGGAAGACATTGCTGACACCAACATTTGGTTGAAAATTGGGATTTAAATTTATGTTCAATTTAGAGTTTGAGGACTCTGGATTCCAAAGGAAAAAGAACCAGTTGGTTGTTGCAACCCACACTCTGAGGCATTGCATATAAGGGTGGAGGTTGGAGGTGTGGGATTTTGGGGGGATAGCAGATAAGGGGCATGTGAACTGGTGTAATAGTTCTTCCACTTCATCCCCATTCCAGAGACCTTAGGAAGGAAATACATAAGATTTAAAGAACTTAAGCAGGAGGCTAAGAATAGAGCCTTAAATAAATAGATGAGGTAGGAGCTATTGACATGATTTTTAACCCTTTGTTGTTCTTTCCAAAGAAATGTGCCTACACTCTCAACAAAACGGTGGATACCATACCGGGTGCTAATGAGTGTCTGTTCCTTTCCTGCTAGTAAGGTCTGCCGAAACCATAACATAAACTGATAAGGAAAATGCATCGAAGAAAAAGAAGCAAAAACTGTATAGAGCACTGGGTTATGCTACAGTTGTAACTTATTACAAAATGTTTTACTGAAAATATGTCTAGGGATGATGTGTTAGAGCAAGCATGTCAAACCCGCAGCCCGCGGGCTGAATATTTTTGCGGCCCAGCCAATATAACAGTATGTAAGAAACGTTTTAATAAAAATTTCGTAACTTAATTTTTTCAATATCCTGTTATACATAATTATCAATAATGAACTACAATGTTCGCTAATGACTGATTACTATAATCGTGTTGCATTCATTTCTCTTACTCGTCTTACGCGCAGGCGCACCATTTCTCTCCACTAATACTAGCAGCGAATATTTTAGCAGCCGATTGCCACGTCATTAGTCTTGGACTGACGTGTTTGGTGTGCGCAACAGGAAATATTTCGCTTTTGGAGAACAAGAAAAATAGGTTTATTTGTGTTACGCTTATTAATTTGTGCAATTATTCAGTGTCTGATAAGTTAATGTTCAAGAAAAAATATTAATTTTTATTAAAATGTTCTATTATTTTATGTTAACGATTACTCATTTATTTCAGCCCTTTGTATTCAGCACGTCTCTATCGAAATAAACCTACGTTTCTATGAAAATTGAAGCTTTTAAGTTTGTTTGTTTTTTGTGGCCCACATAAACTTAAACCTTGTTTATTTGGCCTGTGTTAACCTTTGAATTTGACATGCTTGTGTTAGAGGAAACACACAGAGATCTTGTGGGAAGAAGAAAGAATAATAGATTTTCCTGAAGGCATTCATTTTTCAGGGTTCCCCCTACACATTCTCCCACAAGATGGCAAAACACCAATATTGAACAATCCCATCCAGCGTTAAAGGGACTGACCCCAGGCGCACATGAAAGCATTGGTTCTTTCCGGGTATGCAAATCAAAGGAGGAAGGGCTGAGCCTCTCCCCCAGGGAGCCTGTCTCATTGTTAACACTGCTCTTCCCAGACCAGCACCACTGTTCCCACAGCAGCCCACACTTCCCGTCGTCTTGTCATTCATCGTGTGTGACGGTCACTGCTCTTTCATGTATGTGGCTCCCTCACTGACTGTACGCTTCCTGAGTTCAGGGACCACGTCTATCCTCATCTACTGTGATTCTAGCACCCAACACAGGGCTGGGCTCATCATGGGTTCCCAATAAATTCGGAATGAGTGAGTCTTTGTCAAGACTGGTCTGGGAGGCTCCTCCAGGAATGCTGGAGATGACACAGAGGCTCAGTTCCCCAATGGTTTTCAGATTTAACAAACTGCACTGGCTCCACACCTTCCATCCCAGGTCCTCCTTGTCACTGAGTAAGGTTGGGGAGCAAGTCTGGCAAGATAGTGATGTAATAGGTGCAATCAATTAAACCAGTTGTTGTTCCTGGTATTTTTACCAAGGAAATGACAGCCAGTTCAGGTTCTACACACTAGATTCTTCCTTAAGACAACTGCCTGCAATCTTGGCTTTCTATCAAGTAAGCCAGCCTCTTTCCATGGAGCAAGTCCACTGTGTCAGACATTGATGCTGGCTTGGGAATGGGAAGGGCTGGGTTAAGAATCACTGTTGGTCTTGCCTAATTTCCAAGTCTCAGTTTTCTCATCTGTTGAATGGGACCATTTTGTCCTACACTTTACACTGAGGGTTAAGAGCATGTCAGTAACTGAGGTTTATACCTGGCTCTGCTCCCTATTAGCTGTATGACATGAGGTAAGATGTTCAGCTTCTCCGTGCCTCAGGGTCTGTTCAGCCCATTTGCCAGTTTGGAGACATGGGGCCTCCTGAGAAACTAACCACCAACTGCCCACTGCTCCATATGTTAGGGGGCTGGGGCCAGGGAAGGGATCAGCCAGCCTGGCCTACCTGTTCCACAGATAAAATTCCCAACCCCAAGCTCATGCATCTCAGTCCTCTTCACAATGTCAGTCACAGGCCCTGGCTAGTTTGGCTCAGTGGATAGAACATTGGCCTGTGAGCTGAAGGGTCCTGGGTTCAACTCCGGTCAAGGGCACATGCCTTGGTTGCAGGCCCAGTCCCTGGCACCGGTTTGGGTGCATGTGGGAGGCAACCAATCTTTCTCACTTCGATGTTTCTCTCTCTCTCTGTCTCTCCCCTTCCCTTCTACTCTCTCTTAAAAAAATCAATGGGAAAAAATATCCTCGGGTGAGGATTAACACACACACACACACACACACACACACACACACACACCCCAAAAAACAATGTTAGTCACACACTCTCTCATTTACTCCCTCCCTCCCTCACTCCCTCACCCATTTGTGTGATCTTTGCAAGGCATGTAGTGTAAGGTCCTCCCACCAGTGGGGCCCAGATCAGAATTCTCCATTCCTCCTCCATTCCTTGCCTGGCCCTAGGACAGGTGTGGCTTGGCAGGTTTTGCTGCTAACCCAACCTCTGAGTTAGGGCTGCTGTTTTCAGCCTGTAATCCCTGCCCCTCACATGACCCCCGTGGCTGATCCAGATCTGCAGCTCTGGTGCATCTGCGTGCTGGAATCATGTGGGAAGCTTAGGCCCAGCCCCATATCAATCACACCAGCACCCCCGATCCTGAGACATCAGTTTGGTTTTATTGTTTTGTTTTTAACACTGTCAGGTAATTCCAGTGTGCAGCTGGGGCTGGGCACCGCTGGCCTAGGTAGTGGTTGGTAATCTTTGGAAAACATTTGTTGAGAGGCCGGTGTTATTGCTCTAACTCCATGAGCGTTTGGTTTGGATGGGGGGACTGCTTTTCACACTTCGCTCCCTGCAAAAAGACCACCAGCAATTCTTTTCCTGCCTGGCAGGTCCTCACAACAACCTCTTCTCCCTCCCCCAGAGTCCTGCTCAGCACCCTGGCCCCAGAGCGGCATCCTTGTCCTTGATGCAGGGCATACCCTAGGGAGACATTCCACAGCATAATTAAAAACATGTTTTCAGGGCAGCGCTGCCTTCCCTTTAAACATGTCTGGAGCTTTAATTAAGCCTAGCCAAACTCAGGAGGGGCCGGTGGAAATTTTCCCCCTAAACTGGTATTTCCTTGTTCAATGTATTTTTTGCTTCCCCTCCCCCTCTCTTTACCACTCAACCTACTTGGGGGAAGAGGGGTCCCAGGGAAGACAGAGTTGTGCTTGCTGTTTTAAATCTTGGCAAGTTAGATTTTCCCCCCTCCCACGCTGTTTTCAACCTAAAAGTGGGTAGCCGAGGCTTGAAATGAGCTGGGGATTCTCCCTTCGGCACTCGGAGCCCAGATGGGATTGTTAACTCCGGGTGAATATGACCCAGGACTTCCCTGTACCTGACAGGTTCTCCTCGCCTAATGCTTGGCCTTGGACCAAAGGCCATAGCTGTACCCAGTGCCCAGGTCTGGGGTCCTGGGAAGGATCAGGCCTCCCCCAAATAGCCTACCTATTCTGACATGAAAGCTGGGCCTGGGGAATGCCACCAAGGGGCCCTCAGGCTGTGAGTTCTCAGGGACAAGAGACAAACCTAAGGATCTTTATAAAACCTTCCTGCGGGGCCTGGCCCATCGCAAATGTGGGGGTGGCTGTGCATTGTCCCGGGCAGTGCGGAGATCTGTCATTGGGGTGAATTCTTTGAGAAGTCGTCTCTCACCTGCTCCTACCCTTTTCTCCTCTGAGCTCCTAGAACTCATCCTCAACTCCCACCCTGGGCTTTATTCTATTCCTCTGTTGCTCAGGTTACCTTGCTTAGTAATTGTGTTTGGCTTCAGATCCCATGAGAGCAGGGGTGGTGCCTACCTCACCAGGCCATAGAGGATGTGCAGGGTTTTCCAGGCCCAGTGTCAGTTCACATCTGTTGTCCTGGTGTGGCTGTTAGTAGGTTAATAGGCCCCTTTCACTTTCCTAACTGCCTTGGTTTGAAGGCAGAATGAGATGGCCACCCTATCTTTGTGGTCTCCATGGCCAGACTATTAGGTAGGGCTTGATACCTGGGGACAGTGTGGGGTAACGACCACGTCTGCCTGTCCTGAAGGCCCAGGTCCCCCTCCCCCAGTCAGTCGTTAACCTTCCCGGAAGCCTCAGTGACCTCACCGATGGGGGGGTTACAGGGGTGTCTTTGGGGGACTCCAGGTGAGGATTCTCTGAGGAGACAGTACAGTGCCAGGCACTTAGGAATACTCTGTAAATGTTAACAGAGGAAGAAAAAAAGGGAGGAAGGAATATCTGAAGATTTTTATCTCATGCCCTCAGGGATTGGGAGGAGAGGAATGGGGAAAATTGGTATCTGTTTTTGCTCTTGCTCATAAGAGTAAACACCCAAAACCATAGAAGTTTTAAAAACTCAAAACCTAGGAGTTGAGTTATGGGCTGAGTATGTTGTATTTTTTTTTTTCTCTCTCTCTCTTAGAGTCACTATCTGTGGAGGCAGAAACTTCCAGAAGAACCAAAAGCTTAGGGAAGGATCCACAGACCCCTCCCTCCCCACCTCAGAGATAAAGAGGGCTGTGGAGGATGCCTCCACCTTTCCCAGGCATCTGTAAATTCCTGGAATGTGTCAGCAGTGGGGAAGAGGGCTGGAGGCACATCAGACAAGAGATCTCCATTTCTAGGCCATCAGGATGGCATCAAAGGAATGTCAGCCTAGACTAGGTCATCCTGGGAGATTCCCCAGCCAAGGTCTTCAGCCCGGATGGCCCACCTCACCTTGGAGGGGCTGTCAGTGTGCTCCTCCCAGAGGAGTGGAGAAGACAGAGTCCCTGAAGAGAGGACACCAGGGAGAGGGAACAGAGACTGCGAAGGGCTCTGAGCCAAATCCTGTCTTTGAAAGGGACAATCTCTGTAACAGCAACATGCTAGCCACAGGCATGGAATCATTTCAGGCCAACAGCCACAGTCCCCGGGTATACTTTTGGACGGCCACAAAGAGCACACTGAGAGTAAAATTAAGTGAGGATCTTAATTTCTTACTGAAAAGAGAGAGGGAGGAGGGAAAACAGTTGCACACTGGCTTTTCCTTCGCGTTCCACATGCAGGAAGGGACTGTGGACTGTGATTTTCTTGTTTGCCATTGTTCACCCAGTACCCAGCACAGTGCCTGACCACTGTTAAGTATTTGTTAATTCAAGGAACAAATGAATGAATTTAACAATGAGTCTTGTTTGAACGTTGTCTGTATTCATTCTAGAGGGGAAACTCTCAGAAGCAAGGGATTGAGTCTCTGAGTACTGTTAGCACTTGGCTCCTGGGGGGGGGGGGGGGGGGCGGTAACTAATGACTTGAACGCTGATTTGAAAAGTCACACCGGCTTTGCCAGGAGCGTTTCCCACAGATAAGCAGGCTCTCACTTGGTTTCCCCTTCTGCCTCCCTGAGTCCTGCCTAAATCAGACAGAAAAGGACCATCTGTGCGCATGGTTGGACTGTCTCTTGCTCCCTATTGTGCTGGTTATTAAGCAATTATCCCTCAGTCCAAACCCACCAGCCAGTCAGGGCTTCCTCCTCATGGGTCTGGTCCCCAGAGCAGGCACAGAGCCCCAGCAGCAGCCTCGCGGCACCCCTTCCCCACAGGTCTGAGCCTCAGCCCCACCGGCCTCTGCTCTGTTTCCAAGTCTTACTCCCACTCATGCCCCTTTGTCCTCTCAGCTGCAACTCACCATTGCTGCCTCCATGGCACCCTGGGTTCTCTCTTACCCTCTCAGTGGCCAGCTGTGCGCATAGCAAGCACCTTTTATAGTAAAGTCTCTCTGACGGAGACACTGCTAATGTTCCACAGTTGGCCCCTTCCTTCTCTCACATTCCTCCAACACCCAGGAAAACCCAGTCCTGCCTGCGTGAACCCATCTTGAATCAGGACTTGAAACAAACCCATTCTCTTCCTCCCCACATCAGATTTTCCTCCCTGCCCTCCTTCCTTGCCGGTTCCAGTCTTTCTGAGCTCAGCTCTGCCCACTCCTCGACCCTCCCCGCTTCTTCTTTCAGCTCCTTTAGTCATTTTTCATCATTTGGCATTGGCAGGACTCTGCAAGCCTGTAGCATGGTGCGTGCTTCCCTAGAGTTATATATTCAAAACATACTCTGGGTTTCCCAGCTGGACTAGAGGTGAGTCCCGGGTGGAATCTGTGTCTTATGCTTCTAGCCCCTGGCCCAGCAGCCCGGTGTCTGCTCGCTGAAAGGGCTGGGTGACCGGCTGTGATGGTTAGTGAGTAGTGTATCTCACGGGAGCTAAGACACCGTCATTGTAAGATGTGCTGTTGTTCTTTGCACACCACGGGAGAAACAAATGTGTCGGTTGAACTGTCACTTGAGTGTGAGCTGCGTCCCAATTTCAGGCACGTGAAAATGTGAAACCCGGTGCGCCTCGGAGAAGCCATGACTCAGTATTTCTGGGCGGGGAAGCTCCGGGAGAGCGTTGTTTTCTGTTGAGCCTGCTCTCCAGGACTTAGGTCCTTCCCACTGCACAGCAGGGATGCTCAGGGGGGTGTGGCCTGGACTGGCACGTTAAAAACCAGGGGCAGGGGGAGGGACGGGTGGGCAATGGGTCCATAGGCAGGGAGGGCAAAA